>NC_046665.1:32029814-32031940 GCF_010883055.1 Belonocnema kinseyi | reverse complement strand
GCCAATTAGCACAAATGGTAAGTTCCGACAGTGCCTACAAGTGTGCCTACTGGCCGCTAAATGGCAATACCGGTTTCATATGTATACACCTGGTATGTTATATTATAATAGTCTTATTTATATCTTGATCCGCATGTGAAAGAAATTAAAGAAATTGGCGATTTTGTAATTCATCTCGTTTGGATAAAAATTCAATTATTTGATTGAAAATTAATTATTTTGTTGAAAATGTAACTATTCTGTAAAAAAGTCCTCTTTTCTATTAAAAGTACAACTACTTTTTTAAAATTTTTCTTTTTTTTTACATTTTTACATTTTTCGGTTGAATCATCAACTATAAATATTTTTTGGTTGTAAAGTCGTTCTGTTGTGGATGCAACTATATTGTTAAAAATTAAAATCATAATTTTTGTGTGGGAATACTCTTTTTGTTTTTAAAATTAAACAATTTCGTTGAAAGTTCATGTATTTTGTTGGAAATTGGCCTTATTTAGTAGAAATTTAATCTTTTTAGTTGAAAATGTATCATTTTTGGTCAAAAATGCAATTGTTTGGTTAAAATATCAACGGTACATCTTCTTGGGTTTAAAAGTTGATTATTCCACTAAGAGTTGAATTACTTTGTAAAAAAAATACGTTTTTTAACAAGGTCTTTTAATTATGGTTGAAAATTTAACTATTTGGTTGCAAGATTAACTCTTTCATTGAAAACTCATATTTTTCGCATAAAAAATTCAACTTTTGGAGATAATTCGTCTTTTTTACTTTAAAATTAAATAATTTCTTTAAAAATTCATGTATTTTGTTTAAGATTTGTCTTTTCTTGTAGATCATCAATTTTCTTGGTCGAAAGTTCATCTGATTGGTTGAAAATTTAACAACTTTGTTTAAAATTAATTTTTTCTGTTAAAAATTATTTATCTTTATATGAAAAAGTAACTATTATATGATTGATTAAAAATTAATCGTATATATTGGTTAAGTTGGAAAATCGTTTTTTTTTTATAGAACATTAATCTTCTTGGTCAAAAATTCACCTTTTCCCTTGAAAATTTAACAATTTTGTTGAAAATTCGTTTTTTTTTCTTATTCAATTCAATTTTGTAGCACAGTTTTTATCTGGAAACTTTACTTTTCCATTTTTGGTTGAAACTTTATCCTTTACATTGTATTAGTTAAAGCACCAATTATTTGATAGAAAATTAATTTATTTTTTTGAAAAGTAAACTTTTGGGTTGAAAATTCATTTATTGTGTTAATTACATTTTTTTCCTAAAATTAAAAAAACTGCAAAATAAAAAAAAGCCTTAAAATCGTCCTGATTCCTTTTTTTAATTTTTTAAATCTTTTCAAATACTCACTTAAAATTAATTTTCTAAACTGAAAAATCATTTTCAATTTTCTTAGCAATCACAACAATTTTTGTTATTCTTTTTAAACATTTTACAATTCTTAAAAGGTGTAGAGGAAAAGTTAGTGGAGAGGATAAAGGAAATTTTTACTGAAACCAGGATTAGGGTCAAAATAGGAAAGAAAAAAGGGCAGATTTTCTGGACAAGCCGAGGTCTAAGGCAAGGGTGCCCTTTGAGTCCGTTACTATTTAGTATCCTATTGGCAGACTTAGAGGAGAAGAGGAGAAGCTAAAGGAGAAAGGGAAATGAGAAACGGTTTTGGGTAATAGCAAACTATACTCTCTAGCATACGCGGACGATGTAGTTCTATTAGGAGATGATGAGAAGGGGATGAACCTAATGATGAGAATCTTCGAAGAGTATGTGGGAACAAAAGAGCTGACGGTGAACGTAGATAAGACAAAGGTGATGTGTTTCAGAAATAGAAAGAGCAAAATAAATTACGTTTGGAAGATGAACGGACAAAAAGTGGAAATTGTGGAGGAGTTCTGTTTCCTAGGTTTTTGGTTTGAGGCAGTAGGGGGAAACGAGCTGCAGATGAGGAAAAGAATTGAATGTGCGAGTAAAGTAATGGGCCAAGTATGGGTTATAGGAAAGAGAAGGTTCAAGAATGATTGGAGAATGAGGGTCTGGTTGTTTGATGCGTTGGTGTGGGCGGTATTGTGTTATGGTGTGGAGATCTGGGGATGGAAGGAACATAGGAAAGTAGAGAGT
>NC_046665.1:32017895-32029714 GCF_010883055.1 Belonocnema kinseyi | reverse complement strand
CGTAAACTCAGAAGATGTGGACTGTGACTGCACCATATATCTAGTCGGGAGTGGTGCTGAATGAAAACAGATGATTTGGAGCGATTCGCGCGCCATCTGTTGATCATTCTAAGGACTTATTGAACTACCCTCGTATGTCGCATTCCTTGGAAATCCCTAGGCGATACCGATAAAGGATGGTTCGGGAAAACGAGACGGAACCGATGCTTTAATGTTTTGAAATTCCGGAAGCTAAAATTTGGCCGGATTTGAACTCTTAGTAATGTTGTAGCCATGCTAACTTTTGAAGGATTTGTCCAATCAAGTCAGCCTTTGATAGACTTATTAAGGTTCCAAAAATGAAGGCTAAGTTCGTTAAAGAAATATTTCTAACCAAAATTAAAAAGTTTAGAGCATTTTCAAAATTTGAAAAAAAATTTAAAAATTAAAATTTTTTGTCAATGCTTCTTATAGATAGGTAGAAGACTTGCAAATTATCCAAACAAAATTTATCATTCAGATGAAAGTTAGAAAAGTTATATGCTTCTCAACATTTTGAAAATTTTCCAAAAAAGGAAAAAAATGTTTAATAGGTTCAGAAATATCAATCCAAATTTCTAGAATTTCTCAGAAGGTTATATCACAGTTTTAGATTTAAGTTGTAGTATTTACAATATTTGAAAAAATGTAGTTAAAGTGTACGCATTAAACGTACGAAAACGAGCCCGAAGTGCGAGAGCGTACCCGCTCGCCCTAGGCACGTTCAAACTTGGCGCGAAGCGCCGCACGCAATGAGAGTGTGCCCGCGCAGCGGCCATATTTTTTTATGAAAGTTAATTAAAAATACTAGTTCAACACAAAAAAAGCAGAACAGCGTAGACCAAAACAGACAAATTTTCAAACCGAAGGAGAAGCTCATACGTGTGCTTTATTTTAGGTTTATTAACTTTTATTTGGCATGGGCATCGTCTGACACGGCAGAATAAATTATTGTGCAACACTACAAATTTTTATGTAAGTTTGAAAAAAACATGAAAATGTCGGTGCGTACAACTTTTCCGTATATTACAATAGGTAATAATAATATTGGTTATATGTTCGAATTATTGTTATACGAGGTGTGTTCAAAAAGTAAGGTGACTTTTCAATTTTCGCGGGCTACGTACATTCAAGTTTTTAATTTTTTGTTCTGTTGTGTTGGTACACTCGTCATGATCATATGTTCACAGTTTTGACTATATAGCTCATTTTGTTTTTCTGGCAAAGGCGTAAAAGGTTAGAAGGGTTTGGTGTGCTCGGCGATTTTCTTTTTTCGAAAAAAATGGAGCAAAGAGTTTGCATTAAATTTTGTGTGAAAAATGGAATCCAGTGCTCTAAAACTCTTGAAATGTTGACAGTTGCATACGGTGAGTCTACTCTGAATAAGAATAATGTATATAAGTGGTACAAGCTGTTCCAAGAAGGCCGAGAGGATGTCGAAGACGAACCTCGCCCTGGACGTCCCAGCACGTCAACAGCAGATGAAAACGTTCAAGCAGTGAAAGAAATGGTGTTGAAAAGTCGCCGAATTACCATCAGAGAAGTTGTGAAGATGTTGGCATATCGGTTGGCTCATGCCATGCTATCTTTTCGGACGTTTTGAGCATGAGACATGTGTCAGCGAAATTTGTTCTAAAACTGCTTAATTTGGATGAAAAGATCCATCGCATGACCATCGCTCAGGAGATGTTGAATAAAGTCAATAATGATATTCACCGGATTTGGCCCCCAGTGACTTTTTTCTTTTCCCAAAACTGAAGAGACCCATGAAAGGACATCGATTTTCAACGATTGAGGAGATAAAAACTGAATCGCTGAAAGAACTCAAGGCTATACCACAAAATGATTATCAGAAGTGCTTCGATGATTGGAAAAGGCGTTGGCACAAGGGTATTATATCTGAGGGGGATTGCTTTGAAGGGGACAACATAAATATTGAGGAATAAATGAATATTTGTTGAGAAAACCATAAAGTCACCTTATTTTTTGAACACACCTTGTATGTCATCCAATAGACATTCTTAATTGATTTGAAAAAAAATGAACTTGCAGAAATAAAGATGAATTCTTAATTTTTTAATTTAAATTTTTAAATAATCAATAGTTCTTGTAAATTTACAAAGCAACATACAAAAGAGTCATCCGATAGATATTCTTAGTTGAGTCCCTAAACAAATTAACTAGTAGAAAAAAGTCGAACTCTTAATTTTTAAATTCTCATCAAGAGAAGGTATTAGATTTGTGTAAAATTTGACGCACCCCCTCCCGCTTTTTTGGCAAATGTTCACGTTTTGAAACTCCCTGAATCCTAAAGGCACATTCTCAAAGCGCGCGGCTCGCTTCGCTCGCTACTTTGAGCGCGCCTAAGGCGCGCGACTGTTGGTTATCGCGCTACGTGCTCGATAATATATTTATCTCGCGCTCTGCGCTCGGTAATGTATTTACCTCACGTTCCGCGCTCGGTCTTTGCATTACTCTCCACATTTGCGCAAACCACAATGCGAAATTTTCTACATTCTATGTTAAAAACTATTATATCAAATGTGTATTACAATTATTTGTGTATGTACCTTGGTCTGGTACTGCTTATTCTGATATTGCATAATAATGTTCACATCTTATTTGTCCTGATGCTAATAGGGCCCTGCTGTGGTTGTTTAATCATTTTCACCTTTTTTAAGTGAAGCTGAACATTTTTTTTTTAATTGGTCATTAAAGAAGGTTCTCAAAGTACCTACGACCTTGACGATTACATTTTCATTGCGATAATCACGCTTCGCGCTTAACAGTTAAGTTATACAGGCACTAATTTGTTTAATTTTGGGCTAATCAAAAAATTCGCCTAGAATAGTTTTGAAATATATTTGGTATCTACTGAAAATTTTGGCTAAGATTTTTGGATCTATGAAAAAGATCATTTTTTCTATTTTTTGAAAATTTTCGAAAAGTATATAACTTTTCTAATTTTAATAAAAATAAAAAATTTTAATTAGATTAACAAACTTAGTCTTCATTTTGGGTACCTTCAGAAGTGTATCAAATGCGGACTCAATTGGACAAATCCTTCAAAAGTTAGGGGCACTATCCATGTCATCGCGGTGTACCTGCTCGTCTTACCCTCTCCACTCGACTTCTCACGTCCCTGACTGAGCGAGATTGCTGCGCCGAGTTTTGCCAGCGGGGGGCCCCTTTGTCCTAATGAGACATACAAGGCTATACACAAAATGTTATAGTTTTGCAATCAGCAAATCAAAAATATTGTATTCGGAATCTATATTTTTTTTGCGATTACAACGATATGTAACTTGCAATAAAAATATTGAAATTAGACTAAGTTATGGCAGATATTAGTTTGTTTTGACCCTGACTAGATAGGATTATGGAATTTTCCGTAGAATAGTTGAAAATGCATCAGTTTTTTGGTAGAAAATTCGCCTGTTGGCAATTTAATGGAATTTACGGATTTTTACTCAAATGCCTAGAAAAATATTATACTTGAAACCAAGTACTTGAATTTTTAAATCAGAAAGACGAATCCTTAACAAAGCAGTACACAATATAAGTTATTTATTATACTTATTATAGTATATACTTATTATAGATATATAGAATAGTTATATTATTATATATATAATATAGTTATATATTATTATAGTATATAGACTATACTTATTATAGTAGATTATAATATGGAAAATATGAGAGCATTACTTCCACCGGATGAGTAATCGCCTAAAGAATACCAGGGGCTGCCAAGAAACTTTATGGAGTATGCAGTTTGAAAATATCATATAGTAGATTTAACTATTCGTCTGATTGTCTAACACTTGTAAATTAATTAGTACATAATATTTAAATAAAATATATAATTAGTTTCGTTTTCTGAATAGCGTCAATAACACTGACAATAAAATATTATTAATTAATCGCTTTATCATAAAACCTGAATGCCTGAGGGAGTCGGCATCTTGTAAAATATTAATAATATTGATATTAAATAGCTTCTAATATAGAATATATTGAATATAAAGAACATCCTCTAATTATTATTATTATTATAAAAACATTTCTGTTGCGAAATGTTGTCACAGGCTTATACTGCCCAATATGTCCAAGGCATTTTTGGTTAGAGTTGGAATTTTATTTGATCATTTTGCACGGGGCTCTCCCGGTATATATCATCAGTCACGGACGCATTTTTATAATGCAATCAAGTGATCTGATGAGAGCAGTCTGCCCAGACATATTGGACAAACCCTGGCTTTTTACCCCATCATTGACGGACTGGGTTGCTGTCAAGTACACGATGGAGGGACCTACAGCTTAAGGTGGGTTCCGAACCACCAGAACCTCGGTTCAGGTACATTGAAAAATTTCCAGAGGTACCGGCTCAGGGATCGAACCCCGGACCTCTGAGGTGAAGTCCAAGTGTCTAACCAACTGAGCCACAGAGGCTCCTATTTATTAATCATTATTAGTATAATATTATTATTTTATCTTATAATTAAATTATAATATTATTGTTATTATCATTATTATATAAGCACCTGATATTTAAAAACATAATAATAATGAATTAGAATAATTAGGTATAATTTATTATGTTGTATTTAATATAATAATATTGTATAGTTGCAAAAATAATTAGCATCAATGCCGAGTTAAATAGTTAATTTTAAACTGCAGTGGGAAATGAAACAATTAATTACTTTCCAGATCTAATCTGAAATCAATTTTCTGCTTTTAAAAACTGTACTGAAATGTAGAACAATACTGGATATTTGGTTCATATTTCAGTATAATTTTGAATTGATCTTGCTTTGAATAACTGAGTGAAATATTAATTTGTTTTAAAATAAATTCACTAGAGATTCTGTACATAAGCTTGATAATTTAATCCAATTAATAGGTATTACTAATTACTAATTAAATCTCGTGGGAACGGTTTTCCCGGCAAAATAAAGCATTTTTTCGTCTATGAAATTTGGTTTAAACAAATGAATTTTTGTCGCTTGATTAAATTTTAGATCCAATCAAACCAATTAAACCTTGGGCTTGCAAATAACTTGCGAAATATTTCTTAAAATAGTTATTGGATAAATTGAACATTAGGCCAACTTTCACACCTAGATTGATTAAAAGACCTCGGAGAATGTTTCTCTCATAACACAGAATAGAAACTGACAATACTTCTAGTTCCAAGATGCCGACTCTCTCAGGCATTCAGCTTTTATGATAAAGCGATTAATTCATAATATTTTATTGTCCGTGTTATTAATGCTATTCAGAAATCGAAACTAATTATATTTTTTTATTTAAATATTATCCACGAATTAATTTACAAGTGTTAGACAATCAGACGAATGGTTAAATCTACTATGAAGAAACTGGAAGAAAATTGGACATAATTGATAGAAATTATCTGTCTAAATATTAAATTGCATATGTTTGAAGTTTTTTGCAATTGATGAATCTGACATTTCAATTACATGTGCATGTGGAGTAATATACGAAGATATTTTAAAAATGCATATTCCAGAGAGTTTCTTGGCAGCCCCTGGAATTCTTTAGGAAATTACTCATCCGGTGGAAGTAATGCTCTTATATTTTCCATATTATAATCTACAATAATAAGTATATTCATTTTAATTCTATTACCTGGAAAGTGAAGTTTAATTTCCTTTTAATAAATTGCCCTTGTGTTTAATACACTAGTAGGCCCTTATTTTTCAAAATTCTTTTTTTTCACCCCCTTGTTCTGTTCGATTGCCCAAGAATCGACCATCATTATAAATATTATAAAATTAATATGTATGTCTATATGTGTATGTGTATAATAAATAACTTATTTTGTGTACTGTTTTGTTAAGGATTCGTCTTTCTGGTTTAAAAATTCAAGTACTTGGTTTCAAGTATAATATTCTTCTAGGTAGCTGGGTGAAAATCCGCATATTCTATTAAATTGTCAACAGGCGAATTTTCAACCAAATAAACTGATGCATTTTCAACTATTCTACGGAAAATTCCATAATGTTATCTAGTCAGGGTAAAAACAAACTAATATCTGGCATAACTTAGTCTAATTTCAATATTTTAATTACAAGTTTCATATCGTTGGGATCGCAAAAAAACATGCATTCCAAATATAATATTTTTAATTTGCTGATTACGAAACTATAACATTTTCATGAGTAGATATACAGGGGGGGTTTCTGGCTCACGATTCCTACCTTACCGGCATCGAGATGCTTCGACCTGGAGTGGTTCGTGTCCGTGCTAAATTTTGTGGGAAAAAGGGTTCTTGTCCGTGCTAAGGTTTGAGAACTTTCTGGAAGGATCCTGATGACGTCAAGATTACGCAATAGTCTGTAGCCAAATTCATGTAAACAGGTTCAAGGTTGAATGAGAAAAACAAGGATGATTTATTGCTTCCTGACAGATAAGAAGTTCGTTAAATGCGTAAAAGATGCAGGTGTATAGGTGAAATTTTATATGGAGAGCAACGTATGGCATCTCGTTTTGACTATTTATTTAATTTATTGCTTCCTGATAGATGATAGTTTAGATAAAAATTCCTGCCTTTATTTGTTAAATGCGTAAAAGATGCTGGTGGACAGATGAAATTTAATATGAGGGTTATGCATGGAATCCTGTTTGATTATTAATTTGATTTGAAAATTCCTGATAGATGATGGTTTAACTAAAAGTTTCTGCCTGTGAAAAACTTGCTTTTGCAGTCTAGAATATTCGCGAAAAATAATTAGAAATAAAAAAGTATATCTATAAAGTTAATCGAAGGTAAGAAAGGAATAAAAAGGCATTTCTTATAGTAGGTCATATATTCAGGGATGCTTGTTGCTTTATTCTAGTATCAAGTATCGAGCGAGGACCAGAGATAACAGCTACACGCGTTTAAACTCGCAGAAGCATTCATACATCAGCAGTCTGAGGCTGCATACATTTCATTATCCTATGCTATCGTTCTATAGAGAGATCACTTCTTTTTACAGATCGCAATCGTTCGCTTTCGTATTCATTCTTTTCCTTATGCTAGGTCCGTCAACTTATGGACGAGGTATATGTAACAAGATACTGAAAACAATTTCGAGACTCGAGAGAGAGATTATAGAAAGCATGAATTTAATTCGAAACCTTTCATGGACGTTTAGTAAATACCAAGAGTACACTGCCCGACGCTTATCGCTCCTTATGTCATGCAATGATATTCGAGCTGAGGTCGCATGCTTTTTTATCCACAGATATATGCTCGCTTTTCAGCTCTCATTTAGAAAGGTCAGTTTTTCACCTTTTAAATGTTAAAGATTTAAACTAAAAATTTTAAAATTCAACAAATTAATATAATAAAATATTTAAATTTTTTCACTCATCCACTAAGGCTATTATATAATACAGTCTATAGAAAATTAAGGATGATTTAATTTATAGTTAAAATTTTTTCTATAATGCTGAAACTTCTATAACTAATAACATGAAATTTCTACTGTGCAATTTCTTCGCAAAGAACTTCAAGGTTATTTTCAATGACGCACTACATTTTTGCGATGTTAAAAATTATATACGCACGCATGAATTATAATGTGGAAGGTTCTAGAATATTTTGACAAAGAGGGGATATAATAATAGGTAAGGATGGTAAATGATATACAGGATGGATAGTTTAGGGAGAAAGAGAGATGGAGAGCTATGTATTAAAAAAATGTTTTTAATCAAAAATAATTTTGTAATATTGCAAAAGGCTTTGCGATTAAGCGACTTGAAAAATACCACAAGATTCTTAAGAGGTCCGAGTACATACAGTTGATCACTGTAACAGATTTTAGAATTTTATATTGATATAGCTAGGATGTAAAATCAACCATTTGAAATGAAAAAATACAATTTGAAAATGCTTGCTAGAATTTATAAAATAAAATCAACTCTATAAATATTAGAGTTTGACTAAGAAACGTTAAAATCTCTTTCACATAATAGAGTAATAATCTAAAAAAGATTCAATTTACTTACTTCAAACATTAAAATAAAGCAACATAAATAACAAGAATAATTCAGCAGTATTCAAATGTAATGCAAGACAACTGTGAATCAAACATTGGGAAAAAATGATACAGTGGTCACGTGAACATCTACTTTCTGGAACTTTTAAATCCAATTTTAGTCAAATAGAAATTAAAAAAGTACAAAAATTAATATAGGTTATAGAAATCCAGGATGATATATTGCTTTCTGGCCAGCTAATTTAATTCAGATACCATAGAAATCTACCTTATCGATATTCTATAGATGTAGTAGTTTATGCTATTTTTCCAGAATATTCTTAATGACGTCATCGAATTCCTACTACGCATTTTTTTCGTAAACAACTTCAAGGTTATTTTTAATGCTGCATTAATTTCTTTTTTGCGTTTTTCAATATTATATATCACAAGAGTCTATTATAACTTAGAACCTTCTAGAACAATTAGACAAAGAGGGAGATATATTATTAGATAAGGATGGTAAATGATATGCAGCATGTATAGTTCAGGGAGAAAGAGAGAGATAGAGAGCTATGTATTAAAAAATGTTGCTGCACAAAAATAATTTTCTAAAATTTACAAGTCGATAGAAGGGTTTGCGATTGAGCGACTTGAAACCAGTTACAAATCTCACAGAATGTCTCATCAAAATGAATTACATCGTATAAACATTTTTGCATGAATCTTGAAGAATGGCAACAAATTCTTAAGAGATCCTTCTAAAAATAGTGGGTTACTGTAACAGATTTAGACTTAATACCAGGTAGCCTCGTAGTATTGAATCAACTATTTATAGAGGAAGAACATGGAATTTGAAAGCTCTTGTTTGAATTTACGTACTTGCAATAAAGTATAAAGAATAATAAGAATAAATTCAGCCACATTAAAATTTAGTGTAATGAAACTGTGAATCAAACAGGAAAAAATGATACATTGATGACATGAACATCTACTTTCTGGAACTCTTAAATAAAAAATCTAGTGATATAAAAAAATTAAAAATACAAAAATAATATACTATCTAGAAATAGAGGATACTATATTGTTTTCTAGTTGAATAATTTAGTTCAGAGATCATAAAAACCAAACCATAGAAAGCTACCTTACCGATATTCTACAGCTATACTGGCTGGTACATGCTATGTTTTGAGAATATTCTTAATGACATCATGAAATTATACTGCGCAATTTTATTTGTAAACAACTTCAAGGTTATTTTTCAATTGACATTACACATTTTAGGCTGCAAAAACGTTATATTTTAAACTATTTAGATAAGTCGATTATAATTGAGAACCTTCTAAAACAATTAGACAAAGAGAGAGAGAGAGAGACTGCAGAAGGTTTTGCGATTGAGCGACTCGAAACCAGTTACAAATCTCACAGCATGCCTCATCAAAATGAATTACATCATATAAAAAAATTTAACCGCTGGCGACCAAAAGGGGACACGGCCGGATTCAGCCTGAGAAGTATTGTCCTGAGTGTCAATTTTAAAAACCTTTCTAATTTCAATTTTAAAGACTGATACTTGTAGAGAATTTCAAGGCGCATCTTTTTTTCCTCTTGGAAAAATTTATAGGTTTTGTAGTTTTTGAGATAATCGGTAAAAAGTGGATTTTTTGAAAACGAAAAATTCCAATCTTTTTTCACTTCAACTGGCGCTAATTTAGCCAATTTTCATCATTTCTTGATTTCCCCAATACAAAGTACGTGTTTAAGTCTTCTGAAACTATCTAAGCAAGAAAAACAAGAATATTGTAATAAACAAAAAAGTTATTAATTTTTTTTTGAGGCAATGCAAAAATCATGAATTTTAACCTTCAAGCGCCTCGTTTAGCGAACGAATTTTAAGCTACGGAAAGCTTTCAGTGAGAAAGTTGTTCATTAAGGTTCAAAGAAGTTTTCTGGGAAGTTTAGATCAATTGGATTAATAGTTCCAAAATTATGAATGTTTTAAAATCCAAGCGGTAATCTTGACGCTGCCCAAAAACGTGCCTGGCCGGCTACGTGCGCGCTGCAGCGAACGACGTGAAGGTCAAGTCAATCTTACCAAAACAAATGCACAACAGTAACTTTTTTTGTCATCTTCTATGAAATTCTACAAATAAAGCATACAATCGGCGAAGTGATTGTTTCTTATAATAGTTGGAAAAGCATTTTTTTGCGATTATTGAGATTTTTGAGAATATTAATTAAAAAGAAAAAGATATTAAAATGAAGCAAGGTAGAAAAAGAACTAGAAATAAAGATTCGTGGATTAAAAATAAGAAAAAATGTTCCAGGAATCAGGTACGATTGGAAACCGTCAATACAATTTGAAAATAAATTTTAATCATAAATTTAGTATTTTATGACTTTTTTATTCTTGATTTTTTAAATAATTCTTTTACTGAACTATATATAATATGTAGATAGTCTAAAGTAATTATTTTAAATTTTTAATGACGAAGTTAATAGCATTATTTATTATTTCTTGAGGGAAAAGAATACATTAAAAAGTCTAAAACTAAAAAAGACGGTATTGCTAAAGATATTCTAATCCCAGAGAGATCTTTCAAACCTATTGAATCCTGCTCTGGAGAAAAATGTTACCAAAAGTTTTCAAATGTGCAACAAGAAAAAGTAAATACAAATTTTTGGAATCTCGGGAACTATAATGAACAAAATGTGTTTCTCAGAGGATTGTTAAAATGCAAGGATCCTATCCAAACGAATGCAGGTGAAAAACTAGGACGGTCAATTCATTGGATATATTTATTTCCTACTGACGAAGAAAATGTTCCGATTTCTAAGAAATTTTTTTGTGCTTTTCTATGTTTGGGCAAAAGAAGAGTTGAAAATGTTCAAAATAAGATTTTAAATAAGCAGCCTTTAAAAAATTTAGCAGGTGGAGTACGCGAAAGTTGTTTTAAATTAACAGAAATTTTTTTTTTTAAATGATTGAAGAGCATTGCGAATCAATTCCACATCACAGTTCAAATTACAAACGAAATTCTACCAACCTAAAATATTTTGATAATCCTTCATTAAATCTTGTAGAACTTTACAAATTATTCGGAAAATATTATAAAGAAAAAAACAGGGGCTAAGTTGACAATAAGTCAAACCGTTTATTTTAAGTATTTTAACCGAAATGTTGGTTTCAGTTTTAAATTACCTAGAACTGACGTGTGCAATACTTTCTACAAAAACGAGACAAATGGAGAGGTAAACGAAGAAGTAATTAATCACAAAAACAATGCTGAAATTTATTTGAAGTTAAAAAATCAAATACTCTCTGAAAATAATAGTCTATACTGTGAATTTGATTTTGCACAGAATTTGGCACTACCAAAAATACCCGTGTTCGCGCAGTTTTACCTACGTTTAGCATGGCTTTTTCTATTTAACATACATGTACATACTACGAACCAGAGTTACATGTTCCTTATTCTTGAGGGAATTGTAAAGAAGGGTGCTAACTCTGTTTGCAGTTTTATCAAATACGCTGTATTAAAAGAATTTGCTAAAGACATGTTCAACAGCATAACATTATTTTCAGACGCATGTCCGGGACAAAATAAAAACTACACAGTGTTTCATTTTTTGATTTTATTGTCCATTTATTTACAAAGCGACATTAAAAGCTGAATATGTAGAAATGATTCGCAATGCTCGTTGACCTTCATTCACAATGGTCGAGAAGTGTGAAGATCTTCTGCAGGATTTTGAAAAATGTTTCAAAGGCAAAATGCGAAAGCCAAAAAATTTCCAAATCAGCAA
>NC_046665.1:32005104-32017795 GCF_010883055.1 Belonocnema kinseyi | reverse complement strand
GATGCCGAAGAAACTGAAGAGAGTGACGAAAATGACTAAAAGTAGTTTCTAATAAAATATTGTTTGATTAATTTATTCTTGTTTAATAATATGCATAATATTCTATGTTAAATGTTTAATAAATGAATTATTTTAATGAGAATATCTGGAGTTACTGTTGTGCATTTGTTTTGGTAAGAATCACTTGACCTTCACGTCGTTCGCTGCAGCGCGTACGTAGCCGGCCAGGCACGTTTTTGGGCAGCGTCAAGATTACCGCTTGGATTTTGAAACATTCATAATTTTTGAACTATTAATCCAATTGATCTAAATCGTTCCAGAAAGCTTCTTTGAACCTTAGTGAACAACTTTCTCACTGAAAGCTTTCCGTAGCTTAAAATTCGTTCGCTAAACGAGGCGCTTGAAGGTTAAAATTCATGATTTTTGCATTGCCTCAAAAAAAAATTAATAACTTTTTTGTTTATTACAATATTCTTGTTTTTCTTGCTTAGATAGTTTCAGAAGACTTAAACACGTACTTTGTATTTGAGAAATCGGGAAATGATGAAAATTGGCTAAATTAGCGCGAGTTGAAGTGAAAAAAAATTGGAATTTTTCGTTTTCAAAAAATCCACTTTTTACCAATTATCTCAAAAACTACAAAACCTATAAATTTTTGCAAGAGGAAAAAAAGATGCGCCTTGAAATTCTCTACAAGTATCAGTCTTTAAAATTGATATTAGAAAGATTTTCAAAATTGACACTCAGGACAATACTTCTCAGGCTGAATACAGCTGTGTCCCCTTTTGGTCGCCAGCGGTCCAATTGTGCACGAATCTTGGATAATGCCAAAAGATTCTTAAGAGATCCTTTTACGAATAGTGGGTTACTGTGGCAGATTTAGAATTAATACTAGATAGCCACGTAGTATTGAATCAACTATTTTGAGATAAAGAACGTATAATATTAAAGTTCTTATTAGAATTTACGTACTTGCAATAAAGCAGCATAAATAACAAAAATAATTCAGCAGTATTAAAATGTAATGCCGGGCAACTGTGAATGAAACATTGGAAAAAATGATACAGTGGTCACGTGAACATCTACTCTCTGAAACTTTTAAATCCAAATTTAGTCAAATAGAAATTAAAAAATACAAAAATTAATACAGTTTATAGAAATCAAGGATGATATATTGTTTTCTAGCTAGCTAATTTAATTCAGAGACCATAGAAATCTACTTTACCGATATATTCTATAGATGTAGTGGCTTATGCTATGTTTCAAGAATATTCTCAATGACGTCATCGAATTCTTACTACGCAATTTTCTTCAAAAACAACTACAAGGATATTTTTAATGTCGCATTACTTTTTTGCGTCTTTCAACATTAAATACATCACGTGTCGATTATAACTTAGAACCTTCTAGATAATTGCAACAAAGAGAGGATATAAATAGATAAAGATGGTAAATCATATGCATCAGGTATAGTTTAGGGAGAAAAAGAGATGGAAAGAGAGAGATAGAGAAAGCTATGTAATAAAAATTGTTTGAATTCTACAGTGGATCACTGTAACAGATTTAGAATTTTGTATTGACATAGCTAGGATGTCAATTCAGCTATTTGAGATGAAAAAAATACAATTTGAAACTAAAATAAATCAGCTCCATAAATATTAGAGTTGACTAAGAAACGTTGAAATCATCTTTCACATAATAAAATGATCTGCGAACAAAAATTAAATTCATCTACTTCAAACATTAAAATAAAGCATCATGATTAACAAAAATAAATTCAGCAGTATTAAAATTGAATAAAAAGAAACTGTGAATCAAGCATTGAAAGTGAAGTATTGAACACGTATATTAAAATGGACTATTATGTATAACAACTAAAAATCTGTGGATAAGGCCAATTTTCACATGATATGTTCGTCTGATGATGAGGAACGTAAAAATGGGTGCCTGGCAGGTGTGAGTGGATGCATTCACCTTTGGCGACCTGTCAAAGGTGCGAATTTTTTGCAGTAAACTTCAGTAACTCGGATAAGGTTGAAAATTGGTGTACATGTATGGGCTGACATTAGAAGTAGCACCTGCGCATTTCCAGGCACTTACCTGGATGCAAAAGTATTGCCTGGCGGCTTCGAAGTCGCCGGACATTCAGGTGGAATTTCTTGAAATTGATTTTACAGGAAAAAGTATGAAAGAAAAGTTGGTCCACTCCCAGAGATGCATATTTTCATTGGTATATCATTTTTTGATAAAATTGATATATTTGGAGAAAACATCGATTAAAGAAATACCATAACAATAAAAAGCTCTTTTTATTGACAACAAGTGATTTTTTCGAAAATTATTAAGAGACAAAAGGTACTCCTTCTTTTTCCCTTTTTTTCAATCACCTGCTGTATCTTTAGCAATTTAAAAGAAGGTGTGCTCAAAATTAGTACACGAATAATGTAAGTCATAATTGGCGTCAGCCAATTTCAATTAAAACAATAATTTATTCTGCTATAAATAATCATAATCAGTGTCACGTTCTCAGCTTCTGATTATCGTAGAAAGTTGTAATAAAGATGAATATGATTATAAAAATTAAACAACAAAATCGCTTTACTTTAAAATATCTATTATTTATTGTTGTTAAAGTTTATATTTTGTCGTCGAGATACGTTCGATTTTTATTACCGTGACGAATGTCAAGTTTCCCAGATCCAGTGTGAGTCATTGGCGTAGGCATTACAAATTCTTCGCGCTGCATTTTTAATGCAGTTCTATAGCATTAAAAATGCAATCGTAATACCTACGCCAATGAGCCACGTTGGGTCTGGGAAACTTGACATTCGCACGGTAATAAAGTGCGAACGTATCTCCGCGACAAAACATAAGCTTTAACAATAATAAATAATGGGTATTTTAAAGTAAAGCGATTTTGTTGTTTAATTTTTATAATCATATTCATCTTCATTACAAGTTTCTACGATAATCAGAAGCTGAGAACGTGACACTGATTATGATTATTTATAGCAGAATAAGTTATTGTTTTAATTGAAAGTGGGTGACGCTAATTCATTGCACAAGACTTACTTTATTCGTGTACTAATTTTGAGCACACCTTCTTTTAAATTGCTAAAGATACAGCAGGTGATTGAAAAAATGGGAAAAAGAAGGAAAAATGCGAATAACTTGGTAAATATTAACATTTTCAACAAATACTTCTTATTCATCTTGGAGTATACCTTCACCTGAATGTCCGGCGACTTCGAAGTCGCCTGGCAACACTTTTTCATCCAGGTAAGTGCCTGGCAATGCGAAGCTGCTATTTCTAATGTAAGCCGCTACATGTACACCAATTTTCAACCTTATCCGAGTCACGTAAGTTAATTGCCAAAAATTCGCACCTTTGACAGGTCGCCGCAGGTGAACGCATCCACTCACACCTGCCAGACACCCATTTTTACGTTCCTCATCATCAGACTAACATCTCATGTGAAAATTGGCCTTATCCGTATCACGCTCCCATTTACGTTGTGAGCCCACGGTCTATTAGAACCAACAGTTAGCTGTAAATCATAATTAAATAAACCCATTTGAAGGGGCCAGAATGTCAAGTTAACAGAATAATGAATATATATATAGTTGAGTCAACTATTTGAAATTAGCAAATGAAACTTTCTTTCAATAGAACGAGATCCTGGGTTAACAAAGATTATCATAGTGTGCGCCACAGTCAGATACGCAGATTTTGCTTCTAGTTGTGAATAGAGGATGGCGATAAGAAGAAGGAGGAGGAGGATACAATAATATTACAGTTCAACAGTTACTGAAAATATTAGATTTAGATGTAAAAATAAAGGAGCACATTGTCTTCCGAACATAACCAAAAACTAAAGGATCTCTAGGTAATAATGCCTTGTTTCTAACTACTAGGTGTATATCCACTCTCGATGCAGCATTCTGCGCGGAGCTGGATAAATCACCATCCTCATATATCAATTACATTTTAGTCTTAAATCAGTATTTAATGTAGTAATGCTGTTCGTGAAGTATCAACGATATTAAAGTATGCTGTTATATAACAGTTGCAAATAATTTTTTTTTCTTATAGCCAACACTTAATTTTTGCTAAATAAATCCAGTTCAACAGCTAATTATTTCTGATTACCAAAATCATTAACATGCTTTCGATTCAACTATGTCAACTTAGTAAATGAAAACTTAGTTTGATTAAGCAAAGGTCTTTGGTTAACGAATATTATGATGCAGTACAGCACCACCAGTTACGCTGCTTTTCATATAGTTGTAAGCACGCTTCATATATTAAATCTTGATTTCTCCTCAAGGTAAGTAAACTATCGAAAATGCATGTGAAAGAACGAGAATGAATAGAGGTGGAGGAGGATGAGAAGGAGGAGGAGAAAAATTCAGTAATGATGTAGTGAAGACAAGTAGGTACTGAAAATATTAGATTTAATGATTGTATCATCTGAATTTTATGTTGTGTGACATTTGAACGTGCAAATAAAAGAAGCGCAACATCTTTAAAATTAAAAATTAAAAAAAAAACTTAAAGAAACTGTAGGTAACACCTTGTTTGCCCGTACTAAGTGTATCTCCATTCTTTGTATTGCACTCTGCGATGAGCTTCATGAATCCAGTTAAATAGATGAGGATTTCTTATTAATAGAATCGTGAACATACTTTTGTCTCAACTATGTCAACTTAGTAAACGAAAATTTAGTTTAATTAACGAGAGATCTTTGGTTTACAGAGATTATCATAGAGCGCACCACAATCAGATTTGCTGCTTTTCTTATAGTTGTAACCACGCTTTTTCTCCTGTTGAATCATGAATGATACTAAAATCAAGTTAAATGAGCTCCTAAAATACATGTAAAAGAATCAGAAAATAATATAGGGGGGTTTAGGAGAATATGATCGTGATTTACAGTAGGTAAATAGGTTCTGAAAATATTAGATGGAATGAAGGAATCAATAAATACACATACATTTTGAAAATTAAATTTATTTAACTTATTTCGTTACAATAAAAGTATAAAAATTGTATATAGAATTTTAAAACTTATTGCTTACTTTTTACAGAGTTGGTTTCGTTCCATCAATGTTAAAAAGAATTAATGACAAGGAATATTGAATAAATAATTTCGTGTACATGATTTACGTTTCCAGCTAGTTGATCTAGTAAACAAAGCACAATCGATCCACAAACTTATTGGGATCTTCCCAGTCATCTAAAATTTTAGATTTTGCTTTTATTTTATATTCTAAGGAAAGATCACTTTCAGCATCATCTTCCTCCTCGTCATCATCTTCCTCCTCATCATAGTCATTATGTTCATTAATATCCTCATCAGCAGCATCATTTTTTTTATTACGTATGAAGAACCGCCATATTGGCCAAATTATTCTTCTGGCTCTACTTTTTGATTCTTCACAAGTGTTTCCCCATCATCTTTAGACTTATGAGTAATGCATGACAGATTCCTCAGTAGAAAGAATGGTGGTTTCCATGTTTTCTGAATAGCTTGTTTCTGATCCAGTTTGAAAATCTTATGCTTTCGAAGAATTACTTTCCTCTCCTTATCAGTCCGACTGTCAGATTCTTGCATTGGTCTTAAACTTCCAGTTACCTTTGAAATTTGATGAAAATATCTTTCATCCTGCTTATGATTCTTGGCTGAGCAAGAGTATTTTTCATGTCTTTTTTTTTAAATTATTCTCCAACTCCTCCAACACCTCTTCCAAACAGTGGAAAAACAGTTGCACTTTTAACCGAAAATCTTTGGTTAAAAAACTGTTTTTCAACTGTTTGGAAGAGGAGTTGGAAAAGAAGGAGGTAAAGAAAGAGAAGTTGAAAAATGAAGATGAACATGAGGAGGAGGAGTATGAAGAGAACGAGGAGGAGGGCGAGGGGTGAAGTATTTCTCGTGTCTTTTTTTTTAAATTATCAAGTCTTGAGTAAGTTCTGGAACAATTTGAACAAGTACTAGTCATCTTGCCACTGAAACAGTAAAAATGGCTGTTCATGGAATCTGAATTTATATATCCTCTTCTTCCTCCTCCTCCTCCTACTCCTTCACCCCTCGCCCTCCTCCTCGTTCTCTTCATACTCCTCCTCCTCATGTTCATCTTCATTTTTCAACTTCTCTTTCTTTACCTCCTCCTTTTCCAACTCCTCTTCCAAACAGTTGAAAAACAGTTTTTTAACCAAAGATTTTCGGTTAAAAGTGCAACTGTTTTTCCACTGTTTGGAAGAGGTGTTGGAGGAGTTGGAGAATAATTTAAAAAAAAGACATGAGAAATACTCTTGCTCAGCCAAGAATCATAAGCAGGATGAAAGATATTTTCATCAAATTTCAAAGGTAACTGGAAGTTTAAGACCAATGCAAGAATCTGACAGTCGGACTGATAAAGAGAGGAAAGCAATTCCTCGAAAGCATAAGATTTTCAAACTGGATCAGAAACAAGCTATTCAGAAAACGTGGAAACCACATTTCTCTCCACTGAGGAATCTGTCATGCATTACTCATAAGTCTAAAGATGATGGGGAAAAAATTGTGAAGAATCAAAAAGTAGAGCCAGAAGAAGAATTTGGCCATTATGGCGGTTCTTCATACGTAATAAAAAAAATGATGCTGCCGATGAGGATATTAATGAACATGATAATGACTATGATAAGGAGGAAGATGATGACGAGGAGGAAGATGATGCTGAAAGTGACCTTTCCTTAGAATATAAAATACAAGCAAAATCTTAAATGTGAGATGACTGGGAAGATCCCAATAAATTTGTGGATCGATTGCGCTTTCTTTTACTAGATCAACTAGCTGGACACGCAAATAATGTACACGAAATTATTCATTCAAGATTCCTTGTCATAAATTTTTTTTTAACATTGATGGAACGAAAACAACACTGTAAAAAATAAGCAATAAGTTTTTAAATTCTATATATAATTTTTATACGTTTATTGTAACGAAATAAGTTAAATAAATATAATTTTTAAAATGCATGTGTATTCATTGATTCATTCACCTGAATTAATTGTAGTTTAGGAAATCAGCTTATAAAACCGAAGATTTAGTATAAGTTATCATTCCATCTAATATTTTCAGAACCTATTTACCTAGTCTAAATCATGATTATATCCTCCTAAACCCCCCTATATTATTTTGTGATTCTTCTACATGTATTTTAATAGATATTTAACTTGATTTTAGTATAGTTCTTGATTCAACAGGAGAAAAAGCGTGGTTACAACTATAAGAAAAGCAGCAAATCTGATTGTGGTGCTCACTATGATAATCTCTGTAAACCAAAGATCTCTCGTTAATTAAACTAAATTTTCGTTTACTAAGTTGACATAGTGGAGACAAAAGTATGTTCACGATTCTATTAACAAGAAATCCTCATGTATTTAACTGGATTCATGAAGCTCATCGCAGAGTGCAGTACAAAGAATGGAGATACACTTAGTACGCGCAAACAAGGTGTTACCTACAGGTTCTTTAAGCTTTTTTTTTAATTTTTAATTTTAAAGATGTTGCGCTTCTTTTATTCGCACGTTCAAATGTCACACAACATAAAATTCAGATGATGCAATCATGAAATCTAATATTTTCAGTACTTACTTGTCTTCACTACATCATTACTGAATTTTTCTCCTCCTCCTCCTCCTCCTCCTCCTCCTCCTCCTCCTCCTCCTCCTCCTCCACCTCTATTCTTTCTCGTTCTTTCACATGCATGTTCGATAGTTTACTTACCTTGAGGAGAAATCAAGATTTAATATATGAAGCGTGCTTACAACTATATGAAAAACAGCGTAACTGGTAGTGTTGTACTGCATCATAATATTCATTAACCAAAGACCTTTGCTTAATCAAACTAAGTTTTCATTTACTAAGTTGACATAGTTGAATCGAAAGCATGTTAATGATTTTGGTAATCAGAAATAATTAGCTGTTGAACTGGATTTATTTAACAAAAATAAAATTTTGGCTATAAGAAAAAAAAATTATTTGCAACTGTTATATAACAGCATACTTTAATATCGTTGATACTTCACGAACAGCATTACTACATTAAATACTGATTTAAGACTAAAATGTAATTGATATATGAGGATGGTGATTTATTCAGCTCCGCGCAGAATGTAGCATCGAGAGTGGAGATACACCTAGTAGTTAGAAACAAGGCATTATTACCTAGAGTTCCTTTAGTTTTTGGTGTTGTTTGGAAGACAATGTGCTCCTTTATTTTTACATCTATATCTAATATTTTCAGTAACTGTTGAACTGTAATATCATCGTATCCTCCTCCTCCTCCTCCTTCTCCTCATCGCCATCCTCTATTTACAACTAGAAGCAAAATCAGCGTATCTGACTGTGGTGCACTCTGTGATAATCTTTGTTAACTCAGGATCACGTTCAGTATTCTGTTAACTTGACATTCTGGCCCCTTCAAATGGGTTTACTTAACTACGATTTGAAACAAACTGTTGGTTCTAAGAAAACCCAAGATTTTTAGTTGTTATACATAATAGTGCATTTTAATATACGCGTTCAATGCTTCACTTTCAATGCTTGATTCATTTTTTTTATTCAATTTTAATACTGCTGAATTTATTTTTGTTAATTATGATGCTTCATTTTAATGTTTGAAGTAAATAAATTTAATTTTTGTTTCTTAGTCAACTCTAATATTTATGGAGCTGCTTTATTTTATTTTCAAATTGTATTTTCTTCATCTCAAATGGCTGAATTGACATCCTAGCTATGTCAATACAAAATTCTAAATCTGTTACAGTGATCCACTGTAGAGTTAAAACATTTTTTATTACATAGCTCTCTCTATCTCTCTCTTTCCATCTCTTTTTCTCCCTAAACTATACCTGCCGCATATGATTTACCATCTTTATCTATTTATATCCTCTCTTTGTTGCAATTATCTAGAAGGTTCTAAGTTATAATCGACACGTGATGTATATAATATTGAAAAACGCAAAAAAGTAATGCAACACTAAAAATATCCTTGAAGTTGTTTTCGGAGAAAATTGCGTAGTAGGAATTCGATGACGTCTTTGAGAATATTCTGGAAACATAGCATAAACCACTACATCTATAGAATATATCGGTAAGGTAGATTTCTATGGTCTCTGAATTAAATTAGCTAGCTAGAAAACAATATATCATCCTCAATTTCTATAAACTGTATTAATTTTTGTATTTTTTAATTTCTATTTGACTAAATTTGGATTTAAAAGTTTCAGAGAGTAGATGTTCACGTGACCACTGTATAATTTTTTCCAATGTTTGATTCACAGTTGCCCTGCATTACATTTTAATACTGCTGAATTATTTTTGTTATTTATGTTGCTTTATTGCAAGTGCGTAAATTCTAATAAGAACTTTCATATTATACGTTCTTCATCTCAAAATAGTTGATTCAATACTACGTGGTATCTGGTATTAATTCTAAATCTGCCACAGTAACCCACTATTCGTAAAAGGATCTCTTAAGAATCTTTTGGCATTGTCCAAGATTCGTGCAAAATTTTTTTATATGATGTAATTCATTTTGATGAGGCATGCTGTGAGATTTGTAAAAGGTTTCGAGTCGCTCAATCGCAAAACCTTCTGCAGTCTTGAAAAAATTTCAGAAAATTATTTTCGATTTAAAACACTTTTGAATACATAACTCTTTTTATCTATTAATATATATCTGTCTTTGTCTAATTGTTTTAGAAGGTTCTCAATTATAACCGACGTATCTAAATACGTTTAAAATATAACGTTTTGCAGCCAAAAAAGTATAATGTGCAATTGAAAAATAACCTTGAATTTGTTTACAAATAAAATTGCGCAGTAGAATTTCATGATGTCATTAAGAATATTCTGAAAACATAGCACGTACCAACCACTATAGCTGTAGAATATCGGTAAGGTAGGTTTCTATGGTTTGGTTTTCATGATCTCTGAACTAAATTATTCAACTAGAAAGCAATATATTATCCTCTATTTCTAGATACTATATTATTTTTGTATGTTTAAATTTTTTTATATCACTAGATTTTTTTATTTAAGAGTTCCAGAAAGTAGATGTTCATGTCATCAATGTATCATTTTTTCCTATGTTTGATTCACAGTTTCCTTACACTAAATTTTAATGTGGCTGAATTTATTCTTATCATTCTTTATACTTTATTGCAAGTACGTAAATTCTAACAAGAGCTTTTAAATTCCATGTTCTTCATCTATAAATAGTTGATTCAATACTACGAGGCTACATGGTATTAACTCTAAATCTGTTACAGTAACCCACTATTTTTAAAAGCATCTCTTAAGAATTTGTTGCCATTCTTCAAGATTCATGCAAAAATGTTTATACGATGTAATTCATTTTGATGAGACATTCTGTGAGATTTGTAACTGGTTTCAAGTCGCTCAATCGCAAACCCTTCTATCGACTCGCAAATTTTAGAAAATTATTTTTGTGCTGCAACATTTTTTAATACATAGCTCTCTATCTCTCTCTCTCTCTCCCTAAACTATATATGCTGCATATCATTTACCATCCTTATCTAATAATATATCTCCCTCTTTGTCTAATTGTTCTAGAAGGTTCTGAGTTATAATAGACTCTTGTGGTATATAATATTAAAAAACGCAAAAAAAAAAGTTATGCAGCATTAGAAATAACCTTGAATTTGTTTACGAAAAAAAAATTGCTAGCTAGAAAGCAATATATCATCCTGGATTTCTATCACCTATATTAATTTTTGTATTTTTTAAATTTCTATTTGACTAAAATTGGATTTAAAAGTTCCAGAAATTAGATGTTCACGTGACCACTGTATCGTTTTTTGCCCAATGTTTGATTCACAGTTGTCTTGCATTACATTTTAAAACTGCTGAATTATTTTTGATATTCATGTTGTTTTATTTTAATGTTTGAAATAAGTAAATTGAATCTTTTTTAGATTATTTCTCTATTATGTGAAAGAGATTTCAACGTTTCTGAGTCAAACTCTAATATTTATAGAGCTGATTTTATTTTATAAATTCTAGCAAGCATTTTCAAATTGTATTTTTTTCATGTCAAATGGTTGATTTGACATCCTAGCTATATCAATATACTCGGTCCTCTTAAGAATCTGTTGGTATTTTTCAAGTCGCTCAATCGCAAAGCCTTCTGCAATATTACAAAATTATTTTTGATTAAAAACATTTTTTTAATACATAGCTCTCCATCTCTCTTTCTCCGTAAACTATACATGATGCATATCATTCACCATCCTTACCTATTATTATATCTCCTCTTTGTCAAAATATTTTAGAACCTTCTACATTATAATTCACACGTGCGGATATGATTTTTTAACATCGCAAAAATGTAGTGCGTTATTGAAAATAACCTTAAAATTCTTTGTGAAGAAATTGCGCAGTCGAAATCTGTTATTAGTTATATGTTATTAGTTACAGAAGATTCAGCATTATAGAAAACATTTTAACTCTAAAATAAATCACCCTTAATTTTCAATAGACTGTATTATATAATAGCCTTAGTGGATGATTGAAAAAATTCAAATATTTTATTATATTAATTTGTAGGATTTTAGAATTTTTAGTTTAAATCTTTAACATTTAAAAGGTAAAAAACTGACCTTTCTAAATGAGAGCTGAAAAGCGAGCATATATCTGTGGATAAAAAAGCATGCAACCTCAGCTCGAATATCATTGCATGACATAAGGAGCGATAAGCATCGGGAAATGTACTCTTGGTATTTACTAAACGTCCATGAAAGGTCTCGAATTAAATTCATGCTGTCTATAATCTCTCTCTCGAGTCTCGAAATTGTTTTCAGTATCTTGTTACATATACCTCCTCCATAAGTTGACGGACCTAGCAGAAGGAGAAGAATGAATACGAAAGCGATACGAAACGATTGCGATCTGTAAAAAGAAGTGATCTCTTTATACAACGATAGCATAGGATAATGAAATGTATGCAGCCTCAGACTGCTGATGTATGAATGCTTCTGCGAGTTTAAACGCGTGTAGCTGTTATCTCTGGTCCTCGCTCGCTACTTGATACTAAAATAAAGCAACAAGCATCCCTGAGTATATGACCTACCATAAGAAATGCCTTTTTATTACTTTCTTACCTTCGATTAACTTTATAGATATACTTTTTTAATTCTAATTATTTTTCTCGAAGATTCTAGACTGCAGAAGCAAGTTTTTCATAGGCAGAAACTTTTAGTTAAATCATCATCTATCAGGAATTTTTAAATCAAATTAATAACACAGGCCCACAAAAAAAAACAAAAGTGTCTGTGCAATTGACCAGACCTATCTATTCTTATGTATTTTTCGACGCTGAATCCGAATTTGCAATAAAAAAGTAGGGTCCAGCTACTTTTTTATGGGGTTTTGCTCGAAAAACCTCATTTTTTTACGGTATTTTCATGTTTTTTTTAAATAAAAAAAAAAAATAAAGAAAAATTTTATTTTTTTGACTTCAGAATCGAATTCTACGGGAAAAAATACATCGAAAACCATGTTCTGATTTTTTTTACAAAAACTTTAACCCACCATACGGCGATGAAAAGGCAGAAAATCGCGAAAAGTGAAAATTTGCTTCAAATTTGATTAAAATGACATTAAAATCAAGTTTTACGATTTTA
>NC_046665.1:32000833-32005004 GCF_010883055.1 Belonocnema kinseyi | reverse complement strand
AGGTTCTAAGTCTTACTTTATGATCAAGGGTCGAAAAAAGTTCTAGTTTTGTGATTCATGTAGTGGAAAACCTCCAGAACAGTAACCAAAACATCGATTTTTTGAAAAAAATATCAATTCATCACTTTTATTGTCCACTTACGCCGACTAGGAGTTGTTTTTTGAAAAAAATTACTTAAAATTCGTGATCAGCGACCTCAAAAACCCCCAGTAAAGTATTTTCAATGTTTATAAATCGGTTTAAAATCGTAAAACTTGATTTTAATGTCATTTTAATCAAATTTGAAGCAAATTTTCACTTTTCGCGATTTTCTGCCTTTTCATCGCCGTATGGTGGGTTGAAATTTTTGTAAAAAAAAAATCAAAACATGGTTTTCGATTTATTTTTTCCCGTAGAATTCGATTCTGAAGTCAAAAAAATATAATTTTTCTTTATTTTTTTTTATTTAAAAAAAACCATGAAAAAACCATAAAAAATGAGGTTTTTCTAGCAAAACCCCATAAAAAAGTAGCTGGACCCTATTTTTTTATTGCAAATTCGGATTCAGCGTCGAAAAATACATAAGAATATATAGGTCTGGTCAATTGCACAGACACTTTTGTTTTCTTTGTGGGCCTGTGTAATCAAACAGGATGCCATACATAACCCTCATATCAAACTTCATCTGTCCACCGGCATCTTTTACGCATTTAACAAATAAAGGTAGGAATTTTTATCTAAACTATCATCTATCAGGAAGCAATAAATTAAATAAATAGTCAAAACGGGATGCCATACGTTGCTCACTATATAAAATTTCACCTATACACCTGCATCTTTTGCGCATTTAACGAACTTCTTATCAGTCAGGAAGCAATAAATCATCCTTGTTTTTCTCATTTAACCTTGACACATGCACGTTATAACCTTGAACCTGTTTACATGAATTTGGCTACAGACTATTGTTTAATCGTGACGTAATCAGGAACCTTCGAGAAAGTTCTCAAACCTTAGCACGGACACGAACCCTTTTTTACAGAAAATTTAGCACGGACACGAACCACTAAAGGTCGAAGCTTCTTGATGCCGGTAAGGTAGGAATCGTGAGCCAGAAACCCCCCTGTATATCTACTTTCATGTATGTCATTTTATACCTCATTAGTACAAAGAGGCCCCTCTCCCGCTGGCAAAGCATGGCACAGCAATCACGCTCATTCACGGACGCGAGAAGAATTCGCGTGGAGAGGGTAAGACGAGCAGGTACACCGGCGATGAAATGGAAATCGCCCGTTCGAACTATATTCTAGAACAATTGCCTAAAGGGTTTCCCCTAGTTTAAATGAGAGATTTAAGCTTTAAATTGCGTTAAATAATTATGGGTCGCCTAAAAGCGGGTGCTTTAAATATTTGTGTCGTAATATGTGGGTCGTAATATTGGGTCATAATATTTGGCTCCAAAATTTGGAAAAAGCTCTATGTATATTGTAAAAAATGTACGATTTTTTTTCAAAAATGCAGAGAAAAAAGTTTACCTTATTCATGCACGGGACCTAACTATACCGTTCTTAACAAACTCAGGGACAAAAAGCATGGTTCACTAGCAGGTGAAATAAAAAATGACCACTGATTTGTTAAAACACAGTAAAATGTTTTTAAAAAATTTTCACCCTTTTTCTGATTTATCTCGAAACAAAAAAGAAGTCTCCATTGAATTTTTCACGAGAACCTTGAATTAAATTTGTTTTCTTTTAAAACAGTCATTTTATTGAAATTCGAAAAGTAATTTGAATATTTTAGTCTAATATGAAAGCAACCTCTCGTTTAGAAGACAACTTGCTACTGAAAAGTTTTTTGTTTTTCAATATATAATTTATTTTTTACTTATTGCAGAATAAATAAAGAGAGTTCTAGATACTTTTGTCAGACTTTACCAATTATGACCGCAATGAACAGACCATAATATTGTAAATAATTCTATACGTTTTTAATTTTGTCTTTGTTAATATAGAATGATTTTTTTTTGGTATTCAACTTACAAATAATAAAAATTATTAGTTGAAAATTTCGAAATTAATTGAGTTTAAAAAATCAAAATGAGCCATGGAGATATAATGGATTTTCCTGGGGTTTAACCACTCGGTTTTTGAGTGTACACCATGTTACAAAACAGTGACAGGTATGACAAACCAGATTTATAAAATCTAAAAGATTTCGCACAGATTAAAAATGTTTTCATGATTTATAAATACAAAAGATTTCACAAAGATTTCAAAAATTCATAAAAATTTCATACAGATTTCAAAAGAATACAAGAATTCCAAACATTTTAAAAAGGATGCAGTATACCAGATTTGAAAGATTTTAAATTATTTAAACCGATTTTAAAAGGTTTAAAATTATTTTAGAATATTTAAAAAGATTTAAGATTTAAGATTAATTAAAAATTTCACAAATAGTTTACAAATTTGACCAAAATTTCCCAAATTCATACGGATTTCAAAAGAATACAAGAATTCCAAACATTTCAAAAAGGATGCAGAAAACCAAATTTTAAAGATTTTAAAACATTTCAACCGATTTCAAAAGGTTTCAATTATTTTAGAATATTAAAAAAGATTTAGATTAATTTAAAATTTCACAAATAGTTTAAAAATTTCATAATAATTTTAAAACATTTCAAAATATTTTTCAAAAAATTCATATTTCAAATATTTTACAAAACTTTAAAAAGATTACCAAAGATTTCACACAAATTTTAAGATTTCACAAAGACTTTTAGTACTTCAAGAGATTTCAACGAATTCATGAAGATTTTAAAGATTTCAAGGACAACTTATGTTCGCAACAAATTAAGAATTTGTTTACGTATGGTTATGCTTAAAAATAGTTCAAAATTGAAGATCTTACCTGCATTAGAGCACCATTCCTTATGTCGGGGGTCTTTTTCGTTCGGAAAACAAAAAAGTATTACTCCGTCTCCTCTGACACTTGAGCACCCCTTGTATGCACAAAATTCCACTGATTTCATTGCACTGGGTATTGTTTATATTTTTACTTTATTGCGCGCATCTCAATTCCCGAACATCGTTTCATAAAACAGATTTCACGAACCTTATTTCGTGAACCTGATTTCGTGAATCCGGGAAGATTGATTGTGGGTATATGGGACGTCGTAAGAATCTATAATCGTTTAAAAAAGCCCTAATCTCATCAGAACTTCATAAAATGAAATCTTTGAGTACAAGTGATAACTTCTTAAAACTATCAGCAAGAAAACATAAGCAAAAGTGTGTAAAATATCTTTGCTGAGGAGAATTTTCTCCAAAAAATGGTTGAAAAAAATGTTGTAGGACTTTGTAAAAGCTGCAATTTCTCCCTGAAACTTTATTCGGTATCATTCGCCGTTTGGTTCAAAATTTGAATTTTCTTTTTTTTGCACACCTTTTTTTTTATTGATCAAACCAAAATAAAAAGTCCTACTCAGAAATGATCTGAAATTTTTTACATTACTTTTTAAACGTTACAATTCCCCCGCGTGGAACTGTTTTTCGCATCTCACGCCGTTTGGCTAAACATTTCAATTTGTTACTTTTTTCATAATAATTTCCATAAATAAGACCATTATGACAAATCATATAAATAAATTGTTAAAAGAAATTTTGTAGCAATGTTCAAAATCTGAAATTCCTTTTTGAGACTTCTTCTCGTATTTTACGTCATATCGCTCAAAGTTTGATTTTTTTCATAGTATTTTCGATAAATTAAACCAAAACATCAAGTCTTATTTGTAAATTTTTGGTAACAAAATTATATGTCTTTTAAAAAGTATTATTATTTCTTTCAACTTTTGTACGCATCTGTCGTCTTTTGGTTTAAAATTTGAATATTCAATTTTTGCATCGATTTTTCGATGGATAAAACCATGACTATCGGTCTTAAAACGTTGAGATCCGCTGGAAAACTAAGGTTTGAAATGTCGAACGATTCTAATACTTTCGGAATTATAAATGATGAAATGTTAGTATCGTATTCCTAAGATTTCAAGCTAAACGAAATTGAATTTTCAACAAAAGAGTTGAGTATTGTAGCTACAGTCTGTCAAGTTAAAGTGTGGGTGGCTTTACTCGCAGTCGGTAAGGTGTATCGACATGATTTTGGTGTCAAAATATTAAGAAGAGCTCCCTCTTTCAT
>NC_046665.1:31996968-32000733 GCF_010883055.1 Belonocnema kinseyi | reverse complement strand
CAAATGCATTACACGGATTTCAGGGAAATTCATTTTCGCGATACCAGACGAAAAATTGGCTACTGTAAGTTAATATATTTCTATAACAACTAAATTTTTTCTCTAATCTGAAGATAATGCAATTATACATAATCTGTCAAAAATAATAAACTTTCGAACTTAGCAATTTTGTCCAAATTCCTGATTTACGAGAACAATTTACATAAAGTAACTAAATGTGTAACTCTTCTAACTAAACGTTTTACCTAATCCAAGCGTACACTTTCTTTGAGTTTAATATATTCTCGATTCACTCTTTCGCCTCAAGAATTTTTTTTCCGTGCAGAGTGCTAAAATTACGTTTTTTCACTCGAATTTTTGACATGTTTGACAGCCTGCCAGTCAACTTTGGCACCACCAAGAAGCTGCCAGTCAAACTTATTGGTAGTTCTTAGCATTCATGGACATAGGACACTGATATTGAAGGGAAATCCACAAGGGAAATATCAACACATAAGCTCCTACATATATTTTTATCTTTTATTTTAATGTTTACTAGGGTTGGTCAAAATAATGGAAATCGAAATGAGAAATATATGAAAAAGTAGTGTATTCGTACCCTAAAGAAGTAAAATTAATTTAGTGTTGATTGATGAACGCCATCAATTAGCGCGTAAATATAATGTGGTTTAAAAGTTTTTATTTTCATCATTGTTATATTTTCGTGTATGTCAATTTTCCATATTTTTGTAGAGTGCCTAACTTTTTCCAAATTTTTACGGCTTTAAATGAGCGCTCTTAAGGCAATCATTTTTATTTACCGTACCCTGTTAAAAAAAAACACTTTTAAAATCCACAGGAATTATGAAAAAATTTAAGTAGATGCAGTAAATTTTTAAGGAACTGAGTTTAATATTTTTCTAAATGATGTTTTTTTAAAGTAATTTTTATATGTTCATAAATTATCTTTATCCGGCTGGCTTCAAAAAATCTTTTCTCCATCCAAGGACTTCATAATAGTAAAAATATACTGAAAAACAAATTGGCACGTCTGAAGAATCGAATCTTAGCCAATCAAGTCTTAAAAACATAAACTCTTAGAGAACCCTTAAACTCGAGACCCTCCATTAAATTGGAAACTTCACTCTAAAATTTGAATCTTCATGGTAAAATTGAGAATTACGAAATAAGCTAATGAATGTTTAGTTTCTTGTTACTATAATAATATCAAATGAAATAATGAATGCAATTTTAATGTTTTATACTCACAATTCAAATTAACTGAAAATCAATTTGTTTATGAATAATTAAAAGTTTTATTTTCAAATTGAGATTTAAGTTTATCAAAAATATATCTTAATTTTATCATTATTTTAATTACATGAAAAATTATATTACAATAAAATAAATTAATTGAAAATAATAGTCCTGATATTAAAAACAATCCATTTTTAAATCCATAATAACCAATTTTTGAATACTAAGAGTTTATAAAAATTGTTAAATGGACCTAGATAATTTAAAAGGTTATCAAATCTAGCAGATAAAAAATAATTTAATTATTATTAAAACTCCTCGGAAAATATATTTGACAGAGGTTATGTATTACTTAAAATCTTTAAAACTAACAAATTTGAAATACTCTTAATTTGAATGATTCGAAATTTGTACTAACTTCCAGGAGTGACTGAATTCCTAACTATAGACCTCGAACTCACCACACTATAAAACTATTTTACACTTTTTGAAACAATGACACTATTTTTCTACTATTTCGAAAAAATTACACGATATACACTATTTTTATATAAAAAAGTCCAATTTTCAACTAAACAAAATAATTTTCAACAAAATGCATAAAATTTTATACAAATAGTTGAATTTTCAACTAAGATAAATTTCTATCAAAAAAGGCGAATTTAAAAAAAATTAGATACATTCTCTACTAAATAATTTGAACAATTGATGTGATTTTAGTACAAATTTTACTTAATTATTTTTTCCTGCTATTTTTTCATTAAATCTTTTCTAAATAAATTTAATCGTAATAACAATTTAAAATTCTATAATTTCAGCAGCTTTGACTTTAAAACATTAAATTTAGTTTACAGTTAAAAATTTTAAAGCTTGAATCACTTTGAACTAAAAATTATTTTTATTTATAACTTAAAATTTTCGAATAATTAAATTTTGTACGCAATAACATTAGCTTTGAACCTTCAATGACATAATTTTTATAATTCTAATTTACAAATATTTCTATTTTTAACGTTTTGAAATTTTTTTATTTTCGTAATTTTGATCTGAAATAATAATATTTAGAGATTCTTCAATTTAAACAAAAAATATTAAAATGTAAATGCTTTAAATTTATTTGGGATTATTTATTTTTGATAAAGAAATTGATAAGTTCACAATTGAAATTTTTAAAACTTCAATCTACTCGAATTGAACATTATTTTTATTTAAAAGTTAAATTTTTGTAATAATTCCATTTTGAACGGTTTAATTAGCATTGAATTTGTAATGATAAAATTCAATACAATATTTGCATTACTAATGTTGCAGAAATTCATTTAGAAACAAATATCCCTTCTTTTCCAGAAACGGATGATTATATCAATACATATCTTCCAAAAACTCCCAATGGCAAAAGGTGCAGTCTTTGCGATGAAGAAGGAAATTGTGATAATACAAATATTCCTACAATTCCAAAAGGTAGAAGGTGGCGTAATAGCGACAAAGGAACAAACGCTCCACCTACATTCGTTTTTAATTCTTCAACAAAAGTACTATTGCGGAATGAATTAAAAAATCAACGACTACGATATTCTCATAAAATCAGAATATTGAAAATAATCGTATTTTCTGAGTGGAAATGTAATTATTTGTTATTTTTTGGAGCAGTAAATTTTTCTGAGAATATTATGTAATTAATTAAACAATTTTTCATTCTCTATTTTCAAAATGTCTCAAAATTGAGCCAGAGATATCAACTTTCTTTTCAAATTAGTATCCTATGCTACGTTTTGTTGAATAATTACATAATTTTGATACATTTCTTATACTGTTTAATAAATTTATGTTCATTTAAACAATCTTTATTTGCTCAATCAGTGTTTTTCGATAACTGAAATAATTAAATAAAATAGAACACATAAAATTATGTTTTTAAATGTATACTGTATAGAAAGAATACATTATCCACTTTTTGAAATGTATTTAACAAATATAATTTGTTTAAATAACTAATTTTCCTAAAATACTTTTAAAATCGTGATTAATTTACTGTGTTCTATTTTATTTGATTTTTTTAGTTATCGAAAAATAACTGCTTGAGTAAATAAAAATTCTTTGAACAAATAGAAATTTGTTAAAAATTAGAAAAAGTTAATCAAAATTATGTAATTATTCAACTCAAAGTAGCATAGGATACAAATTTGAAAAAAGTAGACATCTCTGGCTCAATTTTTTAAAAATATTGAAAATAAAAAATAAATGATTGTTAAACTAATTACGTAATGTTTTTTTTTTAATTTACTACTACAAACAATGACAAAATATTGTATTTCAATCGAAAAATACGGTTATTTTTAAGTTTTTTGGGGAATAAATAATTGTTTAAATAATTTATATTTTTTTCAGCAATTTAAAATTAATTAAAAAGTCATGGAAAATATTCAAATTGTTCTTTGTAAATTATTTGTATGTAAAAGACGACGGAAATTGCTAAAAAGTAAGTATAATACGTAAGAATGTAGAATTTTTAATTTTTTAGCGATATTT
>NC_046665.1:31994384-31996958 GCF_010883055.1 Belonocnema kinseyi | reverse complement strand
AAAGTTTGTTACGTTTGGATGAAATTCTAGCACATGAGCTCAATTTTTCGGAAATTAAAATTTTGCCTATGTTAATTCAACGGAATTTTGAAGTGCCCGGTGGCATATGTTAATTTTCAAAAAACGAAAGATTACGGATTTTGTTTTTTCAGAAATAGAAACTTTTTTTTCTAGAGTGGAAAAATTTTGTAAAGCATTTTTGGATCACCCTAATGTGAGTATTATTCATATTCTAAAATAAATGCATATTTTTTATTCAACGAATTTGTTCTCTCTTTCACTTTCCTCTTAAATAATTATGACTGAACAGTGCTGAACTCAAGACCTTGCATCAAAATCAAGTCGTCTCGAAACGTAAAAAAAATTTATTTCATATAATTTATGCGTATATAAATTTATACTCATAAATTACGTATACATTTATGTGGTATATTACTTAAAAAATGATTTCTAAATAATATTCATGAAATATATCATTTGCTCGGCACTCTCTTCAAACATATTTCATTTCAGCTTTGGTTCATATTTCTTATTCACTCTTTCTCTTCGTGAAGCGAAAATACAAATTTAAATCTCGCGCTATAATCAAATGGCACGTCGTAAGATGGTGGCTCTCCCCACTTATGGAATTCTCCCCCCTCCTGTGGATTCAACCCCGCTCGCCTAAGTTAGGATGGCATGCCTAGTCCCTTCTTTCCTATGTACATGTTAGCATTCAAACAATCATTTCCAATAGGTTTTGAAAGCACTAAAATGACGTTTTTTCACTTGAATGTTTCACCAGTTTAACGATAAATTGTTGCAAAATACACCAACAGCTGTTAGTCAATCAACGAATTTTGAACTGCTGACTATGAAAACAAAAGAATCTGAAATTTTAGTAAGTACTTAAATGACACCCATAGAATTGTCCCGAGCTCTTAGAATACAAGAAGTTTAAAAGGAGCGATGAATTGGCTGAAAAAATGCGGATTGTCTTAGGAACATGAACTTAAATATGATTTGAATTTCAAAGAAAAATTCGTGAAAAAAATTATAATAAAAATAAAAATGATGTCGTGCACGAGCACAATATAAGAGTTCGATTATACCTAGAGTATACCTCGAAGTATACCTTGTCTCATTTCAGTATATTTTCCACAGATTTAGGGAAATATGTGTCCACGTGGATTCTAGCCCGACCCCCCCCCCCTCCCGGCCCTCCTCGTGTGGAAGCGTGGAATTTTTCTATACCCTATCCCCCCCTAAAGTGTCCACATGGTATATGGATGGCCCCCATGCAGATGCGCAGTAGTTTTTATTTAATCGTAAAAAACATGATAAATACAATTTGCTCTTTATTTTGCAATTTTTCAATAAGCAATCTAAGGCAGAGTTACATAAGAAATGTATTATAATTGATATAAAAGTGTTGTGTATAATGTAGAAAAGTTGACATGTTGGACATAATCGAGTGCGAAGCACGAGATACGTGATGAGAATGTCTTCGTTAAAGCCGAAAGAGCTTTAACAAAAGAGAGTTAAAAATCACAAAATTATAGTTGTCGGTCCGTAGACCTTTGATTTTAATAGATCTGTGCATGAATGCGGGAGAAATGCAAAGACCAAGTGCGGACTTCCATTGCCATCAGTAGCGTGCCGTGGGTGCATTCAAACACTCGAGCTAAGCTCTTTTAACGAAAGAGATTTCAAAATCACAAAATTACAGTGGTGCATGTTTTGAATCTTAGTTTTAAAAGATTTTAAAATAGTTTTTCAATAGTTTTAAAATATAATGACCGAGCGCGTAGCGCGAGGTAAGTACATAATCGAGCGCGAAGCGCGAGATCCAACAGTCGCGCTCCCTTTGCGGCGCACGATGAGAATGTGCCTACGTAGCGGGCAGATTTTTTACAATGCAAAATGTGAGACACGTACTGTTTGTTTTTCATAACCAACAAAATTTTCACCAAAGTTAATTCCTTATATTTGACAAGTTTACAAATATATTTAGGGTTTAGAATCCATTTCTTTTGTTTTAAAATTCTACTGTTTGGTGAAAAAAAAATTTAAGAAAATTATACTATATTATGAAAAATCGACTGTTTGGTTAAAGAGCCATCTTTTCTAATCGAAAATTCAAATGGTTTGTTGGATAGAGAATTAATCCTTTCCGGTTGGAAATTTTTCTGTCGCGGTAGAAAAGTCATCTTTTTTGCTTGAAACTTCAAGAGCTTGGTAAAAGATGAATCTTTTTTCTTGAAAATTCGTTTTTTTTTCTTGAAACTTCAACCATTTAGTTTTGCGTGCAACTATTTCGTTCAAAATTAATTGCATTGGTTTGAAAATCCAATATATGGTGGAAAATTTATCTCTTTTGTTTAAAAATTCAACTTTACGGTTTAAGAAACTCGTATGTTTTTTCAAACCTTTGCATATTTACAGTCTGTCAAGTTAAAGCGTGGGTGGCTTTACTCGCAGTCGGTAAGGTGTATTTAACATTCAGTTTGCTTTCAATTCTCATCTTGTTATGTAGGTGAATAGGTGCAATCTCCCAAACCCATATTTCGAGAAACAACCCCAGAGATGCACTTT
>NC_046665.1:31990376-31994284 GCF_010883055.1 Belonocnema kinseyi | reverse complement strand
TGGGATTGAAGTATTGTTTAAATAATTTTCATTACTGTAAAGAATTGAAAATTGTTTAAAAAGTAAATATCAGAAAATATTCAAATTGTCCGCTAGTAATTATTTGTATGAAAAAGACGATGGATATTGGCTAAAAATTGATATATGAATCTTGAAGCAAAAAATTTAATTAATTCTGACCAAGAGCACATTCATTGTGACGCAAGCAGTTCTATCAGAAATAAATAAAGATTCAAGAAAAAAGATAGGAAAATAATGATTGTCTGTGATTGCAGAGTTTTCAATTGAAAATTGTCACCATGAAATTAAAATAATGAAATGAAAATAAAAAAAATGAAATGAATAAATGATTAAATGAAATAGATAAGAAAATGAAAATAAAATAAATGGAAATTCCATACTTTTCTGATTCAATAGTTTCCAATTCTGGAGGCAGCATCTTTTTTTAGTACTTTTTGCCGTACAATCGGAGAAGAGAGAAAAAAGGTATATCCAGAAATTGAACGGATTAACCGATTTTCTTCTACCTTTTTTTAATCGTCTCGTCGTTATGTAATGAACCGAATGCAGAATATTAAAATTAAATTCCTTAAAATTTGATCATTTTTATTTCTTCAAACTGACTGTAATCTCTAACAAGAGGAGAGTGGAATGAGGCATGACAGGCTCTCAATCTAAATCCGAGGCTCGAGCTCGGGTTTACGATGTTTTAAGTATCGTCGAAAAAATGACACTCTAGAGTCTAGACCACCCTCTGTTGCAGAGCCTTCCAGAGGTCCCACGAACTATGTTCACTGTGAGTACACTCATAATGGCGGTTTACTACTTCCCAGGCGCAAAAAATGCATCAATTTTCAATTATTGAAATAAAACGAGAACCAGGCCATTTTTCGAAAAAAAGTTCTGTGTCCAAGGCTGTATTTAGGCATTTATATTCTGTGGTTAAAATATGAAATCATACAATTCAGAATTGTATAGGAGAAAAGCTGTTTTGGGTAATACTTGGAATGGGGTACTCGGGAAATTTACTAAAGCTAACAGAAGATATTGAGTAGACATTTCCAGGACACTTTCCTTCCATTAAGTTCGAGGTTCTTCGATAAAATTTCAGATTTTAGAATTTAGATCATTCAGAGCATCCAGATACAACTGATTTTTAAGATTTTCCAAACAAGCACCAAAAATAATTTTCTGAGACCTTATGAATCTATACGTTTCATCAAATTCTGTGTTGAATGATATATACTTGGAAGAGACCATTTTTTGACACCTCATATATTATTTTCGAAAAAGCAATAAAAAATAAAACTCGAAAATGATTTTTTTAAATTATGAAACTCAATTAGTGATTTGGAGAGATAATTAGATATCTTTCATGAAATATTCTTACAATAAAGATTATAAATAAATATAATATTTGTAACGTCAAGGCGTTTGAAACCACACCTTTAAAATTGCACAGTTTTAAACACAACCGACTTAAAGGTGTCGTATTTTCTAAGCCATATCACTTTAATTTCCAAATTTTTAAATTTAGACATTTTTGTTTTTAATCTTTTTAATGCTTAAGAGTAATCTTTCATACACTTTTAACATTATTCACATAACATTTGGTACACTCGTTTAGTCTCCTAAACTAAAGATCAAGTTCGTTAGCCAACCATTTTGGATATAAATCGAAAAAATGGGCACATTTTGAATATTTTGGAGACCACTTTTTTAAAATTTCAAAAATTCTCTGTACGATTATTCATGGTATTCAAAAATTTCAACAATTTATCCTAATGACTTTTTGCAAAAAATTAAAAATTACCACAGTTACAGCATTTTTAAAATCAGAAAAAACAAACTAAAATGAACATTTTAAGCCAAACAACGCACGATACGAAAAAATTCAAGAAAAGGAAAACCTTGTCTTTTAAAAGCCCTACAAGATTATGATAAAAACGTTTATAATTTGGTCAAAAAGTTAAAAATTTCAAGTTTGACCGTACCAAACATGTTTGAAACGACATTTTTTTAAGATTTAAACATTCTATGTACGGTTATTCATAGTACTCAGAAACTCAAACAGTTCATCAACAAATGTATAATGAATCGCTTTTGATACAAGCTACGAAAAAAAAACGAGACAAAACTTGTTCATCCAAAAAAGAGCTATAATTTTTAATAGGACACGTATTTTTTGCTTTAGTCGTAAAAAATAACATTCAAAATAAAAATATTAAAATTTTTTTGAAAAAAAAAACGACACAAGGTATGAACTAAAATCAACAGACATAAGTTATTCGCCTAAAAAGATCTATTAATTTATTATTAATCATTTTTCGGTATGCCGATTAAATTTTCTGTAAATCGTAAGACATAAGATTGAAAATAAAAAAATTAAATTTTTGGAAAAAGCACAGAAAAGACGAAAGAGGACATAGGATCCTATTTAGGACCCTACATATCATCTCCTATATATGACCCCCGTGGATAGACGTGGAATTTTGACAAACGCCCCCCCCCCCCCTGGAGTTTGTCCACGTGGACATATTTGATGAAAATATAGATATTATTAGTCTTCAAAATATCCGGGAGCTCGCGAAAATTCCATGGAGGTAATTTTAGCACTCACTTAAATTTCAGATTCTTTTGTTTTCATAGTCAACAGTTCGAAATTCGTTGACTGGCTAACAGCTATTGGTGCATTTTGCAACAATTTATCGTTAAACTGGTTAAAAATTCGAGTGAAAAAACGTCATTTTAGTACTCTTGAAATCCACGGGGAATGATTGTTTCGATGCTAAAAACTAACGAGAAGTTTGACTGAGCTCCGGAGTGGTGCAAAAGTTAACTGACAGACGGTCAAACATGTCAAAAATTCAAGTGAAAAAACGTAATTTTAGAACACTTGAATTCCATTGGGGATGATTTTTTAGATGCAAACAACTACCAGGATGTTGAAGGGTAGATTCTCGGTGGTGCTAAAGTTGACTTGCCGGCTGTCAAACATGCCAAAAATTCGATTGAAGAAACGTCATTCTAGTACTCTCGAAACTTATTAGGAATGATTGTTTGAAGACTAAGCACTAACCAAAAATTTGACTGGAAGCTCCTGAGTGCTGCCAAAGTTGACTGGCACGCTGTCAAAAACATGTCAAAAATTCGAGTGAAAAAACTTAATTTTAGTACTCTTAAAACCCATTGGGGATGATTTTTTAGATGCAAAGAAGTACCAAAAATGTTGACTAGCAGCTCCTGAGTGGTGCCAAACTTGACTGGCAGGCTGTCAAACATATAAAAAAATGACAGGATGACAATTAGAACCTTCATGTTAGTACTCTTGAAACCCATCGGGGATGATTTTTTAGGTTCAAACAACTAACAAGAAGTTTGACTGGCAGTTACTGAGAGGCGCCAAAATTGTCTGGCAGGCTGTCAAAAATTTCAAAAATTCGAGTGAAAAAACGCCATTTTAGTATTCTTGAAAGCCATTGGGAATTACATGTTTGACAGCATGCCAGTCAACTTTGACACCACTCAGGAGCTGCCAGTCAAACTTTTTGTTAGTTTTTTGCACCTAAACAATAATCCCCAATGGGTTTCCACACGGTAAAAAAAATTGAGCTGTGACAGGGATATTATTCCTTATTATAGCCAAACATTTAGCTGAAAACGAACGAAGGAATTTAGAAAGATCCCTGGGTCAGCGAAAATGAATATCCTTGACCATTTTCCATATACCAGGGATATCGTATAGTCAAACCCTTAATAAGTATAGATATAATAGGAATATTAAGAATAGGTGTCTGAAGCAATTATCGGAAGAGCGCCGGTGCATTATGGGAGCAGCGAAATAAAATGGCGACGGTCTGATCGGGAGCAGTGACAGTTGAGATTTACTTTGGACAATTAAACGCTTT
>NC_046665.1:31987720-31990276 GCF_010883055.1 Belonocnema kinseyi | reverse complement strand
TTTTTTTTAATGTTTAATAAATTTCTATTCGTTTAAACAATCTTAATTTGCTCAATCAGTTTATTTGCGATAACTAAATAGTGTATTACATGACTGTATAGTAAAATTATTTCTTGAAAAAAAAGATTCTAGTCTATCTTCACTCCATTGGGAATCGAACCACAAAACTTCCGATTTCCGGTCAGGTGCTTTTCCAATTAAGCTATTAGAGGGATCAGAATAAGAACTCTTAATTCAAGAAAATAACGCCAATTTTTAGCTAGGTGTTAATAAGTAACAACAACATCAACAGCAAACAGAAAACAACAACATAAATAAAAAGTTGCTCAGGATACATAATGTTTTTAGAACCATTTTCTACTCCAAACAATGACAAACAATTACATTGCAATAAGAAAATATGCATAACAGCTGGTTAAAAGAAATTAAATATAATCAAAATATTAAGAAATTTAATTTTAATAATCTGCATTAGGTTTATTACATAACGACGAGACGATTAAAAAAAGGATCGTCTGTCGATAAAGACCAGAATAAATAATCCGTCAATAATGATCACATCTTACAGTCACTAAAATTAGGCAAAACATTACTCAATTACATTATAATTATCTGCATAAATTTTCCGCCATAATTTACGAAAGAATTTAAAAAAAGATTAGGAAAAACGGTTAATATGGTCATTAATTAAAAATTTTAAAATTATATTAATTTATCGATAACTATTATTAACACTAAATAATTAATTGTTTAAAAAAAAAGATGGAAAATGAGAAGCTTAGGTATGAAAAAGAGGAGAGAATAGACTCGTTAGTTGAAAGGTTGAAGGGGTCCATTGAAAAGGTAAAAGATGAGCTGGCTACTAATGAAGAAAGAGTAGGGGGAAAGAGAGACTGGTGGGACGAGGAATGCTGGGAGAGTAAAGAGAGAATAAAAAAGTGTGTGAGCAAATGGAGAAGAGGGGAAATGGAGAAGGAGGATTATAATAGGAGGAAAAAAGAACATGAGAAGATGCTGGAAATAAAAAGACAGAGGGGAAAGGAAGAATATAAAGCAGAGGTAGAAAAAGCGATCAAAGAAGGTAGGGTGTGGGATGTGATAAATAGGGATAGAGGGGAAAGGAAGGGCGTTAACGAAGAAATAGAAATGGAGGAATGGACGGATTATTTTAAGGGTCTATTAGGGGGAGAGCAAAATAAGATCAAAGGGGAAAAGTGTAGGATAGTCCAAGGAGAAATGGAGGAAGGGAACGAGATAACAAGAAAAGAAGTGGATGAAGCAATAAATAGGTTAAAAAGAAACAAAGCGACGGGAGAAGATGGGATGAAGAAAGAAGCGATGAAGTTTGCAGGAGAAGGGATTAGGGATGGGATGTGGAAGATCTGCAACAAGGTATGGAAAGGGGAAGATTGGCCGGAAGAGTGGACGACGGGACTGGTGGTACCGCTTGTCAAGAAAGGGTAAGGAATGAAGGTAGAGGAATACAGAGGGATCACTCTCATGTCAGTCGGCTATAAAATATATGCAGAAATCTTAAGAAATAGGTTGGAGAGTCAGGTAGAACAAAAAGAACGTATCCCACATAATCAGACGGGATTTAGAAAAGGAATGGGAACCATAGACAACATCTACGTACTTAACTATATATTTAACAGAAATTTGGGGAGAAAGAAAGGGAGACTAGTCGCTTTGTTCGTAGATTTCACAGCAGCATTTGACTCAGTGAATAGAAAAGTACTATGGCAGGCAATGAAAGAGAGGGGTGTAGATGAAAAGTTAGTGGAGAGGATAAAGGAAATTTTTACTGAAACCAGGATTAGGGTCAAAATAGGAAAGAAAAAAGGGTAGATTTTCTGGACAAGCCGAGGTCTAAGGCAAGGGTGCCCTTTGAGTCCGTTACTATTTAGTATCCTATTGGCAGACTTAGAGTAGAAGCTAAAGGAGAAAGGGAAAGGAGGAACGGTTTTGGGTAATAGCAAACTATACTCTCTAGCATACGCGGACGATGTAGTTCTATTAGCAGATGATGAGAAGGGGATGAACCTAATGATGAGAATCTTCGAAGAGTATGTGGGAACAAAAGAGCTGATGGTGAACGTAGATAAGACAAAGGTGATGTGTTTCAGAAATAGAAAGAGCAAAATAAATTACGTTTGGAGGATGAACGGACAAAAAGTGGAAATTGTGGAGGAGTTCTGTTACCTAGGTTTTTGGTTTGAGGCAGATGGAGGAAACGAGCTGCAGGTGAGGAAAAGAGTTGAATGTGCGAGTAAAGTAATGGTCCAAGTATGGGGTATAGGAAAGAGAAGGTTCAAGAACGATTGGAGAATGAGGGTCTGCTTGTTTCATGCGTTGGTGTGGGCGGTGTTGTGTTATGGTGTGGAGATTTGGGGATGGAAGGAACATAGGAAAGTAGATAGTATGCATGAGCGATTCCTGAGGTGGGTAATGGGAGTTAGCTGGAGTTGCCCAGGATATATGTTAAAAGAAGAGTTAGGAAGAGAAAATATGGTTGCTAGACAAATTAAGAGAGCATGGAGGTTTGAAGAGAAGCTA
>NC_046665.1:31986313-31987620 GCF_010883055.1 Belonocnema kinseyi | reverse complement strand
AAAGATTATAGATTCGAGGTACAATAGATGGTATATGATGGTCAAAGGGTTGACCGAACCAGAATATCTGCAAAAAATAAAAAAGGAAGAAAAATGGAGTAGTTTTGTACGGTTCAGAATGGAAGAAGGAGTGAGAGCATCCAGATATTCGATGAATGAAGAGGAGAATTTATGCAGAGTATGTGGATTCGAAATGGAGTCATGGGCACATGTATTAGAGATATGTACAGGAGAGGAAGAGGGACAGTTGAGTGTGGATGAGCGTGTAAGATGGATCTTGGATGGTAGTGGACAGGGAGTGATGTGGATGAAGAAATTGGATGAAGTAAGGGAAAGCAAGGGAGTAGGGCAGAGCCAAACGGGTGATACTGAAACTATTGTTTATCCTACGTAATGCGAAAGAGTAGAATATAAGTAGTAGTTAAGTTAGACTAAGGATGGAATTGTAAATATATGTACAGGGAGCGGAGGCCCTCAAATCCGTAAAAGGGAGAGATTAAATACATACATACACTAAATAATTAATTTTAAATAATAATTTTCAGTTATATATATTAATTAATTAATAATAATATTTATAATGTCATTTAATATTAAGGAAAATTACCCAAAATAGCAACAGAAATTAAACGGCTGAACCGAAACCGATATTCTTCGATCCTTTTTTAATCGTCTCGTCGTTATGTAATGAACCTAATGCAGATTATTAAAATTAAGTTTCTTAATATTTTGATTATTTTTAATTTCTCTCAACCAGCTGTTATTTATATTTTTTGATTGCAATGTAATTGTCATTGTTTGGAATAAAAAATGGTTGTAAAAACATTATGTAATTATTTAAAAAATTATTTATTGCTTATTTTCAAAATTTCTAAAAAGTAAGGCAGAGATGTACACTTCTTCTGAATTGTTATCCTAAGCAACTTTTTATTGATGTTGCTGTTTTCTGTTTGTTGTTGACGTTGTTGTTTTATTAATGTAAACCATTTGTACTTAATTTTAAGGAAATTTAAAGGAAATAATAATAATTAATTGTATAAACAATAACATTAAGATTTTAGCAGAATTTACTAGTCCTCGAAATCATTGAATATTATGTTTATCTCAGAAAATACTATTGCAAAAGTATTTTTCAAAAAGTAAGTATTCAAACAAGTTATATTTGCTTAAAAAATTAAAAGGTGGTTCATCTATTCTTTGTATACACTATACAGTCATGTAATACACTATTTAGTTATCGCAAATAAACTGATTGAGCAAATTAAGATTGTTTAAACGAATAGAAATTTATTAAACATTAAAAAAAA
>NC_046665.1:31975146-31986213 GCF_010883055.1 Belonocnema kinseyi | reverse complement strand
TGGGATTGAAGTATTGTTTAAATAATTTTCATTACTGTAAAGAATTGAAAATTGTTTAAAAAGTAAATATCAGAAAATATTCAAATTGTCCGCTAGTAATTACTTGTATGAAAAAGACGATGGATATTGGCTAAAAATGAACAATAATGAAGGTGAAAATGTAGTTTTTTACTTTACGGTCATATATGGGGCACTGTGGGGGGTGAAGGAGGGTTGAAAATAAAATTTATTGGTATGGACTTATTTCACAAACACTCGATATTGTATAACGATTGGAAATGAATAAATAATTTTTATTAAATTTTAACATAATATAAACTGTACACATTGTGCCATTTAATTTTACAATTCTATGGCTCGGTCCCCACCTAAAAAAAATAGGCTCCTCCGCTTTGTGTGAATAATATTTTAATTTTTTGAATGAAAAGCAATGAAATTGAACTACAAGATATGAATCTTGAAGCAAAAAATTTAAATAATTCTGACCAAGAGCACATTCATTGTGATGCAAGCAGTTCTATCAGAAATAAATAAAGATTCAAGAAAAAAAATAGGAAAATAATGATTGTCTATGATTGCAGAGTTTTCAATTGAAAATTGTCACCATGAAATTAAAATAATGAAATGAAAATAAAAAAGTGAAATGAATGAATGAATAAATGAAATAAATAAGAAAATGAAAATAAAATAAATGGGAATTCTATACTGTTTTAATTCAACAGTTTCCAATTCTGGACGCAGCATCTTTTTTTCAGTACTTTTTGTCGTTCAATCGGAGAAGAGAGAAAAAAGGTATATCGAGTAATTGAACGGATTAACCGATTGTCTTCTACCTTTTTTCAATCGTCTCGTCGTTATGCAATGATCCGAATGCAGAATATTAAAATTAAATTCCTGAAAATTTTTTTATTTCTTCAAACCGACTGTAATATCTAACAATAGGTGAGTGGAGTGAGGCATGAGAGGCACTCAATCTAAGTCCGAGGCTCGAGCTTGGGTTTACGATGTTTTAAGTATCGTGTCGAAAAAATGACACTCTAGACCAGCGATTCCCAAACTAGTGCCGCCGGCTGATGAGGCTGCCGCCGTCAAGGGGATGCCACCCCGGGCCCAGCCTCTCGGCAGCCCCCCCCCCCCCGCTATGAGGACCCTTTCATTGACATGAGATTTAAGGCTGTTTCAATAACTAACATATTAACACATTTTCATTTTTCTCAAACCAGTTCTAATTCTCTAGCGTGAAGCATGGTGTGAGGGTGGCGGCCCTGCCGCTCCCCAGAAAGTGCATACAAAGTTTGGGAATCGCTGCTCTAGACGAACGGTTTATTTTGTATTTATTGAGAAAAATAAGTTGAAACTTTAAAATGTTCTCCATCGGTCATGTATAGAAAACTATACTTTCCAGCTGGTCGATTAAGCTTTTGTTTGCATTTACTTGTTTAACTGTTAGCATATTTAATTCCATTAAAAATTTTTGATTTTGCTAAAATAATTATTTTAAATTCTTTCCTTTAATAAAAAACTTGCTTTTTTAAATTTGTTCATAAATAAATTTATTATATAATAATTTAAATATTTGATTAACTTTCAGTTTCTTTTATAAAATTTCAAAGGCTTATGCATTCTAAATTAATTACCTCATTAACAAAACAGGTTTTTTTAAGAAAAATAACAACGATCATGCAAAAACCCCACTTTTTTATTTCAAAAAGATATTAACAATGTTCATTTCTTGCATAATTAAAAAGAAATTAGGAAGGAATTTCATATTCGAATAAAATTATGAATCGAACCAAAAAATACATGATCTGGCACTTTTTTGTCAGACTTATTTTTTCAAAAATTGTATACTCCTTTTCAAAGATCTTCATTGAAAACCGAAGTTTAATTCCGCTCTATCGTATTATTCACAATTTTCTTCTAACTGAAATTCATAACACAGTAGGCAATTAGACGTAAGGGTCATTTTCGCGTTGCAGCGTATACGTAAAGAAGACTCACGTCAAAACGAACATAGTGAGTTTCTTAACGCAAACAGCAGATTTGGCTTAACCCATTTTTCCCTCTCGACGGATTGTTCACCTTGGCGCGCGGGGTATTTCCTAAATTAATTTTTTTACGTAAAAAAAGTCGTGTCTACTAAAATGTAATATTTTTTCTCGATGACTCAAATTAAACAAAAAGGTTTGAAAGTGTAAAATTAAAAATGTAAAGCATTGAACAAATTCTGAATTTAAAAATCAAATCCTAAACAATTACAAATTTTAACATGGAAATTTAATTTGGTTTTGAATATAAGGGTTTAATATCGTAAAATTGACAACTGTAAGCCTTCTAACTTGATTAGGCTTAAATTAATGGCCTCAAAAATCTGATAATACCTAAATACAAACATTCAGAATTCTGCATTTCAATTTCCAATCTAAACTTTCAAAATTAAATAATTTAAATTTATCAGATTATACTTGAGGCATACTCAAAATTTAAAAAATATTAATGCTTGTATTTTTAATTTATCAAATCTATGAAAAAATTTCAAATAATACAATTCTTGAAATTTCTGTTTATAAAATTACTCAATATGAATGTTTTAAATTGAAAATATATTAAAACCTTTGAATTCAAAATTCCTCTCTTCATAAAAAGTTTTCGATTTCAAAGGCTTTACATTAATTCCAATTTTTCACGAGGTTTGACATCGAATAATCTGCTTATTGCAGCTTTTAATTATTTATATCCTCAAGCTCCTGAGTTTTTTTTTTGAATTTTACTAATTATTATAAAAAGAAGGAAGTTTTTTTTATTTCTCCAGCTTATTTGAATGCTCTCCATTGTTGAAGCCAAGAAACAACCCACATATATCTGTATTCAATTCAATCAAATTAAAAATTTAACGACAGTTTCATTTTTATTGAACTAAATTGTATTTAAATTTAACACCATTTAACACCATTCAAAATCTACAATTTTAACTGAAATTAACTTAAATTCAAGTAAATTTTACTTAAATTTTGAATTTAACTAACATGTATTCACTTTTTAAAATGATCTAAATTGTATTTAATTTTTAAATTTAGTTTTACAAAATAATTTTTAAAATTGCACTACAATAAATCTTAAAGTACGAATAAAATTGTTTTAAAACTTATTTACTTAGTATCTAGAAAATTCCTCTTTGAAAAGATACTAGGCGAGACATTAAATTAACTAAACTTTATTTAATTCTGAAATTCACCTAAATTTCATTTAAATGTTGAATTTAGCTAAATTTTTTTTCAATTTTAAATTCAACTAAATTTGATTCGATTTGGAATTTAAATAAATTTTATTTTTTAATTTATCTTAATTTCATTTAAATTTTAAGTTTAGTTATTAAAAATAATTTTAGAAATTTAACTTAAATTCTAAAGTACGAAAAGAATTTTTTTACATTTATTTATTTCACGAAAGTTTAAAATAATAATAAATAGAATATTTGTAGGCTCTATTTAATTTGAATATAATTAGGTAAATTAGTGTTCATTACATTTTTAGCGTAAAGGCCGTACAGAGCCAGCCAACCGACTCAACTGTAGCAAAGATTGCTCTAGTGATAGCGAAGGCGAACCCGAGAACGAGAAACAGAAAATCACGTTCGGTTTGGAATTCAACAACTTTCGGTGTTTGCCGCGGCCCCACCTCGCCCGCTGTGGACGCGGTTGCCATAGAAACGGTGAAAAGTTGAACAGGGCAGCACCTCGATATAGTCGAAAATGTAGTTAGGTATATATATCGTCCGTCCCCACCACTGACCCATGTCGTATCTAGGACCTAATATCTTTGACTCGGATAGAGCATAATATAACCTCACTTTTATTAAGTATGCTTATGTGTACCGACTTACATTGTAGTTGTTTATTAGAACTCCATTTGACATAAAAATATCACCAAGAATATCAAAACTGATACCACTCATTTTATAATTATTATTTTGACTGTTTTCATCTAATTGCATCAGGTTTTCTTCTGATGTGTTCCTAATAATAACTCACATTTTTTCTAAAAAAAGTGTTGAAATCAGCGAAAGTCCTTGAATGATTTGTTTTTTTTTATTTTTAAGATATTTGCAGTTCCGATGGTTTGAAAACTCACCTGTGGTTTCTAAACCTTTCTTTAGCCATATTCGATAATACGGGGTTGCATCCCTCACAAAACGCAACATTTTTACCATTTTTTTATTAAAAGGAAGGATAATTCTTCCCAACATGGATCCTCAGTCTGCCGCCTCTATTCACTGTCGAAGTTATAGAATAACTTTTTTTCTTTCACTTTAAATTTCATGCATGCAACATAATACCGCATACCGCATACCGTTACCAGCGCTATTTTAAAGCTATGGAACGAAGTGTGATAATTTCGACGCCATCTTGAAAACGTATATTACGTTTTGTACAAAACTGAGGACGTAATATACGTGCGGAAATTAACACAAAAACCTCATGTAATTTACCTATGGTATATTAGGTGCACAACCGGGGTCAGGCGGAAAGGAGGAACTTCAACCTATTGACGAATTTCCCTCTCCGCTGGGTTCAAGTGAGAAAAGCACATCTGCCGAAGGAAGATCTAAAACCCGACCAGATATATCGACTTCCCGATCCAAAGTCGAGTCGAGCTAAAACCAACTCGATCCGAAACCGGAGGCTGGGATCGAGTCGGGATCGTGTCAATATCGGGAAAGATCGCTCGACGGCATCACTAGAGGTGATGCACGTTCTGTACACATTTTAAAAAGATAAGATTTTATTTACATATTTTATGTTAATATATTTTGTTTATAACAACTAAAAACTGTTACAGCTATGGTAGGTTTAGCACGAGCGTCTCGTGCAAGTAATCACATGGCTGCCTACGCAAGCGCACTTCACGTCTTCACTTTTCAGGCGCGCGCATGCGTGGTTCGTGATTCAACGGACTTCAAAAATGTATGTGAGCTTTTCTCGTCAGTTTTCGCGATGCTGTTGTTGCGAGAGGCTATTTGTTGCTTTATTTTTCGTTTTATACCGCTTGTTTGTTTCAAAAATGAATCCAATGAAGTGCAACGAATGCCAGAAATTCTTTACCATGAAGAAAAATCTTTATGCACATTCACGAAAATTTCATAATATGGAACCTTGAAAAAGTTAATAACGGTGTCTTAAGTGTGATACGTGTGGAAACATGTTTTCGTGTAGGTTCATATTACAAAGGCATTCAAAAAATCACCATCAAACCGGGAGTGAACATTCGTACACCAATAGCTCTTTGAACTCTTCAAGATTACTATGCCCTGATGATACATGTGGACTTTTTTTCAGTGATTATAAAATATTAGGCAATCACTTACTTCAGACACATTCTGTGTATGTTGAAGTGCAGGAAAGAGAATTTATTTCTTTTAAACGTAAGCCTGCGACTATATTATATCATGAATATAATTATACAATTTATGCAGTAAGGACAATATTATTGTAGTCATAGGGTTGATGCGTGTATAAGAAATTGCCCCTTTTGCATCCCGTAATACACCGGAGTTGGGAAAAGGTATTTGCGCAAGAGTCATTTTTGAATTCTCGCATTTTATTGGTCGGCCGCCATGATGAATTGACATACGTGCAGTGATACGGTGGACCAAATTGTAAACGAAATATGAATTCCCGTATTTAATGTTGTTCATTGTTAAACAAAATAAAAATTAGAGGAAAATTAAATTTGCTAAATGTTGCTGTTGTGTGAACTAAGAATTTATTCAACTCATTTGGAGACGATCTCTTATGTTTTCGCGATGAAAATTATCTTGTTTTGTTTGCGTGGTTATGGTTCATAACAGTTTTCAATGACAGTACAAAACAAATCATGTGTCGTGTGTTTGTTTTAATAGTTTCCAAGTGCTTATTTAAAGACACAATATGCAGGAAAGGTGCACATATCACGAGTCAGTCGTAGAAGTTCAGTATTTTCTCGACCAAGTCGAAAATTGGAAAATTTACAAAAAGTCGGAAGCTTTTTATATTCTTATGAAAGAAAATATGAAACCCACAATGATGTTTTTCGATGTTTCAAATCTTCGTCTGCCAGAAATAAATTTGAAGATGCCCGATAAGTAGATTTTTCTTGTTATAATAAGGATCTGCTAGTTGGAATTTGCTTTCTGAATAAAATTTTTTTTCAGAATCATTTAGAAAAAAGTGTCAATGTGAAAGTGGACAATGCTCGTGAAGGATGCTTAGCGGAACTATTCGTCCTATAAAAAAATCGATACTAAACAATTTTTCGGAGCACCTAGGGTGCATAATTGTGGGGAGGGGGCGGCGGAAAAAATTGTCTTACGCTGTTTATAGGACAACTTTAGGATCATTGTGGGTTTCATATTTTCTTTCATAAGAATATAAAAACATTAAGATTTTTTGTAAATTTTCCAATTTTCGACTTGGTCGAGAAAATACTGAACTGTTACGACTGATTCGTGATTTGTGCAACTTTTCTGCATATTGTGTCTTTAAATAAGCACTTGGAAGCTATTAAAACAAACGCACGACAGATGATGTGTTTTGTACTGTCATCGAAAACTGTTATGAACCACAACCACGCAAACAAAACAAGATAATTTTCATCGCGAAAATATACGAGATCGCCTCCAAATGAGTTGAATAAATTCTTAGTTCAAACACCAGCAACATTTAGCAAATTTAATTTTCCTCTAATTGTTATTTTTAATTTGTTTAACAATGAACAACATTAAATACGGGAATTCAAATTTCGTTTACAACTTGGTCCGCCGTATGACCGTATGACGGTTTATTACGGGTTGCAGAATGGGGCAATTTCTTATACACGCAACAACTCTATGACTACAATAATCTTGTCCTTACTGTATATTATTTTTCTAATTCTGCCATGTGCGCACATGATTATAGTATGTCATTTCTTTAATTAAAGGCATGTGACACTTCGCCGTGTGTTCAATTGGGTACAGTCACACCGGCTTTTTTCCACAAAAATGAACATTTAAAAAAACTGAATTCTGAGATATATAAAATATAATAACGAACCTCCCCGGATTCTTTTTTGAGGGATAATAACAAAAAAAATTTATTGTGTTAAATACAAATTTTATGCATTACTTTGAGGCTACGTCGTTTTTCATCTCTGCCTTTCCGATAATTTGGAAATTATTTATGAAATAAACTTTTTTGATTGACGGCAAACAAGGTTAGTTCCGGGAGATTAGTTACTATGTTTATTTGTAAGTCCAAAGTTTTCGGCCAAAAATATTGTGTAGTTTGGAAGTGACGCTCGGGTGAATTGTAACACACATAACCTCGAAATATACATGCACGTTGTTAGCAATATCAAAATTTTTTGATAAAAAAAAGCACAAAAAAGTATGCGGGGTCTCCGTCAGCATGTTCGCTATCATTTTCCAAATTTTTAAGGCAAAATATTTCTTCTCCTAGGAGAAAAGCCAAGGGAATCTAACACTGAAAAAATCGATACTATTTCCTAAGCGCTATGCAAATTAATCATATTTTCCTCATTTAAAACTGTGCGTTTGAAGCGTAGCAGTCAGCAGGCGTTATACGTCTTATATATTTTAAAACTTTTTACCGTTGCAAAAAAACTATTGCGATTATTTTGTGACCTTCTACAGGGAATTTTACCAGAGAATCCGAATTTCAACAATTTAAAAGTTGATTTTGCTGTTTTTTCGAGTTTTTTAAAAAGAAACCGAATGGGGACCCGATGCGGTCTTTACGGATACTTTGTAGAGGCTCCATTCGGTTCCTTCGGTCCGCCAGGGATTCCTGCGACTATTTACTATATTCAAATCTGTGTAGATGATACGTGCATCTGTTTCCACACATTTTAACTGTTTACCTTCTGAAAGTTTGTAGTGAAGATTCGAATCGTTATTATTAAAATTATTAAAATGAATAGAGTGAAAGAAACGTGGAAATACATCAAAAATATAAAATCTTCCACCGTAACTATTGAATGTGCTTATTTGATTATGAATTAAAATTAAAATGACAGTGAATTGTATATTTAAAGATATCATCAAATGCAGAAATGAGTAGTGGGGGATAAGGGATTATAGCGTCGTTTTCACTATCGGGGGAAAAACATACTCAATAGCGGGAGTTCGCAGTACTGAATTTCGCAGTACCGCGACTCGAGTGTATTATTATTGAGTCACATTCATAAATCGCTAAAACAAAGGTATTTTATAGTTTAAATTAAAATTTTAGCAGTATGGATATAGCCCTAATTATAGAGAAATAATTTTGATAGAGGCTTGAAACTTATAATTGATTTCCCAGTTTACGATAGAATTAAGGATTGAAAAGACCTAAACAAAGTAAAAATGATCTGAAAAAATCGGAAAACTTAATTTTGAATGTTCATAAATGCTCTTGTACAGACAATGTGATAAGAATGAATATTTGTAATCATACCCACGCCTGTGCTCGTGAATTATACGGTGGTATTAATAATGTTTATAATTGTCCTGATGTCCCGAGTGCATCAAATCCACCGAAGAATGAGGAAGTACAAAAGCTTATAGAGCTTAGTAACCAGACCCATTGGGCACAAAATTTGTTGATGAGTGTTTTTTTGTAGATAATCCTAATTTTAAAACGATGAATTATCTTAGAAAGGAAATCTGTAATACCTTATTGTAATTTTATAATTCATTAAGAAAATCTTACTTTCAAATTTAGAGATTTTATTTCAGAAAAAAGATTAAATTAAAAAAAAAAGAATTATGTAAGGAAACTTGAATTAGCACGTATTTTTGAATTCCGTAGCGTGCAGAATTGGGCATGCGCGTGCCAGACAAGTGAAGAGGTGATGTGCACTTGCGTAACGCTCGTGGTTTAGAGCCGAAATAACCTATAATATGCATTCAGATTCACCTGGCACGATTATTAATAATACTTCGTGGAAACGTGTTTTTCATTTCAAATACTGGAACAGTTGCTTATTATATACTTAAAATATGTTTTCAATACTAAAAAAGCGTTCAAAGTTAACGAAATATACAATTTTCTAGTAATTGAAATAAATTCTGCAATTCTAATAAATTCTCCGGGAATTTATTTCTCGGTTATATTCTGGGTAACATTCTCATTCTCGATCCGTCAATATAGTTCTGAGCCGGTTATATTACTTTGAGAATGGTGTTAGCATTCTCAAAGTAATATAACCGGCTCAGAACTCTACTGATGTAACGCTTATTAACTGCTACTAAAAGAAGAAGCATACTGGAAGCCGCCTTCGGCCCGTGTAAATGACGGGTATTTTATTTTTTTAGGTTTTCAACGCTGCAAGAAAAATCATTGCGATTACTTTGTGAGTTTCTAATATACATTTTAACGTAGAATCCGAATTTCATCAATTTAAAAGTTGATCTTGCTGTTTTTTTGAGTTTTTAAAGAAGGAACCGAAGGGGGACTCAATGGGTTCTTTAAGGGTAGTTTGCAGAGGCTCCTTTCGGTTTCTTAAGTCCGACAGGGTAGCTAGGCTTATAATGATTTTCCTATAATCATTTTTCATGAAGGGTAACATTGAGACTATATTTCTCATCATTGGTAAAAAATACGACTGCCATCAGGTATTGCTTCAATCTGTTACCTCACAATCAACTATGATGCCTTCAGAAAACTCAAATTTATAACTGTATCATTTGGTATTTATATTTCATATTTCTTACGTAATAAGCATCTATAGTTGCATTTTTAGAGGAAATTTCTAAGTTAATTTAAAAGACGTAATTGTGTCGGTAATAAAAAAAAATTGAACCAAAGTCTAACTTTTCAATTTCATATCACACTCATTTTAGCTATTATTTATTTAGGAATCCTATTTTTTATTTCTTATTACTACCACACTTTAAATTTATTTTACATTCTTGTACATATTTCTGGAGTCGATTAACTACAATTTATATTCTTTAATGTTTTTATTATTATTTAATTTCCTTTTTCTATGCTTATTTTTTTTATCAAGGATCCTAAACACTTTTTCCAAACTTCTTTTGGAACACGTTTACTAGTTTACGCATTATTTTTTCATATATTTGAAAGTCTTAACCCCTTCATTGGCCGAGAGAAATCGACAAAAAGTACCCATATGGCACCAAAAAAATCCCGGGGTACGAATTTTTATCAAAAGCGAGTAAAATTTTCGAGCGAGCCCTAAAACCCCAATGTAAGGTTTGGATGCCAAATTAGAGCAAGTTTAATAGGGGAAAAAGATTGACGCACTATTGCGTCAATGCCACACAGGGCACAGATTAATTTGACGCAATATTGCGTCGATGCCAACGAAGGAGTTAATAAATTTGGGATATTTGAAATAATTTTTATATACCAGCGAATATATTATGAACATTGCAGACGCCGTGTTTGTTATAAAATATTTGTTTATTAATTACTTCATTAACTTTCTCTTACAACTAATGCATTCGGCAACAAGAAGCGCAGCAGCGCCACTAAAGGATTAGTTCATGGCTGGCATCAAACTTTAGACAGAGGACCTATGCAAAATTTGGGTCGGTTGCATAGGGCTGGGTGTGGCATCAGTGTTGTCAGAACGCGGATATCTGTGGCATGTGCAGTAGTGATACCTGTATATTTTTAGGTTAACACGAAATATAAGGTCGGCAACCAGCTTCTGCTGGAATCGGGAAGTCCGCAAAATGTTAAATAATGATGATTTTATTATTTAAAAAACACTTTATTCATATTGATCTGCATAAAAATGTAATTCCGAATTTATTAATTGATATGCCGGTCAAATTTTGTTTTCAATTCTAAATATCATTAAAAAATAATTGGCATTGCTTTGACTAGCTTTTCCAGTAGCCGAAATCGGGAAAACAAATAAGGGGGTAAAAGATACCGCAGGTTTCCCATCCAGCCCCTTAAACCAGTCGTCGTGGGGTCTACCAGGTGTATACATATGAAACCGGTATTGCCATCTAGCGACCAGTAGGCACACTTGTAGGCACTGTCGGAACTTACCATTTGTGCTAATTGGCGTATT
>NC_046665.1:31953664-31975046 GCF_010883055.1 Belonocnema kinseyi | reverse complement strand
CGAGGGCGCATACTTTGAATAAAATATTTGTTATCATTCTCTTGAAATAAATGTGTTTTTTTCTTGAAAAAATACTGGTTTCATATGTATACACCTGGTATTGTGTCGGCCGAGTCGAGCGCTGCCTGTACATTCTTCTTCAACATATGCAAGGTTCGCACTGCGAACCCTACGTAGCACCCACCATCGCGATACACTAGCAAGAGAAAGAGAGACGTCCGGTCAATACCCCCGACGATCCACCTTGTACGAGTTATCCTCCACACTGATTGCAAAACCGAGTTTTTTGTAGAAGCCCCCAATAAACAAGGAACTTTATTAGGCCAATTACTTGTAGCTCTTTGTTGAAATCCCGCAAACTTTTCAGAAATTCAATTCTAAAACTTTATTAAGATGACAGGCTTGACTGCCGATGCTTCGTAAAATGAATTACCTACCTGTGAAGACCGATCTAGTTTCTGAGGCGGGGAGTGGGGGGGGGGGGTTAAAACGGAATTAGAACGTTTTGAAAATATTTTTTGTGATAAGTCTGTAATAGACTTGTTTCATCACTTTATATAAAATAATTTTTAAATGGATAATTAATAAATAATTTTTAAATAATTAACTGAGAAGTCTTTTATTATTTTGATTATTAGAAAAGTATTCTTAAAAATGTCATGTAGGCTAAGCGGTCAATAACGACAGCGGCCAATAAAAGAATCGAATGTTTGAAATGCAGCTAAGTGATTGGCCCAGACTCTGTTAGTCTAGTCACCGCTATAAACAAGTCGCCACTCATAGTTTTGTATGTCTAATAGGTCCCCGAGATGAATTTTGTATTCAAATGGTTGAATTATATTAAAAATTCGTCTTTTTTATAGTAAATTAATCTTTTGGTTGTTTTTTCTTTTTAAAATGAACTTTTTAGAATTAAAATTAAAATTTTTGTTTAAACCTTCATCTTTTTTATTGTGAAATTCAACTGTTTGGTTGGGAGTTCTTGAATTTTGTTAAAAATTGTTTTTTTTTGCGGCAAAAAATTAATTTTTACATTCTCATCGAGAGAAGGTATTAGATTTGTGTAAAATTTGCCCCCCCCCCCCGTTTTTGTCAAATGTATTCAAGCAGACGAACAATTTATCACAATTACTTTTTTCTATGAGACCAAAATTTACCAGAGTTATAGCATTTACAAAATTCCAAAAAAACACGCGAAAATCAACATTTTAAGCCAAATAACGCACGATATGGAAAAAAGTCAGGAAAAGAAAAATGTTTCTTTTTTAACAATCTACACGATTATTATAACAACTTTTTGAATTTAAAAATAATAAAATTCAAATTTTGACAGCATACAAAATAATGAAACATCCAAAAATTACATTTTACGGCCGAACTGTGCAAAATACGGTGAAAGATCAATACACAAAAATTGTGCATTTGAAAAAGGTCTACAAATTTGTAATCAACCACTTTTTGATAGGATGTGTAGTTTTGGCTTTAATCATGAAATTTTTTTCGAAAATTTCAAATTTTGACGGTAAAAACTAATCAAAAATTGCATTTTGCGATCAAACTATGTAAGATAGGAAAAAAATGATAAGACAAACATTGTGCACTTAAAAAATATCTACAAATTTGTTATAAATCACTTTTTTATAGGACACGTAGATTTTGTTTTATTTATAAAAAAAACATTGAAAATACAGAAGTTTCATTTGTAGACATACGATACAAGCTAAGCTAACATAAATAGATAACATTTTTTCACCGGAGATAAAGAAAAAAATTTTTGTAAATATTTTTTTTGTTTACATTCTTTTCAGAGAAGATATTAAATATGTGTAAAATTTGACAAACCGCCCCCTCCCCCAGTTTTGGTCAAATTTTCATGTTTTGAGACCCCCTAAATCCGAAAAATAGGTTTTTACGAATGTGTCTGTATGTATTTATGCCTCTCTGTCGGTCAGCATAAATAACTTTTGAAAAAATAATTTTATTAGATTGGCCCCTAGTACACTCTTTAAGTGTCCTAAACTAAAGGTTAAGTTCGTTAGCCAGCCATTATGGATAAAAATTTGAAAAGTGAGCGCCTTTTGAATATTTTTTAAGACCATTTTTTCAAAATTCAAGAATTCTCTGTACGGTTATTCATAGTATTTAAGAAGTCGAACAATTTATCTAATGACTTTTTTCATCAAATTAAAAATTATGAGAGTTATAGTATTTACAAAATTAAAAAAAACACATGAAAATGAACCTTTTTTAGCCAATTAACAGACGATATGAAAAAATGGCAAAAAAAGAAAAAGTTTGATTTCTAAATGCCATAGAAGATTATCATAAAAACTTTTTGAATTTTCTTGATACATCAAAAAATAAATTTTAATAGCATACAAAATAATGGAAAATTCAAAAGTTACGATAAGGCTGCTCAGTAGACCGTATGTATAAAGTTGCGCATTTTTTTAAACGGGACAATGAAATTTCGTCTGTTCTAATACCAATGCAAGTTACGAATTATAATAATATACATGAATGGGAATGATATAAAATTTCAGGGATAAACTTGAGTGCAAAGCACGAGATACGTGATGAGAATGTGTTCGTTAAAGCCGAAGGAGTTTTAACAAAAGAGAATTCACAATCACCAAATTGCTGTTGTCGATACTTTCACCTTTAGTTTTAAAAAGTCTGTGCAGAAAGATTGAGCGCGTAGCGCAAGGTAAATGCATTACCCAGCGCCAAGCGCGAGATAAATATACTATCGAGCGCGAAGCGCGAGAAACAACAGTCGCGTGCCCTAGGCGCGCTCAAACTTTCGAGCGCAAGCGAGCCGCAAGGTAAGCGCGAGATGAGAATGTGCTCGCGAAGCAGGCAGATTTTTTGGTTTGAAAATTCATCTTTTTGGTTAAAAATTGAACAAAAAAAGAAAAATATATATTTTTAGTTATAAGTAATTTAAGTATGACAAGAAAAAGAGAAATTTGTAACTATTCAATGTTCAATGAAAAAAGGTGACGGGCTCCTGAATATGTAGTCCTGTACTGTGTTTCTTTTCTTTTCCTAGTATCTCTCTTTCTCTTCCTAGTGTATAGCGTTGGTGGGTACTGTGTAGGGTTCGCAGTGCGAACCTAGCATGCGTGGTGTGTTCAAAAAATATTGCTCTATTGCTCTGCCAATTGCACGGAACATTGTCTAATTGTTTTGACATTCAACACAGAAAGATTCAGCCATTACCCCATGACTTATTTCAATCATTTTTTTTACAACTTCGAATGCGTAATTAAACATCTTCTCCCCGGGACTATCTCTGGAGAAGCCACATTTTGTGATCAGTATATTCTCAACAAGCAGGAAAATTGTGGCAGAATCGTTACCTAATAACTCGCCAAAAACGGCCTCGGCTCTTAGACTAATGCGCGGACTGTTTGAATTTCGCGGCTCGAGTTGGTTTCAGGAGAATTCACTTGGTGTCGCTAAGTTCGTACAGATCAGCTGTTTAAAACGCGGTATTCCAGTCGCAGATATCTTCATTTGTTGATAAGCTACACGGTTTTAAGTAAAGAGTGTTTTTTTGTTAGTCGAATCGTAAAATGGACAGCCTGAAAGAGTAACGAATTGCTGTGAAATTTTGTGTGAAACTCGGGAAATCTGCAACTGAAACATTTGCCATGCTCAACACGGCCTACGGTGATGTTACCATGAAGCGTACTGCATGTTTCAAGTGGCATGAACGTTTCAAGGGTGGCCGACAGTCGATTGACGATGATGAGCGTTCTGGGCGTCCTTCAACGTCAACTGACGACCCACGCGTTGACAAAATCAACACTCTGGTGCGCGAAAATCGACGTCTGACCATTAGGGAGCTTGCCGAAGAGTGTGGGATATCAGTTGGATCTTGTTACAAGATTTTGATAGAAAAATTGAATATGCACCGCGTCACTGCGAAATTTGTGCCACGCCTGATGACTGACGACCAAAAAGCCAATCGCGTCCGGGTTTTTCAGGAACTGCAAAAGGTCAGAACTGTGGAGAAGTGACAACTGGTTTTTCCATCGCGACAACGCTCCAGCCCACTCAGCACTCAGAACTCGTGAGTTTTTGGCCAAACACTCGATTACTGTTCTTCCCCACCCCCCATACTCACCCCTCAAAGGAAGGAGATTTGTGACGATTTCGGAGATTCAGGCAAATGCGACGAAGGAGCTGAAAGCCATCACAAAAGAAGCATACCAGGACTGTTTCAACAAGTGGAAACACCGTTATGATAAGTGTGTGCGTTGGGGAGGAGAGTATTTTGAAGAAGACCCAGACGTGTAACTTCCAAATAAAGTACTTTTTTCATGACCTCAATTCGCGTATTTTTTTGAACAGACCTCGTATTGTTGAAGAAGACTATACCGCCAGCGCTCGACTCGGCCGAAACAATAGACGCCCCGACGGCTAGGTTAAGGTTGTATGCAAATCCCATCCCCGTACCAATCGTATAGTTCCGTTAGGCGCCGTCAAGCCATACCACATTGAAAAAATCTCACGGACCCGCTGGGGTGTGTTCCAGGCGACCACCCGGGTGGATTGTTGCGTGAAGTAAAGAAGTGGGCGGAGTTTACTAGGGTTAAGTGGAAGGAGAATGGTAGAATGAACGGTTTCGAGTGTGCCTCGGGTGTATGTTTGGTGAAAGATAGTTGAGGTTACGTTACACAAAAGTTTAAAAAATGCAAGAACAGGATAAGAAGATGTTAATTGCTGCCTCAGTAATGAGGTCATTGTTATTACAAATAGTGATGTGTGCAATAATAGTTGAAAGTGATGAAGATACTAAACTTTAGTCTACTACTAATTTTGCGATTCACGCAACCTCTACCCGTCAATTCCACTGTTCACTCACTTCCAGCCCAGAGCTGCCAGATCGTGGGTGAAATTTACCCCCACCATACCTACCGTTTGGGAGCCGAAAAACAGAAGGTGCATGATTACCACTGTGAGTTCGTGTGTAAGCTGAAAATGCACGATTCGACTTCAGTTTTCTGCTGTGCGATGATTGCCGATCTGAAAGCTTCGAAATTCTTCGGTGGTCTTCTATTTATATCTTGATTTTGAGGTTATGTTTTTCAGGTGTATATAGTATGAGTATTATTACTATTTTACATATTATTAATGTTAATATTATAATTATAAAATATAACATTAATTTTAATTAATAGTTGACTAGCTTTTAATACAAATAATTAAATTTTCAACTAAAACAATTAGTTTTCTGCACAAAAAAATTTGCTAAATTTGTTTTAAAGAAAATGTTAAAATTTTTAAACAAAAAGTTAAATTTTTAATCAAAAGGCTGAGTTGTATAAGAAAAAAGTCATTTTTAATCAAATACATGAACTTTGCACACCAGAAATTTATTTTCCACGAAGTATAATTTCCTTGCAGTTTAAAAAAATTAATTTTTAAACAAAACCGAAAAAAAAGTTCTACAAAATAGTTAAATTTTCAGAAAACAAATTTTGTCAACTAAATTGATGAATCATCAACCGAAATAAAACTAAATTTTTAACACAGCAATTTCACTTAAACCAGGAAAATTGAAAACAATAGTTAAAATTCTTTGAAATTGCTTTAAATAAATGAAAATAATTTAAAATTCATTGAAATGTTTTAAAAGAGCCTAAGATATTTAAAATCCTTTAAAATCTCATGAAATTTTACAAAGCTCTTGAAAATTCCTTGCAATTTTAAAAATACCCTAAAATATTTTAAATCCTTTAAAATCTCATACTAAATTATATAAATTAATTCAAAACTCCTTGAAATCTAGTAAAATATCCTAAGAGGTATCAAATCCTTTAAAATCACATAATAAATTACTGTAATTAATTAAAAATTTTTGAAAACTTTTTAAATACTCTCAAATATTTCGAAACCTTCAAAATCTTTTGAAAAATCTTGACATATTTTAAATATTTTTAATATACTTTGGATTTTTTTAACAACCTTGCTATAATTATTAAAATTCTTTGAAATTCTTTTAATTTATAAAAATGAATTAAAAATTCAGTGAAATCTTTTTAAACATCCCCAAATATTTAAAATCCTTTAAAAATATTTTGAAATCTCTTGAAAATTCCTTGAAAATATAAAAATACCCTAAAATATTTCAAATCTTTTACAATATCATACTACATTATTGAAATCAATTAAAAATTACTTGAAATCTATTAAAATATCAAAAAATATATTGAATCTTTCAAAATCTCATATTAAATCAATGTAATCAATTGAAAATTTTTTGGAACATTTTAAAACACTCAAATATTGCAATACCTCCAAAATATTTTGAGAAACCTTGTCCTTTTTTTAAAAAGATTTTTAAACTACTTCTTTAAAATTCTTTGAAATTCCTTAAAATTAGAAAAATAGGATGAAAATTCCTTGACATCTTTTAAAACATCCTTAAATATTTAAAATGCTTAAAAATCTGGAGAAATCTCTTGAAATTTTTTAAAGCTCTTGAAAATTCCTTGAAATTTTAAAAATACCCTGAAATATTTCAAATCCTTTAAAATCTCATATTAAATTACTGTAATCAATTAAAAAAATTTTGGAACCTTTTTAAATACTCCCAAATAACTCTGTTAAAATTATTTGAAATTCCTTGAAATTATAAAAATAAATTGAAAATTACTCGACATCTTTTTAAACATTCACGAATATTTAAAATCCTTAAAAATCTTGAGAAATTTTTTGAAAATTTTTAAAGCTCATAAAAAATCCTTGAAAATTTGAAAATTCCCTGAAATATTTCAAATCCTTCAAAGTATCATATTAAAATACTGTAATCAGTGAAAATTGCTTGGAATCTTTAAAATTCTCACAAATTTTTCAAATCCTTTAAAATCTTTTGAAATGCCTAGGCACTTTTTTTAGGATTTCTTAATTACTTTGGAATTAAAAAAAAGCATTCTAAAAATTTTTTAACTCTTTGCAATTTCTGTAAATTATAAAAATAAATTGAAAATTCGTTAACATCTTTTAAAACATCCTCAAATATTTAAAATCTTTTGCAATCTCTTGACATTTTGTAAAGCTTCAGATTGAAATTTAAAAAAGAGAAAAGTTTCAAAACGTTAAATACTGAAATGTTTGTAGATTACAGTTTTGAAAATGAAACAAATAAAAATTCCTAACTTTTGAAATTTTATTTTCAAACATTTTCAACTATGAAATATGAATAATTTTCAACTCGACGGGATTCAAGTCTTCAAATTTAGAATTGCAAACTTGGAAGTTTATTTATAAAAAATTAATAATCATAAATAAATTGAATGCGTTCAAAATTTAAATGTATGTTTTTCAATTCTACAAGCTCTGAATGAAATTATTTCAGACTGAAATTTAGAAAACAGAAAAATTTTAAAACATTAAAAATTTAACTGTTTGTAGATTAGTTAAACTATTAAAGTAAAGTTTTGATAGAAATTACTCGAGTTAAAGTTTAACTATTTCTAAAACGATTTTTGTATATAATTATAAAATTATATGTATATTTTTTTATGGTATTTTTATGTTTTCAAGGAGTTTTCAAGAGATTTCAAAAGCTTTCAAAGGATTTGATATATTTTAAGATATTTTAAAATGATTTCAATAATTTAGTATGAGATTTTACAGGATTTGTAATATCTCATGGTTTTTTTTTTAAATTACAAGATATTTTCAAGAGCTTTAAAAAATTTCAAGAGATTTCAAAAGATTTGTAAGGATTTTAAATATTTAAGGAAGTTTTAAAAGATACTAAGGAATTTTCAATTGATTACAGCAATATAATATAAGATTTTAAAGGACATGAAATATTTCAGTGTATTTTTAAAATTTCAAGGAATTTTCAAGAGCTCTAAAAAATTTTCAAGAGATTTCTACAGATTTTTAAGCATTTTAAATATTTAAGGATGTTTTAAAAGTTGTCAAGGAATTTTCATCATATTTTTCTAATTTTAAGGAATTTTAAAGAAGTAGTTTAAAAATCTTTTAAAAAAAAAGGTCAAGGTATCACAAAATATTTTGAAGGTATTGCTATATTTGAAAGTATTTAAAAATGTTCCAAAGGATTTTCTATTGATTACGGTTATTTAATATGAGATTTTGAAAGATTTAATATATTTTATGATATTTTAAAGATTGCAAGGAATTTTTAATTGATTTCAATAATGTAGTATGATATTGTAAAAGATTTGAAATATTTTTGAGTATTTTTAAATTTTCAAGGAATTTACAAGGGATTTCAAAATATTTAAAAGGATTTTAAATATTTGAGGATGTTTAAAAAGATTTCACTGAATTTTTAATTCATTTTTATAAATTAAAGGAATTTCAAAGAATTTTATTAATTATAGCAATGATGTTAAAAAAAAACTCCAAATTATATTAAAAATCTTTAAAAGATGTCAAGATTTTTCCAAATATTTTGAAGGTTTTAAAATATTTGAGAGTATTTCAAAAGGTTCCAAGGAATTTTCAATTGATTACAGTAATTTAATATGAGATTTTAAAGGATTTGATACATCTTAGGATACTTGACTAGATTCCAAGGAATTTTCAATTGATTTCAATAATTTAGTATGAGATTTTAAAGGATTTAAAATATTTTAGGGTATTTTTAAAATTGCAAGGAGTTTTCAAGAGCTTTGCAAAATCTCAAGAGATTTAAAAATTTGCTTTCTGAAAATTTAACTATTTTGTGTAATTTTTCTTTGTGCAAAGTTTATGTATTTGATGAATCGTAATAATACTCATACTATATACACCTGAAAAACATAACCTCAAAATTGACTCATGCATGAAATAAAGAATCACGCGAAACATTAAATTCGCCAATTTCTTCCATTTCTTTCAAATGGGGATCGAGATATAAATAGAAGACCACCGAAGTCTTCCGAAGCTTTCAGATCGGCAATCATCGTACAGCAGAAAACCGAAGTCGAATCGTGCGTTTTCGGCTTACCCACGAATTTACAGTGGTAATCATGAACGTTCTGTTTCGCGGCTCCCAAACGATAGGTATGGTGGGGGTCAATTTCATCCACGATCTGGCAGCTCTGTTCCACCCAGTGTCCCCAATCTTGGGAACTTTTTAAACTGCGCTTGCGTCGCGCTGACCAGGCACCGACAACCCGATTGGTCACTGTTTGCGCGCTAACTTTGAATTATATAAGTATCTAGATTTAATATTTATAATAAATAATTCAATTATAATGAAAAAGAGCTTATGAATTCTGAATTCAGAGAAATAAATCATTCTCAAGGATTAATCTCGTCTCTGTCGTGTCATAAATTTTTGTTTATTTCCGGCAATGTCACTTAAAATAATATTACTAGAATTACCAAACATGAATTAAGAAGAATTAATTACTGCACTGATAAATGTTATATCATACATTTTTTTAATAACTTGAAGAAGACCTGGATTACAAGACAGTGACACAATATTCTCTAAATATATAAATAACATTTTTAGTTTGTTGTCTAGATTCTAGAAATTTAAACAAATTTTCTGTTATGTATACTGTGACTAATGAATTATTGTATAAATATTGTAAAATATATAATATTGTATACAAATAATCAAATCATATTTATACTTTTAAAACTAATATTTCTTGCTTAAAACTAAAACTTCTTATTAGCTTTTTATTAACATTTTTAAACATTTAAAATGCTAAATTAAAGTAAAAATATTTTTTTTCCTAACATCGGAAATAATCATGTTTTTTGCATGAAAATCGCATTATTTTTTGATCGGTTACTCCAAAATTCTAATTTAGCATTTAGGAATTACTTTTGATGCGTTTTCCAATCAGTATTACTCATAAATATTAAATCTGAATATTCACATATTTCAAACTCAGTGCGCAGTGACCAATCGGCTTGTCGGCGCCTGGTCGGCGCGACGCAAACGCAGTTTAAAAAGTTCCTAAGATTGGGGACACTGCTTCCACCTATCTAGTTTCAGAGGGTGAAATAGTCACCCGTCGAGTGACCCCCACTCTTCAACCGATTGTTCATTGAACGGTTCACCCGAGTGAAGCCCAATACTCACCTAACATCGTGGAACGGCTCGGAGTGCACCCTGGTGGTCCCCTGGAACGCACCCCATGGTGAAGATTTTAGTGCGCTACTAGCTTCGCTGTATTGGCACGCCTGTTTACTGGTCGCCAGCTAGCCGAAAAGTCATAAGAGTGAAAGAGACAGAGAGTGGAAAATTAAAAGTAAAGTACTTTTCATCTGTTTCACTCCTATGATTTTTCTGCTGACTGACGACCAGCCGACAGGCATGTAAATACACCATTAGAATTCGTGGGATATGTTTATTTGTATAGTTACCACTACTATGCCAGTGGCAGATTCGTAGATCGTGCAACGTCGTAATTAAAACCTAACCAGGGCTGATCAAATGCCATGTGCGTTTGAAAAGCTTGGTACAGGCAGATAAGCTGGAGAGAGGGAACAGTGTCGCTGCTATGCGATACTGTTATGTTTATCAGTGTGAAAGTGACTAAAATTTCAATATTTTTCACTGAATTATCTATGAAACTACGCGATCGAAAAACTTAATATATATTTTTTTTATTTGTATTTTCAAGCAGCACTTATACCGACATTTTTTTAATTTCTCTACCAATGCGTTTAATTACTATAAATTAAAATGTGGAGAGTGCCTATGCACTGTTCATGAACTACATGTTAAAGTAGTCAAATTGGACATTAATTATCTCCGCATCGGTATGTTTAAAAAATTCGAAATTAATTTAGCAAATAAATAATTATTTCATTTCAATATAGCTCTTTTTTCAAAAAATTCAACCAGAGATTGATTTTTTTACATACAACCTTAATTGGCTGGATGGGAAACCTGTGGTATCTTACGCCAAATAAGGTTTAAAATTAAAACACAATCTAAATTGGCCACTTCATAAGTATATTTTTTAACACATACAAGATTTAAATATAAATCTTCCATATTTTTTACACTGCATGTACGTAATCAGTTAGGACATATACAAAATTGAGTTGTTTGTTTAAGAATTTTCTGCTTGCAAATAATTGTATAATTTATATGAATCGGTAAGAGCCGAACGCAATGATGCAATTCACGTTCAACAATTTAAACTTTCTATTTTCAGATTTGAACAAATTATATAGTATCAAAAATAATCTTAAGTGCAATTTGTTAAACTTATTATCTAAGAAGCAAAATGAGTCATTCGATAATTGATATTTACAAACAGTAATAGTCTTATTTTGTTGCCACTTTTTAATATTTATATAACTTTATTCTGCCTTCATAATATTAGGTATTTTCACTTCAATCACCAGCTAACTTTACTTCGTTGATTGCTGAGGGGAAAACAATGGACCAAATGAATGAGATTCGGTATATTTTTGTTCTCTTTTGCTAATATGTTCGTAAAAATTAATTCTTAATGAGATGATACAATAATAGTAATTATTATTCATTACGAAGATTTCGCAAAAGTTAAGTTTTGTCTCATGCATTTGGTATACTGTAAAAAATATTGCTAAAAAATACATTTTTTTCTGTACCTGTTTCCTATCATTGTTGTGGGGAAATTACACGTCTCTTGTAAATTGACAGTGATTATTAACGGAATTTTACCATAAATGAATGAAATTTACAATGAACGTGTAATTTTCCCGCAACAATTAGAGAACATAAAAATACCAGTGATCGTTGTGGGAATTTTACACTAAAGTGTAACTTAAATTAAAAATGTGATTTCACAATGTTTATGTAAGCTTCCAACGATTACACAGTAAAAAGAAGGTGTTAATGAAGCACCAATACCAGGGTACCATATTCCTGCAACAGAAATTACCCTTGCGGTGTGAATGCTCACTTGAGGTACGAAGTACCTACTACTTTGGGTACGACTCTCCGCTCCTTGAGGTAGGAAATGAAAAACGTCATTATCGACGCATAATTTACGCGTTCGTAAATTCTTAAATACTTCTTGAATACTTTTCAAGATTTGAAATAGCCATGTCTAAATGCATTGTTTATTAGTTTGACAGCTTTTCTAATTGTAAAATTGAGCCATTAGGTATTTCAGATTAAGTGGGGATATCCAAGATGTCTGCACGATGAGGGGCAAACAATAATACCAAATACATGAGACGAAATTTTATTTTCATAAGAACTTGGAAAATAATTATTTTTGACAATAAGGGATTGTTCATATATTACGTAAGACGTTTTTCTGTTGTTTGAATAAAGACGAAAATAATATTTTTATCAAGTTGAAAAGGACACAGCGATATAAACAAAAGAAAAATGTTTTACGTAATATATGGACGATCCCTAAGTGTATTCAGATATTATTTATATTTTTCAAAAACTATTAAATTGAATAATAAAATTGATATTTTATTCTGTAAGCGTGAAAAATAATCTTTTCCCAAGTTATTAACCAAATTAAGTTTTATCCTCTGGCATTTATATTTTTGCTTGACCCTCATCATACAGAAAACTTGCCAGCTGGCGTCACAACTTGAAATACTTAATATTAGAAATCTTAGCGCTTATATAACTGGAGGGAACCAGGCAATGGCAGAGTTATTGGCAAAGTAAAAGAGACAGACTATGAGTCAATGAGTTAGCGGGATAAGTTATCTCTACCGCGCAGCGATCTGATTGGCTGTTTACCACTCCCCTTGAAGGTTGAATAGATTACATGTATGCGCAAGTAAAGAGCTATTTATGGAGCAAAATTGAAAATACCAATCATGTTGCTGTGGCAGAACGCGGATATCTCTCTGACATGCGCAGTATTTATTCCTGTGTATTTTTAAGTTATGTAAGGTCATGTGTCAATTTAGAAATATACAAGAATCACTACTGCGAGTGCTCGAGATATCTACGTTTGCTCACAATATAACTTTTCATCTTGCATAATTTGTACCTTAACAAGAAAGCATAGTGGAGCATAGGCATGTTAAGATTACTAGAAAAGTAGAGCATATGGATGTTAAAATCCTCACGCATGAAGTTGTTCGATATTTAAAATGAAAAGGCCTTTCTATACGCGTAATAATAGCATCCTCAGATTTAACTGAATTTTAAAAAAAACATTAGGAAATTGTACAAATTCAATTTGATAAAAATAAAAACTATTTGGTCAAATTTTCTATTACTAGACATCAATCTAGAAAGTTTGAAATATTTTTGAAAGCATTACTTTATTATGAAAACTAAATATTATGATACAATTTTAACATTATTATTTATAATAAGTTTAACTTCATTGATTAAAAAAAACTTATTTAAATTAGAATTAAAAATAGGAGAACTGAATCTACAATTATTTAAAGCCTATAAAACTATACAATTTAAATAATAATTTATTTTTTGCCAATATGTAAATTTTTATTCAATTCTCGTACTGTTTGTTGCATAATTATTTACATGAAAGTAACAGAACCTCGATTTGAACTTCTCGCCAACAAAATACGCAAATTTATATTTATAACTCGAGCATTTAACATTTTAAAAAAATAATAAGTAATGCCTTGAAAAATATAATAAACATTCTAAGTATGTATGCGTTAGAAAGAGACAATCGATAAACTAGATTAGTGGGCATCGGAATCCCACCCCTGGTAATTTCAATCATGCTCATACCTCAAAGCCTAGTTTCTCAAAGTGGAATCCGCATACCTTCAACTTTTCTAAGACCATGGCATGCTTGACAACAGCTGCCAAAATTTCAAAACCGTAACATCTGACCTTTCGTACCCCACCTTGTTGCTATTTCGTACCCTATATACTCGGTATGTCGTACCTCAAGTTCGAGAGATATCTGAATACCTACCGAGGTGCAGTGAACACCGTTATAATTTTACCTGCAACAAAATATACCCCCAAGCTGTTTGACTCTTGATAGCGTTGCGGGTTCATGTTTTGATCTTCTATTATAATCGATAACCTGCGAGTAAATTCAGTGCAAGATTTTGCAAAATTTTTGTGGCATTCGGATAATCGTGGATTGTGCTGGGTTGAGCGCATCAAAAAGTAAGTGCAATGCGTTTTACTTGAATAAATTTGTTCGCATGTTTGGCATACTTGCGAAAAGAAATAATTTGGAAGTTTATGGCTGTTCAGGCCGCACTTGACAGAAATTAGGATGCGCCTATTTCGCCCACTGATCATAACCTTACAAGTTTAATGCGTATTTTTTTGTAACAGCAAACCAAACAAAAAGTTAATTATTTTCTGCTAAATAAAAACATGACTCCTTTTATTTATATATCTTATTATTCCTCCGGTTCGATATAATTTAAACATACATTATACGATTCGAAATACCCGAGCTTGTCATTTCGCATGCGCAACCTTTTATATGCGGCGTTTTACAGCGTCCCATGGTTGCAGAATTCCGTTGCGTTTTTCGTAATGCGTCATTTTACTAGATTTTTCCGCTAATAATATTCTCCTAGTTTTTTAGAGAATCACTGTGATTGGCTGAAATTTCTAGTGATTTGACGCATTACGCAATGCATTCATATGACGCCACCAGTGGCGTAGCAAGGATTTTTTGTGGGAGGAGCTTCGATTTTTGTCAGAGGGGGCTTCGGGTTTACGTGTAGGCAAAGAGTGGGGGAAAAGCGAATTGAATAATGAAAAAACTTAGTTTTGGAGGGGGGGATTGAGCCCCTTAAACTCCCCCTTGGCTACGTCACTGGACGCCACTCTTACGTCTCAGGATCTGCAGACGAATTTCATTTCATTGTAGCTGTTTGCTGATTCGTTGAAAGAGAGTTTGGAATGCAATATTTAGACTCACTAAATCACTAAATTTATTCAACAATTAAGATTTTGATATTTTCACATATGCTTTAATTAATCACAAAATACGTTGCGTTACAAGTTTTCTATTATTTTAGTCTTTTATTTAAATAGATAAACGTTTATTTTTCGGCCTGCTGGCCTTAAAAAATGGGCTCTTTTGTTGCTATGCCTCCCATTACCAGCCTCTGTCTCCGCGGCTAACACCTAATACTTAACTACTATTTACAATATTTACATTTCTCTTACATCTGCTTCCTCTCCTATTTACAATCTTTCCTTCTACATTCCTCTTCCTCCTTCCTTCTTTTCTTCTCTATCTTACCCAACACCCCCTTCACCCATGCTACTGCTCTTTTGTCACCCCTTTCATGCAGCAATACCTCCATGTTTATCCCCCTCCTTTCCACCTCTTCACATTCCTCCAACCAATGCTCTAATTTTGCATCCCCCTACCCGCACAATTCACACATTCTCTTCTCTCTAGAAAGCCAGAACCTATTATAATTCTCCATGCAACCGCACCTCATTCTCGCTATAAGTTTCTGAATTCCTTACTCTCCTTTCTTACACAAATATTTCGCGCTCTCCATTGGTATAATCCACACATAGTTTCCGTTATACCTTGACTCTCTTATTATCTCCTCTCCTTCTGCCTTCTCTTTCTCCATATCATTCTTTTGAACCAACTCAAATACCTTCCTTCCTCGTGCATTCTGCTAACTTCATCCATCTGCAATCCATTCGTTCTAAAATACCTTTCCACTTCCATCTTTGCACCACTACGTCGGTTCTCCTTCTCTCACCATAACTCCCTAACCAATTTACTTCCCCCCTCTTCCAAAAATTTCTCCTCATATTTACACGCTTGACTCCCTGTTTTAATCCCTAAACCCGTTCTTGCTATCTCCCTCCTGACAATATAGTTTGGCGTATTCCTTTCCAACCTTAATATCCACTTTACATATCTCTCTTGCACCCTATTTATCTCCCCACTTACCTTCTAAGCCCACACCCCCACTCCGTAAAATAAGACACTCATCACTAGCGAATCAAACAATTTCATTCTCCTTTTAAAATCATCTGTGAACAATCTCTTCCCCAGCCTCCACACCTGCCTCATCACCACGTTTGCCCTTCTCACTCTCTCTTTTATATGACCATCCATTCCCCCATTTCTTCGAAACAGGAAGCCCAGGCACACAAACTCTTTCACCTATTGTACCGCTTTTCCCTTCCACTTTCACTCCCCTCCCCCATCTCTCCCACTTCCTTTTCTGAACACCATAACCTACGATTTGTCCGCACTATGTCATCTGCATATGCGAGTGACTATATCCTGACTCCTCCTACCCTAACTCCTCCTACCAGTCCGGCCGCTAGCTTAATTTCCATAGCCGCGATCAAAATTTGCAAAAAGCGTTGGGAGAAGCGGGCACCCTTGCCTCAACCCCCTATCCATCCAGAATCCCTCCGAGATTCCCTCCCCTCCTCTCACCCTGTCTCCTCATACACCTTCCTTACCCTCTCGATCAGGCCCCTCTTCACTCCCCTCCCTTCCATTGCCTCCCACAACCTCCCCCTACCCATGACGGGAACGCGCTCTTGTTGGAATCATGTCAAGACCAATTCCTACAAAATCGTAAATGATTTTCAAATTCACACTCATTCGCGGACCTAAAACATTTATTTTGATCAAATTCACACTTGCACTTGTATCCACTAAAGCTTGAATCTCGCCATTTTCAAGACATGAAGTTTTCAAGTTTAGTACAGGGTACGGTTCCTTTGAAGTGTGAAGATTTAGGACGACTCTGTTAGGGGCTTTTACTGATTTTGGGGCGCAACTTCCCCCATCTGTTGGCCCACTTTCTCGTTTAGAAAATTCGGCAAACCTTTCTTAGCTCGAGAAATTTCGGTGTCATGTTTTTTCTTCAATTTGCAATATTTAAATTCATGACCGACCCTTCCGCAATAATTACAATTTCTACTGTCTCTGTTCCTTACATTTAACATGCTGTCATTTTTAGGACAGTTCCGCTTACGATGTCCGTATTCCTGACACTTATAACACTAAATAGAATTTAGATATTGCTCCTGACCTTTATCATTCTGATTATCAGATTTAAAATCAAAAATGTATTTTTTAGGCGCGTGCCTTCTATCATAAGAAGACGTGGCTGCTTCTTGCTTTCCGTTGTGAACCAAACTTCAACTTTTATTTTCAAGATCGGCTTCAGAAGCTAATTCTATTGCTATGTCCAAAGTAGGAGGAGCTTTTTCACGAATAAAAGTCAGAGTATCTCTGTCTAATCCGCGCATAAAATTACATATGCCATTTTCCCGGTATTCTTCACAACGTTCCTCACCTATTGCGCCTGGATTTTTATCCATTACTTTTATAGCGATTTTGTTTAGAATTTCCGTTACGCGGGCTCCATAATCAACAATACTTTCGTCTACCGCTCTTTTTACCCCAGCCAATTCTTGCGACAACTGACTTATATCCGATTTTGGCGAGTATATTCTTTGAAATGTTTTTAACAATTCTTCCAAACCGAGACCAACTTTATCTTGTCTATGTTTACGCGCTGCTCCCTTAATTCTTGGTTTAATAAGAATTACTAGATAGTTCATTTCGTGAGTTTCTATTAATGTTGCTGCGGTCTTACAATATTCAACGAACATAGTAACAGACATGTTAGTTCCATCAAATTCAGGAGTTATATCAGGAACAATTTCTATTCCTTCACCTATTTTAGGTCGTTGAATAGGAATCTTATCCATTTCTGTTGTTAAAACTGGGGCTGCTTTTTCAAATAATTCGCGTCTCGACAAGTCGTTAAAAAACCTATCGTTAGTTTCAGCACGTGAAGAAATGGATTCATCACTATTATCAGACTCAAGAACTACATTTTTATTGCTTTGCATTGATTTAACCGTATTTGTCAAATTTTAATTTTTTGTTACGTTTCTAGTCACCCGTTTTGAAATTGTCTTACTTGTTAGAGCGACATCTACTTCTTTGGGAGCAACCCGCTTTTTTTCGCGAAGCCGGAATTTGGTTCACTATGAATCGCAAAATTTAAGTTCTTTAATCTGTTTAGTAAAAAAGCGTTTAATAATCTACTTGTAATTTTTTAAACTTACAGTTTGACGTTGGTTCTGGCCACTCAATAGAATTCAACAATATTCCTCTGACTTTAGTCACTAGCTTCACAGAAATCTCATCGAGCGAAGTCTCAAGTTCCTGGAATCCGATGTAGGTCCTTGAAATTGATGAAGTCTCCTTTTTATCCCATCGAGTCCTTTTGATCTTTTTTTAGTTCCGTCGGTGCCGTAACCCTCTTACGTACCGGGCCGGTCCAATGTTGCTGTAACCCGCTTCCGTTCTGGGCCAGTAATCTCGTTCTAGTAATTTTACTGATGATTTTTTTTTTATTTTGAGATTTTGTATACAAAATCTTTTAGGCTCGCGTTTGACAGAAGGATATAATTCGTGGAATCTTCCTCAACCGACTACGACCTCGGTGCAACTGACAACACCGTAGCTACCGGGAGTAAAACCACGCAAAACCCTGGTAGAAAGTGGCGGCTTTTCTCAAACAATTAATGTGCGCACCTTTTAAGTTTATTAAATGTCAATGCTTACTCAAAAATTTGTCCATATATTGCACTTTGAATTTTTAGTTCTTTGTCCTTGCACTTCACTTTAAGGAAGAGTTTTCAAATTTAAAACATTATCGCTCTACTCTGTCGATAATTCAGTCTTGAGGGATAGTTGAATTAGACGCGCAATGAAAAACTGTTAGAACAGTTCGTATTTGATCAGACGCGCACACTCAGTGTTAAATGTCATTGATATAGTTTGCGGTGCAGTATCCCACTTCTGACACCAATGCTACGTCCCAGGATCTGCTGTCGAGTTTCATTCCGTTGTAGCCATTTGTTGATTCGTTTTAAGGGAGGTCGGATTACTGCCGTGTAGTGGGGGAAACCATTACTACAAAATTAGGATACATTAAAAATAATAACTGTTAAACAAATCTAGTGATTCAGTGAATTTAAATATTGGTGTCATTATTTCAAATGTAACCTAGTTTTGTGGTAATGGTTTCCACCATTCAACGGCAGTAATCCGAACTCCCTTAAAACGAATCAACAAATGGCTACAACGGAATGAAACTCGACAGCACATCCTGGGACGTAACAGTTACTAAACGCTACCGAGAATGTGAGAATTTATCGAGAATTAACGAGAACATTCATTTTTTACTTTTATTATTTTCTTTAAATTAAATAACGTTTATATTCAATTTATTGAAATCTAAATAGTAATAAACATTACGAATTAAAATTATTTTGTAGGTTTGTTGTATATATAGTAAACCAAATATTGCGGAGTATAATTTGATTTACTGATTATATGAATTCTTCGAAACATTAATTAACTTTATTAAATTGTAGTTTAGAAGAAGTTTTAAGTAAAATTTCAACCTTTTTAAAATTCGAATTTTTCGAATCAACAAAACTAGTGACTATGATACTCAGCTGAAGCTAAATAGTTAATGTGGAAAAGTCAGTATTATATAAATCTCATTACTCTGAATTAGAGGTTATATAACCCACAATTCTATTCCCATTTGATCTCATTTATCTCACAGGTTGATTTAGGGAAAATCAGTCGGATATTCTGTAAGGCGGAGATTGGGATATTCATTATCCTCAGGATAATTTTGGATGTCTATGAGATTATTGCTTTAGAACTTGTTGCTAAAATGCTTTAATTTTTATTTAATTTCGATGTTTTCAAAAAATTAAAATATAACTGGAAATAATTAACATTTCTGAATGTTCTTGGGCTTATTTTAGGAAAAATCAAAACAATAATAGTTTATTCAATATTACTAATACTTATTCAAATGTGATAAATCATCATTTTTTATGAGGTAACGGGCCGTATTATGGGGCAGTTTTAGAGTAAAGTAGAAGGTAGAAAAACGTTTGTTCGAGAAAAAGGCTCAAGGTGCAGTCCCATGAGGGCAGAAAACGTCGCCGTACAGCCGAAATTGATGAGAGTGAAAGAGACAGAAAGATCTATTTGTGTCTTTCACTCTCATGAGTTTCTGATTTACACCGACGTTTTCTGCCCTCATGGAACTGCACCTTCATTCGGGGTTTTTGATTATTCATTTGTTTTAATCATTATCAACCATTTTCTTTTTTTACTTTAACCTACAGAAAACTATTGCTAGATTAATTACACTGACTTCAGCTCTTTTTTATTCAATTCTCAGATATTAAAAAAAGATACATCTCATAAGTAAGTATAAAAATATTGGTTAATTCTTGGTTGCATAATTTTTTTTAAACAATATCGACAAATCGAAGTTTCCGCATCGAGTTTTGGCTTTTAACTACACTATCTAATTGCGGATAAAAAATTTTTTTTAATGAGTTTTATTACGCTCAGGAATAATTTGACTCCTAGGTGGGTATAAAATTCGAAAATTGGCTTTTATTGAAACACCCTTATATAAATATATAAGGTTGATTGTTTTCGAAATTCTGTTTAAAAATAAGTCAAGAGTGAAGCCAATTTGTCTAGTTTTTCAGTAGATATTGCAAAAATAGTGTAAATTTCAATGTTTTCTTAAATTTTCAATAACTTCCGGAATAATCAACGTTTTTCAATGTTCTTGGGCTCATTTTGAAGCTTTTGTTCACCGTATCGCCACAACTTACGAGTATGAATCGTAAAAAATTTCTTTTCGAATTGCAAGAACTTGAATTTAAAACAAAAAAGTTGGAAAAATTGAAATATTATTTTAGTAACATTGAAATTTACACTATTTTTGCAATATCTACTTTAAAACTAGACAAATTGGCTTCAGCCTGGGCTTATTTTAAACAGAATTTCGAAAACAATCAACCTTTCAAAGAGACAGTTTTTTAGCTCCGGTATGTGTGTGTGCAAACAATACATATTTATAAAAATATCGGTGACCATTTTTTAACTCCAGCTTTAAAATGTAGTATTTCAAACGTAGTATCTTTGAATATACCGCCAGGCAACAGCTGCGTTACACCACGGCCTTCGCCCCCCTAATGACGAGAGAAAACTGCGTAATAGTGGCGGGAGGAAAATGGTAAGGTGCCGGGTTACTATGATCCACTCGTGGGAAGACATGAAAATTGAAGGACAGTCGATCGCGATTGTGGGATTTTTTCCAGTATTACCGCTATAGGAGTGCAGTCTCCTTGTCAGTGATCTCAATTTTGCGAAGTTGAGGTACTGCGCTTGCCCGGTGCTAGAGTTGGGTCACGGTAATATTCTCCGTAATTTCAACAGGAAAATCACCGTCATTACCGGTAACTAGAGATGGGACCTTACCCGTATGACTGCTAAATTTAAATTATCATTTTTTGAATGATAATCTATGGTGCAAATTAAGTTTCATTTCATCATGAACGGAACAAATTACGTATAATAAGTATCATGCTGATATTAAGTTTTTACTTCTGTATTATTAAGCTGTTACA
>NC_046665.1:31947827-31953564 GCF_010883055.1 Belonocnema kinseyi | reverse complement strand
AGGGAGCTCTTCTTAATATTTTGACACCAAAATCATGTCGATACACCTTACCGACTGCGAGTAAAGCCACCCACGCTTTAACTTGACAGACTGTACATTCTAGAGTCAGAAAAATAATTGAATGTATTCTATTTTGTATTATTTTTTAAGGTCGTCCAAAAAGACTGCTTGAGCAAATAATAATTCCACAAGTAAATAGAAATCTGTTAAACATTAGACGACATGTCTCAGAGTTATTGTAATTATTCATTAAGAAATAGAATATGGTACCAATTTGAGATAAAAGTAGACATCTCTGGCTTAATTTTTATAAATTATGAAAATGAAAAATAATAAATTGTTTAAATAATAAAATGACATTTAAATGCGACCAAATATTACATTTCATCCAGAAAATAGATTATTTAAAAAATACTTAGGCATAAATCATTGTTTAAATGAGCTAAATTTCTTTAAATAATTAACAATTGTTTAAAAAGTCATGGAAAATATACAAATTGTTCATTAGTAATTATATGTATGAAATAAGATGACAGAAATTGCTGTTCCTTTCTTTAAATTCTTCAATTTTTGTATTCCTTAATACACTTCTTTTAAATATTGGGAACTCGATAAAGAGGAATACGTTTTACCCTTTTTTTTTATTATACTTTCAATATAAAACTTTTGTTCTGAAAATTGTTCATTTACGCCTTAAGCTCTTTGTAACTTAGCTATTCGTGTTTTCAAAATTGAGTTTTACCGCATTTACCCATTTACAACACATGACCGGTAAATGACGAGTAGAACGCTGTCAGTCCCATCACTACCGGTAACGTTTCTCTCGTTACCACTCACATTGCGACGCCATCTGTATGTTAAAATGTGAATGAATGTGAATTTCAAAATACCTTGTGTTTGTTGATCAGTTTCATGGAGAATAAACATCTTAATGCAAATCGTTGATTTATAAATATGTAACATGTGCTTTCAAAGACGAAAATATTCCTATAGAAATAACATAGGATTAAAGTAGACTGAATTTGAATTAAATTTGAATAGACTGAATTTGGAAATTACTCTTTTATTTCACAAGAAAATTGGTGTATTTGTTTATTGTCTTCCATATCCTTACGCGTATTTTATTGTTCGTACTTTAATAAAAAAATAAAATAAAACTTTTTTTTTCCAAACAATAGTATTGAATTTTTATTCATATTATATATACCTACTTAGAATGATTTCCGGAAACTACCCCCTTATCTTACCCTTATCTATTATATTACAGAAAATTACGTATTTGCCAATATCTTTCCAAAATAATTGGAAAAATATGATGTGTCACTTCTAATTAATAATAAGTATAATAGTAATACTTTTTTTTTCTTCATGATGATGTGAAACTGCAAAATGCCTACAGTGATTCAGCAAATTAGAAACGTTATGCTCAAGCAATGTTTTTCATATACTTTTTTTATGTAACAAACCCACACGTAATTGCTGTCTACTTAATCTGCAAAGTGTGAACAATTAAAAGGATCAATATTTTTACAAAAAATAATGTGCACATACATTTTTAAGCAAAACCATTCCCACCGCAGAGGTTATGGAACACTTTTAAACGTGAAAGTTTTCCCAGAAGTTATTTAATGTGACAAATATTTAAGAATATTATATCAAATAAACGCAAAAATAATAAGAAATTCAAATTTAGTCTTAAAATTAAAAACATTTCGTTACCATTCGTTACTGGAGAATTTCCTCTACTTTACCGGAAATTTCTACCGTTACCGTTAATTTCATGTAACGACCCAACACTACCCGGCGCAGCGATTCTCATTGGTCACTTTCAACGCGGGATTCAAACCGGGTGTAACTAACAATTATTAAAATTAAAATATATACTTATTATAAATTGCACATTAATATCAGAAATTACGCAAATTGTGATTTAGAATAAGAAAAAAATAATAACGCGTATATTTTGTATAATTAATAGTTTTTTTTTTTTATTTTCATTAGGGGCCATTCACAAAATACGTGATACATTTTTCAGGAACTTCTAACGCCCCCCCCCCCCCCCCCCCCCCCCCCCCCCCCCCCCCCCCGCCATGCGTGATACCTTTTCTATTGGTCTTAACATGGAGAATGATACTTCGGCAGACTCCCACCCTCCACCAAACGTATCACGTATTTTGTTAATATGTTAATATGCATGAATATTCACATAGTTTGATGTAAAAATGTCCAGTGGAAAAAAACAATAATACTAGGTAAACACCTGAAAATAACGATTTCAGCTCAGAACAGTTATTTTTAATTTAGAGACGTGACATGGCTAAGCTTACAATAAGGAACAAAAATACCAAAATTTTGTTAAAGACACGGCTCGTTAAATAAACATTTTTCGTCTTTCAAAACCTTTGTTAATGAAATACAAATTCATCTTTTCATTTGAAATAAAATAAGCTATTATTTAATAAATATAAGCATTGGTATTTTTTTCTAAGCTTACATGACCAATTACGTAATTTTGTGTATGAATGTACAATTTATAATATTGATTTATTTTAATTTCAATAATTGTTAATTATACCTGATTTGAATCGCACACCAACAGCGACCAATGAGAGTCGCTGCGCCGCGCCGGTTGAAATTCGGATTCTACTTTAAAATTTGCATTAGAAACTCACGGAGTGGTCGCAATACTTTTTTGGCAGAGTTAAAAATTAAAAAAAATGTACTATCTTCTGCTGAAGGTGACTTCAAGCGCATCCATAATAGTTCAAGTATTATGTTGCGCGCCAGGTTTAAAAATCAAATTCTCTCGCACTTGCATCGCAGCGTTGTTTGAGGTTTCCACTGCTTTTAAAAGAAGATGCACTTGAAGCCGCCTTCGACCCATGTAAATGACAGGTATTTTATTTTTTAAAGTTTTTAACGTTGCAGAAAAAGTATTGCGTTTACTCCGTGAGTTTCTAATGCAAATTTCAACGTAGAATCCGAATTTAGACAATTTAAAAGTTGATCTTGCTGTTTTTTTTTTTAGTTTTTTCAGAAGAAACCGAAGGGGACCTCAGTGGGGTCTTTAAAGGTACTTTGTAGAGGCTCCTTTCAGTTCTTTAGGTCTGCCAGGGAGTGACGAGCCTTGATGGAAGAAAATAAAGAAACCAAGCTAATTATTAGAGTTTTTTTATTAATATCAAGAATTCGAACATTAAAGGTGACATCTTAGGCTGAAATTGATTCATTTTCATTTTTTTATTTAATTTGAATCCATGTTCCCAGTTGTATACAGAAAATGTTTGAATGTTCCCCTTATGGAACGGTTCAGAGCTGCGTTCCAAGTTCAAGGACAGCTCCTCACAGGGAGCACGTCTTTAGGAAAACAAGCACCTTTTGCGTTCATGACGCAGTTTTATTGTATACTTTTCACGTGTTTGTGCTCAAAAATATTATTTAGCAATATTATAAACAATATTATCAACACAAAATCTGGTAAATATATGATTTCGGTATACAGTCACGTAATTAAAAATTTATATTTTTTTTTCTGAAATTTGTTAAACTTACTTGAAATAATTTCTCATAAATTCATTTTTTTTGTTTGAGGATTTATTAATCTATTAAAAGTGAAAATATATAGTCGTAAATTAAATTTTATTGAAAATTCCTGTTTTGTAGAAAATTCAACCTTTCGGCTAGAAAATTCAATAATTTAGTAGATAACTCATACTTTTCGTTAATAATTGAAAAACAATGGTGCAAAGTTAAACCTCTTCTGTAAAAAATGTGTTTTCTTTGGTAGAAATTTATCTTCTTCGTTAAAAAATGGTCTTTTTGGTGGAAAATTCAATCACTTGATTGAAATTGGTAGAGAATTGATGTATTTTATTTAAAAATGGTCTATTTGGCGAGAAAATTAATCCTGTTTGTTGAAGATTCATCATTCACATTAAGAATTTAACATTTCTTTTAATTCACCTTTTGTAGTTAAATTAAACTGGTTGACAATTTCTTTGTTGCTGATTATGTAATTAGTTGCTATAAAACAAATAAGCAAACAACAATGAGTGCCATACAAAACAATCCATTCATACGTTTGTATAGGCTATGAAGCTTATGTTTTTAATTACGTGAGTGTGTACCGAAATCATATATTTACCAGATTTTGTGTTGATAATATTGTTTATAATATTGCTGAATAATATTTTTGAGCACAAATACGTGAAAAATATACAACAAAACTCCGTAATGAACGCAAAAGGTGCCCGTTTTCCAAGAGACGTTCTCCCTGTGAGGAGCTGTTCGTAAACTTGGAACGCAGGTCTGAATCGTTCCATAATGGGGGAATTCAAACATTTTTTGTACACAACTGGGAACATGGATTTAAATTAAATACAAAAATAAAAATGAATAAAATGCGGCATGAAATGTTATCTAAAATGTTCGAATTCTTGATATTACAAAAAAACGCATTCAATAATGAGGTTGATTTATTTATGTTCGTCCATCAAGATTCGTCACTTTTCGCTGGTTAATGATACTGTAGCCGTAAATTTCAGCAAATCTATAGATACATCCTATGGAATTTTTTTAATGTTTTCAAATACCAATAAATGAAGTATCTTTTTTCAATTATATAAAAAAATGTTTGTAAATACCGATGAAATGTGTATATAAGTCTGTGAATAATTTTTGTTTATCTCATTTTTTCCAGCGCTGTTCCAACATGGGGACAAAATTAAGGGGGCGTGCCATAATACAGGCTGTTACTTTATGTTATTAAGGATTTACACTATTTGGAAATTTTGCGACTTCGGGGCCAGGAATCTGGTGCCAGGAAATGTGGAGCTGTCAAGACAATCTTTTATGGCGATGAGTGGAAGTGAAACGTTTTTGTATGGTTAAACGCTAGTCTGTCCAAGCTAATCTAGTGTGAGACAGTTGGTCTTGTGAAAAAATGTTTTAGGTGGTTGACGTTAAAAATTATTTCAAAAACTGTTCTGATGATGAAACAAAAAATCTATGTATTTAATGAACATTTTTCATATTTTATACTTTTAAAAGCCCTGAATTTTTTTTTGAAATGTGCCAGCACGTGACTAGGGCCTAAAAGACTGACTACATGATGCGGAAAAATGATTTTTTTAGTGCTCCATTTTCATTTTTGGTACTTTTTAAAACCCTGGCTTTTTTGGGAATCTGCGAGAAAATATTTGAGGAAGACACTTAGAAAAATTTTTGATCATGGCGGGCTAGCTAGTGCCTGATTAGAGCCTAAAAAGACTGATTAGATGATGAGGAAAGCAATTCATTTCTTAAATGTTGACAGTATAGGGATGACATATTGCGGAGACGTTTTTAAAATAAAAGGAGGAAAATGGTAAAATATTGTTTCATAGTAGGGTGTAAGAAATACAGTGTTGTGCACCCAGGCACAAGATTTTTTCGGATTCCAAGAGGCATAACTGATGAAAATTGAAAGCTTATGGGAAAATCTCATCTTGAGCATAGTGATCTGTCAACAAGTGAACTTCTTATATTGTCAAAGAGAAAAAGGGAAATGTGAATAAGTGTTTTGCGTCGTTGGCTTTTAAGTGCAAGTCAATTAGAAAATGTCCAGATTTGCGAGGAACATTTTATAAGTGTTAAGTAACAAATACCAGGTGTATACATATGAAACCGGTATTGCCATCTAGCGGCCAGTAGGCACACTTGTAGGCACTGTCGGAACTTACCATTTGTGCTAATTGGC
>NC_046665.1:31944961-31947727 GCF_010883055.1 Belonocnema kinseyi | reverse complement strand
GAGGGCGCATACTTTGAATAAAATATTTGTTATCATTCTCTTTAAATAAATGTGTTTTTTTCTTGAAAAAATACCGGTTTCATATGTATACACCTGGTATATGCGTGTAGAGTATGAGGTTATGTTTACCATAACCATAGCGAGAGAATTATTTGCGCTTTATATTTATTACAATCGTTTATAATTTGTTTGTATCATATTGGCTTTCCAGCTTAAAAATCCTTTTAGTTAATTCAAGATTCATAATTGTATTTCAAAATTCATTTCCTTCGTCAAAAATACAAATATTTTATTTGAAAATTCTATTTTTTTGTGAAAATTTAATATCTAAGTACACATATAACATTTGCACTTTGTGTTAAAAATATTTTTGGTTAAAAATTCGTGTATTTTGTTGAAGAAGTTATCTTTTTTGTTTGAAAAAGTTGTCACCATAAGGCAGAGAGTTTTTTAATTTATATTTTTTGCTTTTTTGTATCAAGAAAAATCTTTATTTCCATACAGTTTTTTTATACGTAAATTTGTCTTATTTGTCATAGGAGATTATAAATTTTGCTTAAAAATCCTTTTTATTAACCCTCACATCACAAGGTGGGGTGTTTAGACATCCCAAGGCCCTATTTTCGTGCATAACCAAGGCCTACAGCGTCTCAGGGGGGGTAGGGATCTCAATAGCTTCCTCTTCAGTTGTCCTCTGCACGTGGAAATGGGTGAGGGTCACTAAGTCATGCTACAGATGTTTAGAGAAGCGATAATATGAATTTTTACTGTGCTATTTGGAATATGTGATACCTATATTTTTCATGTTTTTACGTACCTTTGTATGCTGTTTTTTATGCTGATGTTTATGAAACTGCATTTTTTGGTCAATATATTATTAACGTTACTGCAAGAAGTTACTTAATCATTTATTATCCTTTATAAAATATATTATGTGTTACGGCCTGTGTAAATGCCTTTGTGTTTCCTATAACTGAAAATAATCTAAGAAATGGAATGTTCTCGTTATAATTTAGCAGAAAATGATTGAAAAAGTCCTTTGAATAATTGTATAATTTTGTGAAATACCTTGGAATAATTGTACTTGGAAATTCACTTCCTTGGTCAAAAATACATTATTTTATTTGACAAATTTTCTTTTTTTTTGTGAAAATGTACACAGCACAAAAAATACTTAATTTAAGTCGAAAATTCAGCTTATTTTCAGGCGACACAAAAAGCCGCATTGGCAATCTGAAATTAAGAATTACATTTGAACATTAAATGAAGGGAATTAGATTTCTGAAATTCAGCTCGGGATTATTTGAAATTCAGGGAGGCATGGCCTGAAATTCAGGTATGAATTTAATAATCAAAATATTGGCTGGCAACTGAAACTCATTTTGCTGCAGCACTTTTGTTAATCCGTGAAACTAAAACTCCACGAATTATGGAAACATAGTATCAAAGCCGACACTGACCAACGCGACATGGAATATTGGAGTAGGAAGCGACTAGACTAATAAATAGCCACGAGCTGTACAGTTACGCAAGAGTTCTGTAACGTCATGCAAGTTGTACGAACCTGAAATTCAGGAAGGTAAATTCCTTTATTTTAGGTGACGAAAGCCCTACAGGTTATTTCAGGTTGCCTTCAACTTAACTTCAAAACTGAATATTGGAATTTAGGAGCATACTGTAATTTATTCCGGTAGAAAAATGCTGATTTCTTACTTAGGATAAGTTATTGCTTTATTCATGATAGTTTGCAGAATTAAATTCAGGAACTTCCTTAATTCAAGTCAAATCTGTAATTAAGTCGAATATAACTTCAAGTATTTATTTTCACTGTGTAATATCTAACTGTACATATAATTTTTCAGTTTGGTTTCAAAGTGTATCTCCTTTTGGTTAAAAATTCGTGTATTTTGTTGAAAAAGTTGTCTTGCTTGCTAGAAAATTAATCTTATTTGTAGGGAAAATGAAAAAGTTGTTATTATAAGTTAGAGATTTTTTAAATTGGTATTTTTTGCTTTTTTGTATAAAGAAAAATCTTTTTTTTCGTACAGTTTTTGAGACGTAAATTTTCATTTTTTGTCATATAAAATAATATAAATTTAGCTTAAAAATCCTTTTAATTAATTCAAGATTGATAATTGTATTTAAACATGTGTTTGCTTGGACAAAAATACATTATTTTATTTGAAAATTCTTTCTTTTTTTGTGAAAATTTAATATCTAACTGTAAATACAACTTTTTCACTTTGGTTTCAAATTGTATCTCTTTTTGGTTAAAAATTCGTGTGTTTTGTTGAAAAAGTTGTCTTCTTTGCTAGAAAATTAATCTTCTTTGCAGGGAAAATTAAAAATTTGTTATTATAAGTTAGAGATTTTTTAAACTGGTATTTTTTGCTTTTTTGTATCAAGTAAAATCTTTATTTACGTACAGTTTTCTGAGACGTAAATTTTCGTTATTTGTCATAGGAGACTATAAATATTGCTTAAAAATGCTTCTACTTAATTCAAGATTCATAATTGTATTTAAAAATTCATTTTCTTGGACAAAAATACAAGTATTTTATTTGAAAATCCTTTTGTTTTGCGAAAATTTAATATCTAACTGTACATATAACTTTTTCACTTTGGATTCAAAGTGTATCTGTTTTCTCCTAACCTCAAAATCGCAAAAAAGTGTCATCCCATTTTACGTCAGCCAGTGGCGGCCCCAGGGGAGGTGTTTAAGGGGTTTAACCCCCCCGCCCCAAACTTTTGGCCTTTCGTATTAAA
>NC_046665.1:31943817-31944951 GCF_010883055.1 Belonocnema kinseyi | reverse complement strand
CCCCTGACGTCAGAAATTGAATTTGATTATTTGAATTGAAATGAATAAAATACTTCACACGAATATTCCTTAATGTTAATGTCCATACTCGTAGAAAATTATAAATCATAACTAAAAATATTGACTTAAAACTAAAAATACTATATTGTTACACTAGTCTCACTCAGAGCAGAAAAGTAGCATTGAACTGCTTGCACTTCACTTTCCCTTGTTTTGCAGTGTAAACACTGTGAGATTGAATAAAATATGACACTATATCCAGTATTGTCACAGAGGGCATTGAGCTTACATTTTCACTAAAATCTATATCTCTAAGAGCATACGGATCAAAATTTTCGATTTTTTCTAATTTGGGGATACATCGGGTCTTGACATCTCCCGACAATTTTTCCAAATATTCACTCTGCATTTCGAAAAAACAGAAACAATTTTCAAAAACGATGGCAACACATGTAAACCTTTGCATGTTTGTATACATACCCTGCCTCGACCGTGTATGTGTATGCAGTAGTAGTTTTCTTACGATCCGGAGGGGAAATGTCGGTCAAACTAATCCAACAGATGGCGCTACAAAAAGTAGGTCTGTCTTTTTCATTGAATTGCATTAAGAAAAAGCAAAGATAATTAAAAACTTGATGCTGAATGAATAATAAATAAAATTTAATTTTGAGATACATTTTGAAAGCAGTTCGAACATTATATTTTTGTCATTTATTTTGCTCATGTTACTGATTTTATTATTTGTTATATTTAAACAAAATTATTTATTGTTGAAATTATCAATGTAGCTAATGAAAAAATTAATAATATTTAAGACCTCAATGACAAAAATATCTAAAACGTATACATATGATCAGAAGAATTAATGAAAAATATATTACTTATATGCAATATAAATATAATAATAATCAAAGTATGTGAGACTACAACTTGAGTTGCAATGTAAAGAATCTTTGTACCTTTAAACTCTTAACAATTTCAAGTTTTGAAGGAAATATTTTTTAAAAGAAGTGGTAATTGTAATTAAAATGTTTGAGGGAATCATTTGGTAAAAAGTCAATGACACGAATGATAAATGAGAAAATGGATTTATTATTATTTGATATGATGTATATATTTATTCAAATTAAACCA
>NC_046665.1:31928505-31943717 GCF_010883055.1 Belonocnema kinseyi | reverse complement strand
ATAATTTATTTGTTGCTTAATCTTGAAAGCTTCTCTCTCGCTGCATTCAGCCCCTAATCACTTCATTTAAAAATTAAAATTTAAACGAGATTTTGAATCTAATTGTTAATTATATTATTTCAAATCTATTTACTAAAATAAACAGACTATAAGCTAATAAAATCTATAAACAAAATTACTGTGCTCATGACGCATGGTTGGAGGAAATGCACTTTTTTCGTTCAAAAATGTCCAGAGCCTTCAATTTTCTTGCGATTTTTAATTGTTCTGTTTTAAATTAAAGATCATTAAATTCTATAGACCTTGCCTCTCCGAACTTTTGTATTCTCTATCTATCGCACTTCGCGCTCAGACGTAATTACACCTCGCGCTCGAATATTTATTCTTTGCATTTGGAATGCTTGAAAAAAACTTTATCAAAAAGATCTCTTTTAGATGGCAGTATTTATATGGGTATTCATGTCCTGAATTTTCTAATTAATTAAGTATTTTCGAAGATTAAGTTTCTCAAAGCCCTGTAGGCTTTGAGGTACACATTCTCATCATGACACTCGCGCTGCGCGCTCGATTTCCGATCGATATTTGTAAACAGGTTTTGTTAAATCTTTTTTTTTCTCGTAACTTTCGTCGTTTTTCCACACATTTTTTAAATTATTTTTTTGCAATGTTATTTTACACGAATAAAACAACAAGTACGCGTCTTATCAAGAAGTGATCCTTGACGAAATTGTAGATCTTATTTAGGATAACAATTTTTGTTAATTTATCTTTTTTCTTATCCTACATAGTTTGTCTACAAATGGAATTTTTTATTTTTCATTATTTTTTGTGCAATAAAAATGTTAATTTTTGATTTTTGAAGAAAATCCAAAAATTTGTTATGATGATCTTGTAGGAATTTCAAAAAGGAATGTTTTTCTTTTCTTGGCTTTTTTTCATATCGTGTGTTTTTTTGCTTAAAATTTACAAATTCAGAAAAAAGTGGTCCTCAACATTTTCAAAATGCGCTCACTTTTGGAATTTTTATCAAAAATAGCTAGTTCATGAACTCGTCCTTTCTTTTAGGATCTAAAATAAGTGTGCCAAAGATGGATTTGATTTTCTCATTTTTTCGGGAGTTATCGTGTTTACGGACGGACAGACAGCCAGAGAGACAGGCGCCATTGTGAAAACCTGATTTTCGGATTCAGGGGGTCCCGAAACGTGGAGATCCGTTGAAAAAGTGTGATGTCAAATTTCCGACAATTCTAATACTTTCTCAATCATAAATGAAAATAATGTAAAAAATGCCACAATTTTGTATAAAATTCAACTACGCGTTCAATAAAAAAGTGATTTATAAAAAATTTGTCATGATTAAAGCAAATACTACGCAACTCATAAAAAAATGATTCATAAAAATTTGTAATTTTTTTTATGAGTTGCGTAGTATTTGCTTTAATCATGACAAATTTTTAAAAAATCACTTTTTGATTGGACGCGTCGTTGAATTTTATACAGAATTGTGGCATTTTTTTAAACTAAAAAAATTTTTTTTCTATAAAATAGTTAAATGTAAAGTCACAGAAAAAAATTTTCAATATATAAAAAAAATTGTGGAATACGATGCTGCATTAACCAAAGAGTTGAATTTGTAACTTAAAAAGATTCACTTTCAATGTAAAATTTTGTAGTTGATATTTCAACAAACCAGATTTTAAATAAAAATAAAAAACTCGAGAATATTTATGTTTAAAAAAAAGTTGGTTTACAACCAATCGATTCGATTTTCAACAAAATAGTTAAAATTTCAGTTAAAAGACTTAATTTCCAAAATATACACCAATTTTTGGTTAAACAGCTTTTGCTGAATTTTTTTCGTAGCTTGTGTTGTTTGTCCAAACATTTAATTGTTTATTATTATTATTTTTATGAATAAAAATAAAACTGCGTATCCTATCAAAAAGTGAGTAATAATTACCAAGACTTATACATAGAATTTTGGAATCTGAAAAGAATTCTCAAAATTTTTTAAAAAGCTCTGACTTTTTGAATCACTATCCTAAATGGCTTTTTAAAGAATGCGTTCTTTCTTCTATTACCAAAAAAAATTGTGCAAAAGTTGGATTTGATTCGTTCATTTTTCACGAGATTTTTTTCGCGTTGTATATTGGCTTAAGATATTAATTTTCGATGTTCCGCATGCTACTTTCGAGAAATATAAAGAAAATGACTAGTCCTATTGAAAAATGGTTAAGTGAAAATTTGTAGGATTATTCAAAATCTAATATTTCTTGTTAACACTTTTTCGTATTTTGCGTCATTTCGTTCGAAATCTAAATTTTGTAGTGTCAAATTTAGGATAATTCTAATACTTCATCAATGATAAATGATGAGAATGTAATAAATTATGATAAATTTGCATCTCTTTTTTAGGCGAACAATTTTTGTCTATCAATTCGTTTTCGTACCTTTCGTCGTTTTCCACAAATTTTTTATTTATTTGATGTTTTTATTTTCAATGTTATTTTTCACGAATATAACAAAAAGTACGCCTCTAATCAAGAAGTGATTAATAATTAATTTGTATATTTTTTGGGGGATTAAACTTACATTCATTCATCTTTTTTCGTAATTTGCATAGCTGGCCCACAAAATAGAATTTTTTGATTTTTTATTATTTTTTGGGCAATCAAAATTTGAATTTTGGATTTTCCAAGAAAATCCAAAAATTTTTCATGACAATCTTATAGGGATTTTAAAAAGCAATGTTCTTCTTCTCTTGAAATTTTTTCATATTTTGCGTTGCTCGGTTTAAAATTTTGAATTTCGGTTGTTTTACAAACTTTTGAAAATACTATAACTCTGAGAATTTTTTTTTAATCGAAAAAAGTCATTATGATAAATTGTTTGTCCATTTCAATACTATAAATGTGCGCACATAGAATTTTCAAATTCATAAAAAGTAGTCTCAAAAATTTTCAAAATGCGCTACTTTTTGAATTTTCATCAAAAATGGCTGGTTAATGAGTTCGTCCTTTCTTTTAGGACCTTAAAAAAGTGTGCCAAAGATGGATTTGATCCGTTCATTTTTTCGAGAGTTATCGTATTTACGGACGGCCGGACGGACAGACAGATATACAGACGCCATCGTAAAAACCTTATTTTCGGATTCAGGTGGTCTCGAAACGTGGAGATCCGTTGAAAAACTGTGATGTCAAATTTCCGACAATTATAATACTTTCTCAATCATAAATGATGAGAATGTAAAACTTATAATAACCAATGTGATAAACAATTTTTGTGGCAAAATATTAGAATTTGAGATTTTCCAAATTATAATTTCCTTCAATGGCTAGAACGACTTCAGGTATTCCTTAAAATAATAAATATTTAATAATATTTTATCAAATATAACAATTAAAATTTTTGTAAACAACTTGTATAAACAGATTAAAAATGTTAGCCCTCTCGCATAGAAATTTTTTTGCGCTGGAAATGTTTTAAGTTATTGGACGAATGACAGCTAGTCACAAAAATATTAGAAAAGTTAACAATAACCACTGTTATTAACAATTCTTGTGGAAAAATATTTAAACTCAAGGTTTTATCAAATTTTAATTTTCTTTGATGGCCAAGTCGGTGGGTTATTGTCAAAATATTTTGTATTGGGTGAATCTTAGCATGCAGTCTTATGATTCATTTCCAATCTATTACGATTGAAACCCAGACTTTTCCCAAGTGAAACTGCCAACATTGGGAAATTTTTTATGTAAATTGATTATAAACATGTAAGTTGTTATATTCCACTAAATATGATCAAAGATACATTTTTTTAGGAATATCCGTAGCCATTGTGGCGATTAAAGAAAATAAAAATTTTGATACAACTTTACATTTGAATATTTTGTCACGAGAATTATTTATAACATTGGTTATTTTTAACTTCTCAAATATTTTTGTGATTAGCAGTCATTCGTCCAACAGTTTAGAACATTTTCAATGCAGAAAAAAATTTCTATGCGAAACGACCAAAATGTTGCACTTCTTTATCTAATTTGTTTACGAAAATTTTAATTGTTATATTTTATCCAATATTATTATATATTTATTGTTTTAAGGAATACCTGCAATCTTTCTGGCGCTCGAAGGAAATAATAATAAAAAAAACTCAAATTCTTATATTTTCCCATAAGAATTGTTTATAACAATAGTTATTATAAACTTTTACATTATGTTTGTTGTTAAATGTCATTCCTACATTAATGTGAAGCACTTTTAGAAATAAAAAAATTTGACCGATAATAAGACTATTTGTTAATTTGTTTATCAAATTTGTTTGCAACAAATAAATGGAATGATAAACAAATTACTTTTTGTATTTTATGAGTCCCTAAAAATTAATTTAAGACAATTTAAAGTTTTCTGATCAGTTATTAAAACATGAAAAATTGTTACATACAAAATGCTCATTGCTATTTATGTTTTTAATTATTTTTGCTTTTTCTTAATGCAATTCAATGAAAAAGACATAACCTACTTTTTGTGGTGCCATCTGTCGGATTAGTTTAACCGACAATTACCCTTCGGATCGTAAAAAAATAGAAAAGTGGGGGCGATGAATGGGACTGATGCAAACCATTGGGGGATGGGGAGGCTGTTTGTAACGATATGCATTTTCGGGTCCTAGAGCGCTCAAAACATATACGTTTAGTTACACAAAGTGTACCTCGAAAGCTAGTATCGACTAAAGAGATATCGATTGATCGGTGTGTGTTCAAATTAAAAATAGAATTTAAAGTTTAACCCTTTGCGGCATGGTGGGAATAACGTATTCCCACCTTTTTTCATATCATTTTTTACGATTTCAGAGTAGTTTTCATTGGATTTTACACAGATTTTTTTTTAATTTCATGCTCGCAGGATGATAGAAAATTGACATTTTTGTCCGAAGGGTTTACATTTTTTAAATAATTTGTTAATACTTATAAACAAAGATGAAAAAAGCCTTCTTTGTTGAAAAAATTCATTATTGAAAAAACTGTCCATTATATCCTTATGAAAATGGGCACTTAAGGGTTTTTGGGCTCGCTGAATACGAATCTGGACTCAGATTTTGAAAATTCAAAATGGCGGACCTAATATGGCTGCTGAAATCGGGAATATTTTTGGATTTTATCTGAAAATTGGTATACAGGGTTTTTTGGGATCAGTGATCACGAATATGAACTCCGATTTTGAAAATTTATAATAGAGGATCCAAGATGGCGCCAGAAATTTGGAATATTTTTGGATTTTTTTCTGAAAATTGGTATACAGAGTAGGGTGACCCAAAAAATCACATTTGAGAAATTTTAACGGGCTTCTTGGCCAAATCGTTCTAGTAGGCAAATAAATGTATGCCTATTTTTTTATTTTCGAAAAAAAAATATTTTTAGAACTCGCTCTGACCATTTTTATATCTTATGGAGTTAAACATGTAAAATCTTTCCAATTTTTATTTCTTCGATTTTGGACAGGAAATTATAAGCCAATTTATTTGATATTCAATATACTTGTTCACTTATTAATGAACATTGCATTTATCGCCATTTTATATCTCAGAAATATTATGCAAAAGTTTTAAGCATATCAAAAATGGCATAAAATGGCAGTTTTTGGAGGCTCATTGTGACCCTCAGATATACTTGTGTAACTTGACTTTTTGAAGAGAAATTCTTTAGACTATTGAGAATAGATTTCTTAAAAAAAAATAATTAAAATCATAATGTAAATTGAGTAAAGCGTAAGAAAATCGGATGAAAAATGACGCATTTAAGTTGAACACCGGATGAAGGGACTGCAGGTGGACGGCTGCAAAAAAAGTTGACCCTCGGTCGGTCCGCTCATTGTACACAGTATTTGCTGTCATCCCAAGCTGCGGTGATTGACAATGAGGTGAATGGTCTAGTAATAATAAGTTAATAAATCTATAGCTGCACTCTGGATTAAACCTGTAGCTGGTGTAAGGATTTCTTTACTTCAAATCAGGAAACTTTGAAGCCTCAGAGCGAGTTCTAAAAATATTTTGTTTTGAAAATAAAAAAATAGGCATACATTTATTTGCCTGCGAGAACGATTTGGTCAACAAGCCCGTTAAAATTTCTCAAATGTGATTTTTTGGGCCACCCTAATACAGAGGTATTCGGGGTCGCGGATCACGAGTATGAAATCAGACTATGAAAATCCAATATGGCGGTCGAAATAATAAAGTTTTCTGGATTTTTAAAAAAAATTAGTGTACAAGGATTTTTGGAGACACTGATCACGAATCTGAATGTAGATTTTGAAAATTCAGAAAATTGGTACTAATCCAGGTTTTAGGCCGCCATATTGGACCCGCCATTTTGAATTTTCAAAATCTGAGTTCAAATTCGTAATCAGCGACCCCAAAAACCCCTATGTACCAATTTTCATGAAAACTCGTTTCCCTGAAAAATGTATGCCGGAAAGGGTTAACTTACAACTATACTTAGAAATTATAGAATAAGACCAATTTAGAAGAAATATTCATTATTTTAATACTCTCTCTCTATCCTAAAATAATAGAAAGAATAAGAATTAAAGATTAATTCAATATGAGGGAAATACTTATAGACTACGACCAGCCCTATCTGAATACTGAGAAAAATAGTCGCCGCTTACAAGTTCCACTTCGCGGGTAAACTAATCCGCCGGGCGGCGCGTCAATCGTCCTGCTCTAGAAAAGCATTGGTCTTATGGGAAACTCAATCATTAATATTAAGTAAAAACATTCCATAGCATTATTTCAGCTCATAAAATTAAGACCAACAATTCTTTGATGGGTAATTAATATTTAAAAAATATAAAAGTCATTGATGTGTAAAAGGATCATTGAAAAAGGATTATTTTAAAAGTGCTTACACACGTTTGTTACTAACAATAGGTATTGAACATGTATAAATAAGTATGTGTTTTTTAATAAAATGATTAATAGGTAATACATATTAAGAATACATTTTCCAATAACAAATATAAATTAATTTTTTAACAAATTGGAAGTCGGATCAATATTGAAAAATAAAAATCCTAAGAGAAAACGAAATATTATGATAAAAAATGTAACAAAATAAAATTATGATATAACAATATCTTAGAAAATTAAATAACGAAATTAGCAAATGTATTACTATCTTAATGTTTTCTTCAGTATTATAAATTAGGAATTAAACAATTTTGAATGTTATTAATTCAATTTTTAAGAACGAGACATTTTTTATTTGTTAAATATAACAAGCCAATGAAAATGGTTGTATGCCATCATTTCTTTAATTCAAACACATGTTTATTGCATAATTTATTGTTATCAAGTAATAAAATGCATTTTTTCAACAAAATATACGTTGAAAGAGAGAAGGGTGATTAAATATATTAAACGAATAAGTAGATATTAGCAAAATCAACAAATTCAGTATATTACTCTAAAATGCACAACTAAATAACATACAATATAAGTACAATAATACATTAAAATTTTTAATGTCATGTGTATATTAATGCAAATAAAACATAAATAACACCTTTAAGGCATGTAGATATTCATTATTACTTCACAAGACTTAAAAATTGATTGGATCAGTCAAGGACAAATTTAGAAAAAAATTTAATGTATAAATACAGACAAACACTAATCTTTTTCGTTTGCAGTGTTATGTGCTTAAAATGTTTATCTTTATAAAAAATGTAAAAAATTTCAATAAAAATTTCCGTTTTTTTAGAACAAAAATTTTTTAATACTTTAGAACTTTTACTATATATCATTTTGTGCAGAATTTTTTTCAGAAATTAAAAGGAGCGGCTCAATGGTATAATAATAGTAATAATAATATGTAATATAATAAATATAATAATGTTATACATAACAATATGGATGGTAGCTCTAAGAAAGCATCCAGAGGCGACTGTTGTCACTTCTAACGCTCGCGACCGCTGTTAAAGTATAACAGGTATAAAAGACGAAATACAAACTACACCATGCTCCTGATTTTGTCAGGGACTGAGAGTAATAGGTTTTGCTCACTTTGGGTTTTATTCACTAAACCGACGAAAAAGGGCCCGTTAGGTTTTACTCTTCTCAAGATCCGAAAATATTTACTGCAGGAAGAAAGTGATCCCATCCCGATTGGACTTTGCCTCCTTCGCTATCACTCAGAAATAGATGGGTTGCGGCAGCAACTGTTTAAGTTTGAATCCCGAGCAAAACAGGTACAGAGGATCGGTCCTTTAGTTGGTGTACTGATAAAAAAAAGTACCCGGGATTCCATCTCTAAAAGATCGAAACCTCCAGAATTCTGAAAGGTTTTGTTCCCGATGGAAACTTAACCGAAGATATTTTCCAACGATCCCGTAGGGAGCGAACTGCCATCCGAAAGAGTTAGGTTGTGAACCTACTCTCCGCTCTCTGGACTTTTACTCTCTGTATATGCAATATGATTTTAATCTCTGTGATTAAAATATAAATTTGTAAATTTGTATTTGTAAATTTGTAAATTGGCAAATTTGTGAATAATTAATATTTAATTACAATTATAATAACATTCAGAATTTTATTTTTTAATTAATTACTGTTTATTAGCGATTTTATCATTTTTTTAAATTCTATCATTTGTTTAGATTATATTTCCAAATCTATATTTTTTCTAAAATTCAATTTCTTAAACGATTTCATTTTTCAACCCCTTTTATTTTGTGAACAATTATTTAAGTTTTATAAACATTTTATTTTTTTAAATAAATTTATTTTTGAAAAATTTAACTTATTAAACAATTTTTTATATTTTATTTTTAAAATGTCTGATTTAGCAATTTCATTTATTATGATTGCTTAAATAATAATTAATTAATTTAGAGAATACTAATAATTGATTATAAAAGTATTCTAACTATAATTCAAATAAATTTGTTTGAAATTTAATTGTTAATTTTATGGTCCAAATATCTATAACTTTTATTTCAACAATTATTTTGTTCAAAATTCGTAATTAAAAAAAGAATTGATTTTTCTAATTTAATTCTTTAACCAATTCCAGTTTTTATTTTTGAAAAATTTAATTTTTCAAACAATTCATTAATTTTTTCAATATTTTAGTTTTTAATATCTTATAGATTAATATAATTTATTATCATTGCTTAAATAATAATTAATTAATTAAGAGAATATGATACTCTATGGTAAAAGCATTCTAATTGAAATTCACATAAATCTGAATTTATGGGGAAAAAAATAATAATGCATTAGTCAACAATAATTCCAACTAGTGACCGTTTATCAAAATTCGAAAAAATATTGTATGTGGTGCCATCCAGTAAAGATTCGTTTCCAAAAGATTCATCAGAAACGGCACATTCTGACTCACTAAGAGATCGATCTCTTGAAAAACAGCAAAGGGGTTTTACTCTTAGGATTCAGCTCGCTAGAAGATTCAAATCCTAGAGAGAGTCAGTAAGTCCGATCATTCGAGTCTTTCGATCTTCTACTTATTCCATCCATACCGGAGTGGGGGCAGAGATCATTCAGTGAAGAATTACTCTTCTCGGGATTCGTTCCAGGCACCAACGTGCCCGCTTGAATCTTTTCCCCAATTGTTTGCGGAGGGATGACTCCGGCCATGAGGGATTGGGTGACACCTCTTTCAAGCTACAGTTCTCCCACAGAATGTATCTCCTAAAGAGCGCATTTACAGAATCACTTTCGGCTCACTCGGGATTCATTCTCAGTCCCTGGATTTTGTACCTAAAACATCATTGCAAACATTTCAAATATCGTATTAAATGAACTTATAACATCCTGACCTCATTATTCACTTGACTTAGTACGTGGCTACGATAAAAACCGAGTTCACTCCAGAACAAGTTGGAAGAAAAAAAATAATAATATTTTTCTCGGCCAATTTATCTAGCAATTTACGAAAATTGATATTTTATGCAAGCTTTAAGGTTTTACACATGAAATTGCAGAATCTCTCGGGGACAAAATACGTTCTTTTTTAGAGTAAATGAGGCGATATGTATTTTTTCAATTTTCACAAAAAAATGTCTACGAAATTCTATTTGAATTTTGAGTTTTGTTTTTCAAAATCTCTAGTTTTTTTTAATCTTCAAAAACTTAAAATTTGTAGTTACATAATAAAGATATGTTCTGTGTTTTATGGGGGCTAAGTATCTTTTGTCGCTAGAAGAATTCTTTTTCTTCATGTAATCAGATTTTCTATTTTTTCTTGTAAACAACGAGATATATGAAAACGTTTCAGATAAAACTTTGCACGTCTAAAAAGAATAATTCAGCAATTAAATTTTCAATAAAAAAAGAATTCTCCCGGCCTCAAAAAAGGTTGAGCCGGCATAAAGCTGATATGATATATTCCTTCTATTAGCAAAAACTTTGTTTAAATAATGGTAAGAATAAAAGGATGGAATTTTCCAGAAAATTTTATATTTTTTCATTAGATTTTAAGAAAATAAAAAAAATATTTTTTAGAAAACCCCACCTTTTTATTCTTTCCAATATTTTTGAAAAGTTTTTGCTAATATAGAAACCCATCTGATCAGCTTTATGTGGACTAAACCATTTTCAGATCGAAAGAATTCTTTTTTTTCCTACAAATTTTATTTTTAAATTGTCCTCGCATATGATGGTGATCTATCGCAAAATAGCAAGTAATTGGGAAAAAATATGTAATTTTGGGTTGTTTTTAAAACAACCTTTCATATTTTTAGAAAAACCACCACTATTTTATTAATTTTGAAGCTTTTTTTATATTTTTGGTCGTTTTTAAAATAAGACAATAAACGCTTCCAAAATAAAAAAGAAAACGATAAATATTTCAAGAGGACAAAAGTTAGTAAGGATTAAAAAAAATTGAGTTTAAAAAAAGCACAAAACATACCTATTTTCCTACTTTATAATTTTATGAATAATGCTTCTCAAAGTTCTATAAAATATTGCTTATAATAATAAACTCTCACAATACTTTTGTATGAAGACAAAACACTGACATATCCTGTTTCGTTAACTTATGTGTAATACTTTTTTTTTTAATTCTTAGTATGAATTCTATTTAAATTATTCTTTAATAATATGTGAAGTATAAAACTTCTAAAACACATACATATCGAGGACATTACCTTGCTATCGGGATCCTTTGCATCTCGTGTCCTAAAAATTTGTTCGGGTTAAAAATGTAGCTTACAAACAACTTGACCATTTTTTGACATGTAATCCTACACGACCTGCCCTTGTAACGACCCATATTCAAAACATCAAAAGACTTAAGAAAACGCACTATATCTCACTATTATACCCAAAAGTCAGAATTATAAACTGAAACACGCTATTTTATTATTTAAATAGTTAATAGTGCCACCTATAGGAAAGGACATAGGATCCTATATAGGTGCTTGTATAGGACACTCCCTAATAAGGTACCTAATAGTACCTAACTGATGGTACCTAACTAATGATACCTCATGGTACCTAATGGTACGTATGTCTTTAGGTGCTCCTGGAGGACCAAAAAAACTTCTGCGTAGCCGTAAGTGCTATAAAATAGTACTGCGCATCCGGATATTGTCCCATGAACAAACATATACTGGTTCCTATATAGGATCCTATACAGGAACCTATATAGGATCCTTTATAAGATCCTATGTCAGTTCCTGTTATTGGCACCTATAGGTAAAACACATTGGTTCCTATGTAGGATCCTATATAGGATCCGATGTAGGTTCCTATATAGGAACCTATACAGGAAACTATATAGGAACCTATATAGGAATTTTCAGTAGGGAAGACTCAATGTTTTACTGGAACAGGACGAATGACGCGCTACCTGGTGGCTAGCGGATGAGTTCACCCGTTATATGAAACTTGTAAGCGACAACAGCTGCTGTACAAAAGGTCGGAGAGTCGGATAGGGCTGACTATGACGCAATAGGAAATAGGTTAGATTCTTAGTACTCCTAAAGATGAGCCACAGGGCTATTTTTAGTATCAAAACGCGCCTTAGAACGAATTTTGATAGGAAATGGTATTATAAACATCCGGTCACAGTTTGAACTTTGGACCGAAATTGTTTGGCTATGTCAGCGAATTGGTCATATTGCGTTTTAAATCTAATAGACAGAGCCATGCGACCTAATTTCTTATTTGTAAACTGACTGTTAAATTCAATTACGTCAGCGATTTGATTGGCTGAAAAGCAAAAGTGGGAGATTACTCCGCCCAAAACAGAGCACAACGGAAAAACGCCATTTTTTGTATCTTCGAAACCGCATATTTAATACTAAACCTGCGACACTTGATAGTGTGTAATTGAGTTTTTTTGGACCTAGAAACTTTGTATTGTGTTTAAAGTTAGTAAATTAATTTGAATTGTTGTTAAACAATAAACCATTATGAATAAGATCAATTGTTAAACGTGAAGCGGGACGCCGCGATATAAACAATTATAAACAATTGTGATTGAGAAGGAATAATGAGACCTTACTCCTTGACCTAATTTAAAAATAATAAAAAATGGTACATTTATTTTTGAATTTTGAAAATAAGAAATAAAATTTATCTGAAACCCTCCACCTTTTTTCCTGAAAGTTTTATAAACAATAGTTAAGTTTTTTCAGGCAAAAAAGGTATAGTATAGGATATAGTAGTAGAATAGTGGAACAGTTTTGACCAATGATGTACCTGGACAAGCTCTCGCAGTCTCCTCATTCGTCTGAACTGTTCCCCTATTACACTATACTACCTCCATGGGGGTAGGTATTCATTTGTCCAAAATTTCATTTTACCATAAAACTCATTTTACCGAAAAAATTACTAGATGGCTAAACGCTTTTGAAACAACTGACATATAGGTTTCTGCCTGCGAATTTTGTATTGATCTGTAAATGAAATTGACGTTAGGTGGTGTTTTGTAATAATTGAACCGCTGGCGACCAAAAGGGGACACGGCCGAATTCAGCCTGAGAAGTATTGTCCTGAGTGTCAATTTAAAAAGTCTTTCTAATTTCAATTTTAAAGACTGATACTTGTAGAGAATTTCAAGTCACATCTTTTTTTCCTCTTGTAAAAATTTATAGGTTTTGTAGTTTTTGAGATAATTGGTAAAAAGTGGATTTTTTGAAAACAAAAAATTCCAATCTTTTTTTACTTCAAATCGCGCTAATTTAGCCAATTTTCATCATTTCCCGATTTCCCCACTACAAAGTACATGTTTAAGTCTTCTGAAACTATCTAAGAAAGAAAAACGAGAATATTGTAATAAAAAAAAAAGTTATTAGTTTTTTTTTGAGGCAATTCAAAAATCATGAATTTTAACATTCAAGCGCCTCGTTTAGCGAATGAATTTTCAGCTACGAAAAGCTTTCAGTAAGAAAGTTGTTCACTAAGGTTCAAAGAAGTTTTCTGGAAAGTTTTCGATCAATTGGATTAATAGTTCAAAAATTATGAATGTTTTAAAATCCAAGCGGTAATCTTGACGCTGCCCAAAAACGTGCCTTGCCGGCTACGTATGCGCTGCAGCGAACGACGTGAAGGTCAAGTCAATCTTACCAAAACAAATGCGCAACAGTAACTTTTTTTGTCATCCTCTATGAAATTCTAGAAATAAGGCATAGAATCGGCGAAGTGATTGTTTCTTATAATAGTTGGAAAAGCATTTTTTTTGAGATTATTGAGATTTTTGAGAATATTAATTAAAAAGAAAAAGATATTAAAATGAAACAAGGTAGGAAAGAACTAGAAATGAAGATTCGTGGATTAAAAATAAGAAAAAAATTTCCAGAAATCAGGTACGATTGGAAACCGTCAATATAATTTTTAAATAAATTTTAATCATAAATTTAATATTTTATGACTTTTTTTATTATTGATTTTTTAAATAATTCTTTTACTGAACTATATATAATATGTAGATAGTCTAAAGTAATTATTTTAATTTTTTAATGACGAAGTTAATAGCATTATTTGTTATTTCTTTAGGGAAAAGAATACATTACAAAGTTTAAAACTAAAAAAGACGGTATTGCTAAAGATATTCTAATCCCAGAGAGATCTTTCAAACCTATTGAATCCTGCTCTGGAGAAAAATGTTACCAAAAGTTTTCAAATGTGCAACAAGAAAAAGTACATACAAATTTTTGGAATCTCGGGAAGTATAATGAACAAAATGTGTTTCTCAGACGATTGTTAAAATGCAAGGATCCTATCCAAACGAATGCAGGTGAAAAACTAGGATGGTTAATTCATTGGATATATTTATTTCCTACTGACGCAGAAAATGTTCCAATTTGTAAGAAATTTTTTGGTGCTTTTCTATGTTTGGGCAAAAGAAGAGTGGAAAATGTTCAAAAAAAGATTTTAAATTAAAAATTTAAAAAAATTTTAAATTTAAAAACGATTGAAGAGCATTGCGAATCAATTCCACATCACAGTTCAAATTACAAACGAAATTCTACCAACCTAAAATATTTTGATAATCCTTCATTAAATCTTTTAGAACTTTACAAATTATTCGGAAAATATTAGAAAAAAAACAGGAGCTAAATTGACAATAAGTCAAACTGTTTATTTTAAGTATTTTAACCGAAATGTTGGCTTCAGTTTTAAATTACCTAGAACTGACGTGTGCAATACTTGCTACAAAAACGAGACAAATGGAGAGGTAAACGAAGAAGTAATTAATCACAAAAACAATGCTGAAATTTATTTGAAGTTAGAAAAGCAAATACTCTCTGAAAATAATAGTCTATGCTGTTAATTTGATTTTGCACAGAATTTGCCACTACCAAAAATACCCGTGTCCGCGCAGTTTTACCTACGTTTAGCATGGCTTTTTCTTTTTAACGTACATGTACATACTACGAACCAGAGTTACATGTTCCTTATTCTTGAGGGAATTGTAAAGGAGGGTGCTAACTCTGTTTGCAGTTTTATCAAATACGCGGTATTAAAAGAATTTGCTAAAGACAAGTTCAACAGCATAACATTATTTTCAGACTCATGTCCGGGACGAAATAAAAACTACACAGTGTTTCATTTTTTGGTTTTATTGTCCATTTATTTGCAAAGCGAAATTAAATATGTGTTTCCAGTTCGAGGCCATTCCTATTGCCAGTGCGATAGGAATTTTGGCACATATTCGCAAAAGCTGAAAAAATTAGAACGAATTGAAACT
>NC_046665.1:31921234-31928405 GCF_010883055.1 Belonocnema kinseyi | reverse complement strand
TCCAACCACTTTTTTCTTTAAACCTACGCTTAAACTAGAAAATCTTTCGAAAAGTCCTCCGCCCGAATTGGATTAAAAGCTGCCAAAATAAAGGATGTAAAAGATCTCTTCCGGTATTTGAGCGCTAAAGGAAAAGAATTTTTCGAATCATATTTTTTAAAAGTACAAACTCAGAATCCAGATGCCGAAGAAACTGAAGAGAGTGACGAAAATGACTAAAAGTAGTTTCTAATAAAATATTGTTTGATTAATTTATTCTTGTTCAATAATATGTATAATATTATATGTTAAATGTTTAATAAATAAATTATTTTAATGATAATATCTGGAGCTACTGTTGTGCATTTCTTTTGGTAAGATTGACTTGACTTTTTGTTTATTACAATATTCTCGTTTTTCTTTCTTAGATAGTTTCAGAAGACTTAAACACGTACTTTGTATTAGGGAAATCGGGAAATGATGAAAATTGGTTAAATTAGCGCGAGTGAAGTGAAAAAAGATTGGAATTTTTCGTTTTCAAAAAATCCACTTTTTACCAATTATCTCAAAAACTACAAAACCTATAAATTTTTGCACCAGGAAAAAAAGATGCGCCTTGAAATTCTCTACAAGTATCAGTCTTTAAAATTGAAATTATAAACATTTTTTAAATTTACACTCAGGACAATACTTCTCAGGCTGAATGCGGCCGTGTCCCCTTTTGGTCGCCAGCGGTTCAAATTATTTAATCTTCATTTACTAATACAAAGAAGAAGAGTTTTGGACAATAAAGACAATAATCTTGTTCTAAAAAGGCTTTTACTTTTATTTCGTAGATTGAATGATCAAATTCATCAGGTTGTTTTAGTTTCTCAAAAAATCTGCATAAAATATTTTGGAAATAATGTATCTCTCTGTGAAATATTAATAATCTATGCAAAATATTTGTGAAATATTTTTAAAAGCTTATAAATATTTGCTAATATGTTTCAAATTATTTAAATCTTTGGGAAAGCATTAAAATCTTAATGAAATCTTTTACATCTATCCGAAATCTTTATGAAATATTTAAAATCTTTGAAATATTTAGGAATTAATTGAAATCATTTTAAAATCTTTTTAAAAATTGTAATTTTTGCAATCTTTAAAAAATCATTAGAGTCTATCAAAATCCTTTATATCTATCCAAAATCTTTGCGAAACCTTTCAAATCTTCGAGATATCTTTAGGAAATTATTTCAATGTTTGTGAAATCTTTGCGAAATATTTCAATCTTTGGAAAATCATTGAAATTTTTATAAAATATTTTTAATATTTTTGAAATATTTGTATATTTTTTAAATTGTTGAAATCGTTGGGAAATGTATGTAATGTATTGCATTGCATTGCAATGTTCACGAAACGTCGGTAAACAATTCGTAGTTTTTTACACGAGTGAAACCCGAAATATCTCTTTTTATCAATATTTGATAATATTTGTGAAATTGTTTAAATCTTTGCGCGATATTTGAAATCTTCGAAATATTTCTGAAAAATTTGTGAAATTATTGAAATCTTTGGGAATCATTTATGCCTTTGCGAAATTTTTGAATCTATTGGAAATCTCTGTGACATCTCTGAGATCTTTTCGAAATATTAGAAATCTTTCAAATGTCTTAAAAATATTTTTGAATGACTTGGTATTTTTTGGAAATTGTTTAAATCTTTGCGAAATATTCCAAATGTTTGGGAAATCATTGAGTTCTTTCTGAAATCTGGAAATCTTTGAAATATTTTTGAAACATTTGTGAAATTATTGAAATCTTTGAAATATTGTTGAAATGATTGGTCATATTGGTAAAAAATGATTGAAATCTTTATGAAGTCTTTTGAAAATCATTCTAATCTTTGTGAAATCTTTTTGAAATATTTAATAAATATTTGAAATAATTTCGAAATATTTGGTAATATTTGTAAAATTATTGAAATCTTTGGGAAATCATTCATACATTTGTAAAATATTTTAATTCTATTCCAAATCTTTTCGAAATATGTGAAACCTTTTATACCTTTGGGAAATCATTGAAATCTTTCGGAAATCCTTGGAATCGTTTGCGAAGAAACCTTTGAAATTTTTTTGACATATTTAATAATAGTTGTTAAGTTATTGAAATCCTTGGGAAATCATTGATGACTTTGTAAAATATTTTTAATTTATCAAAAATCTTTGCGAAATATTTGAAATCTTTGTGAAATATTTGCAATTTTTTAAAGAAATTGAAATATTTCCGAAATATTTGAAAAGAGTGGAATATTTGGGAAACCATCATCATATTATTTTTCAGTCATATTAATATTAATTTTTCATTACTGAATAATAATTTACATGATTTAATTTAAATCAAAACGAGATTATAAACATCTGTAACCATAGAAATGGTATATTTTACAATAGAAAATTAATTATATGGATAATTTTTTATTTCAACATTGCCTTATATTTAATAGTATTTCTTATTCAGGTATTCACTCATCAGTTGTCTAGTTTTCAAACTTCTCTCTCGAATTTAAAAGTCGAAACAAATGTAAATATCAAAGAATCCTCATAAACGCCATCAAACGTCTGTTTGTATAATGATTTTCACTGAATTCTCCATCTGGATCCCCTCTATGATTTATGTCGACATCGTCCTTAAATATAGTGATTTTTTCGGCATGACTTTTAGGGAAAATGAAATTTCGGACAACTGAATGCCTACCCTCCATAAGACTGCGCCACAGAAAATTTCTGAATTATAAAATATCCAATCTAGAAAATTTCTGAATTTAAACAATAGAAAAAATGGTTGTTCATTAAAGATTATTTATTTATTTAAAATACCATAATCGAATATTTGTCTCAAATACATTTTTTAATGTTTAAAGTTTAAAAAAATATGTATATTACAGCATGAAAAATTTTATTTGATAATGTACATAGTATTAAAAAAAATGTTAATAATTATTATTCTTTTAAATTCAAACAATAATTTAATAAAATTATTTAATTATTGTATTTTTAATAAATAAATAATATTGATAGACAATTCTTTTCTTCATGTTTAAATTCGGGAACTCCATAATTCGGGTACTTTTTACTTTGGACGTTTTCTGTCTGAAATTTTGCAATTCGGTCGTCAGAGTTTTCATTTTTGGTGATTTTTCATTCATCGCTTTCGGAATTTTTTAAGTGATCTTATATTTGTATACCTCCTCTTAAAATAATGTCATTTTTCAAAAAAAAGTCAAAATTTAATTTTGAAACCTTCAAAGGTATTAATTTTCTTTTAAATTATTTTAAATCTTTTAAAATGATTTTTGAAATTTTTCGGAACTTTTAAATATCTTTTAAACGGATTCCAACTTTTTCTAACATTTTTGTAAAATCCTGCGTATAAAATTGTTTCAAGAGCTTCCAGATTTTTTTGCAACGTTGTAAATATTTTTAAATGTTTTGGAATATTTTTAAACATTCTCTTTGGGTTGTGGACTTTTTCGAAATAAAAAATTATTTTAAATCTTCCTAGGAATCTTAAAAAAAAGTCTATTTAATCTTTCAAAATTCTTGAGCTTAATTTTTTTCTTTAATTTCAAACATTCAACAACGTACAGGCTATTCGATTTTTTTTTAAATTAAACATTTTTCAACCATTCTTTGAAAATCAAAATACAATACTTTTACTTTCAAATTACAAATTACAAAGTAGAAAAATTATAATTGTAACATTCAAAGTTTAAATTTATCACTTTGAAATGGTGACAATTCATTTTTTACTTGTTTACTATTGAAAATGGTTGTTTTTTTATTCAATTTCCAAATTGAATATGTTAAAAATGGAATATTTCATACTGAAATAATACTTAAATAAGATTTTGAAATTAAATAAAGGTGTTCATTTAAGAATCTAGTAATTTGAAGTGATTTTTAAATTGAACATTGTTTATGAAGACTCAATCGAACGTTTAAACTTGTGTCATTGTTTTCAATTTTTTACTTTTCAATTTTGAAATTCACTTTCTTTTCGCGATTTTTCCTGTTCGCGAGTCTGGCCCTATTTAGAACAACTTTTTTTTTAATAATAATTTTCGGTTTTAACTTCCGGGACAATCATTTTATTCTTTAATATATTTTCTATAAATCTTGTTGATAATTTTTTAATTAAGAAATGTATGTAAAAATTATGATATTTTTCTTTTTCTTTAATAAAATTGTTGCAATGAAAGCGTTTCGAAGTCTAAATTTTTCCGGCTGCTTTTACTATAGTACAGTTCAGATTCGTATCTTCGGGTGAATAAATCCGTTCTATAGTTTGAAAATATATTCTTTATAAATCAATATTTTGCACAGAAAATTACCCTTAGTGACCTTTAATTATAATTTTATAAATATGAAAAACCCAGATTTCCATGTTTTCTATGAAAAACACAATCAATGAGTGACATAACGTAAAGCGGAAACAATAAGAATCAATTTATCCAGGAACAAGCACTTTGAACAAAACTGACCTTGAGCGAACATTAAATATATATTTTTTAAAGTTGACCAATATCTGGCGCTATATTCTTTTAAAAAATTGGTGAGGATGCCAAATTATCAAAAAAAATAAATTAATAAAACTTGAAAAAGGACTCTCTTGAATAGCTTTTTAAACTAAATCTTTGTTGGGTTCTTTCAGGCACTTCTAATTTTTAATAGGCCTACTTTCAAACTTATCTGAAATTATACGATTTTAATTGTTCTAAAATAATGATTCGAGTATTAAAAGATGTTCATTTCTCATTTTGTAACTTTATACGATTTTACTTTCTAATTAAATAATTTGAAATGTTTCAATCTGAAATTATCGAACAATTTCGATTCAATCATTCTTACATATTTAAATACCTTTAAATTTCGAATTATTCAATATACTGAAGATTACAAATTTAAAATGTCCTAACTATTAAAACTTTATATATTTTTCGAATTGCTGCTCTGTAGACTAAATAGCAATTATTCTTTTATTAAGAAATTATAACCGAAAGCGTTTAAAAAAGTTTTCAAATGAGTTTTAAAAAGCTTAAAAGCAGTGCAGAGGTTTTAATGGTTTAATATATACAGGGTGGACACGCTGGGGCTTACATACATGGCGCACTTGATGCTACCAGAATTGCACAAGAGCAGGGAAGAAGCCATTGTACAGGGATATTTTCATATTTCGCGCCTTTAAAGTTGCATTCGGATCGGCCATTCGGTCAAGTCCGTGCATCTTCGGATCAAGTTTATCATAGTTTCCATGGTTGCGTTCGAAACTTCAAATGGATACAAGTGTCAAAACAATATAGGTTATGTTACATAGTAATTACAAATAATAAAATTGTTTAATTGATAACGAAGTAAGACATGTGAACTGAGACGTAAATGTCAATTATTTTATGTGCCAATAACATTATGGAATGTCTGCTGAGTGGCAAATACTATAAAATAGTAATAATATTCTGCACTTCCATTGGGTTAAGAGTGAATTGTGTTTAACGCTTATTTGCGACAAAAAAGGTATGCTATGAATATATAGGATATGCATTAAATTAAGTAAATAAAATATTACATGCGTAAACTTTAAATTGACATTACGTACATTTACTTACAGCGATTACGACAAACACGTGAATCTGAACATAACCTCGAAATAGTGACAGGTCGGCCCGGCATGTTTATTATACTTTAGATTGATTATTCTTTACCAAAGAAATGTTCTGTGGTTTTGTATGTTTATCACTTACAGTGTCGGCAGTAATAATTTAAACAATAATTACTTGATAATAATTTAACAAACATGACTTATTAATGATTTTAAAAAGTAACACTTTATTCCTGAAATTAATAACTGACTTCCATTGTTGTTTTCACAGATCGATCATAGATGAAATACGAGTAGACATCAGGAAATGGAGATGGATTTTGTGCATTCCAGGTGGTACATTTCAATGAACATCATTGAAAATTCATTACCTCTAGACCTTATCCCAAGGCTGGGGATAGAGCAGCCTAAAATTAATTGTAATTCAATCTGATGGTATAGGTGTATAAAAAAATTTCTCAAGGTAATTTGTCTTGTCTGAATTTTAATTAATAAAATATTTAGGGATATTTTTGTATTTTACAAAATGTTTTCTCTGGATCTCATACTAAAATTTGGTTTGATCAACCAATAACATGAATTAGAGACTCGTTGGTGATCGAATTGTATTAGAAATAAATGTAGACAAGATATTCTACGCTAGAATTGTTATTCCAATTTTTTTATAACTTATTCTATTTTCGAAAAATGCTATCTCTGGATCTGATTTCCAAACTGGCATTCAATCAGCCTCGCAAATTAATTCTAATTCATTTTGATGGCATAGGTTTGCCAAAAAGATATCTCGACGAAAATTAGCTTGCCTGAATTTTAGTGAATAAAATATTCAGGGATTTCTCTGTATTTTCGAAAATGTTTTCTCAGAAACTCAGCCTAAAATTTGGTTTATTCAACCAATAAAATAAACTACAGACTTGTTAGTTATGGAATTATATCAGAAATAAATTTAGATAAGATATTTTAGGCAGAATTGTTATTCCAATTTTTTTATAACTTTTTCTATTCTCGAAATTGCTATCTCTGTATCTGATCTCCAAACTGGCATTTAATCAGCCTCGAAAATTAATTCTAATTCAATTTGATGGCATAGGTTTATCAAAAAGATATCTCGAAGAAATTTAACTTGCTTGAATTTAAATTAATAAAATATTTAGGGATTTTTTTTGTATTTCAGAAAATGCTTTCTCTGAACCTCAACCTAAAATTTGGTTTTAGCAACCAATAAAATAAATTAGAGACTCGTTGGTGATCAAATTGTATCTGAAATAAATCTAGACAAGATATTTTAGGCCAGAATTGTTATTCCATTTTTTTTTAGAAATTATTCTATTTTCGAAATTGCTATCTCTGGATCTTATTTCCAAACTGGCATTAAATCAGCCTTGACAATTAATTCTAATTCATTTTGATGGCATAGGTTTATCAAAAAGATATCTCGAAGAAATTTAACATGCTTGAATTTTAATTTATAAAATATTTAGGGATTTTTTTTGTATTTCAGAAAATGCTTTCTTTGAACCTCAACCTAAAATTTGGTTTTAGCAACCAATAAA
>NC_046665.1:31913364-31921134 GCF_010883055.1 Belonocnema kinseyi | reverse complement strand
CCAAACTGGCATTTAATCAGCCTCGAAAATTAATTCTTATTCATTTTGATGGCATAGGTTTATCAAAAAGATATCTCGAAGAAATTTAACTTGCTTGAATTTAAATTAATAAAATATTTAGGGATTTTTTTGTATTTCAGAAAATGCTTTCTCTGAACCTCAACCAAAAATTAGGTTTTATCAACCAATAAAATAAATTAATGACTCGTTGGTGATCGAATTGTATCGGAAATAAATCTAGACAAGATATTTTGGGCTCGAATTGTTATTCCATTTTTTAGAAATGATTCTATTTTCGAAATTGCTATCTCTGGATCTGATCTCCAAACTGGCATTTAATCAGCCTCGAAAATTAATTCTTATTCATTTTGATGGCATAGGTTTATCAAAAAGATATCTCGAAGAAATTTAAGTTGCTTGAATTTAAATTAATAAAATATTTAGGGATTTTTTTTTGTATTTTAGAAAATGTTTTCTCTAGGCCTCATCCTAAAATTTTGTTTGACCAACCAATAAAATAAATTAGAGACTTGTTATTGTAGCAGAAATAAATGCAGAAGCGATATTTTGTGCCAGAATTTGTATTCCAATTTTTTCATAAGTTTTTCTATAATTATGTATTTTATCATTTCTAAATATTAAATTCATACATTATTGGTATCTTGTCAGAGAATACAAATCTTTTAGTGTAATTGAAATTTACTCGAAATGTTATTTCAGTGTATTTCATTAAGTTATCCTCTAAGCTCAAATTATGCCGTTAGAAATGAAGAAACCAATTCCGTAAATTTTATTTCAGAATCCCTAAATATTTCATTAATTTAAATTTAGGAAAATTAAATTTCTTCGAGATGTCTTTTTGATAAAACTATACCATCAAAATGAATTAGAATTAATTTTCGAGGCTGATTGAATGCCCGTTTGGTAATCAGATCCAGAGATAGTATTTTTCGAAAATAGAATATGTTATAAAAAAATTGGAATAAAAATTTTAGCCTAAAATATCTTGTCTAAATTTATTTCTTATACAATTCCCTAACTAACAAGTCTTTAGTTTATTTTATTGGTTGAATAAACCAAATTTTAGGATGAGTTCCTGAAAAAACATTTTCTAAAATACAAAAACATCCCTAAATATTTCATTTATTTTAAATTCAGGCAAACTAAATTTTTTCGAGATATCTTTTTGATAAAACCATACCATCAAAATAAATTAGAATTAATTTTAGGCTGATTGAATGCCAGTCTGAAAATCAGATCCAGAGATAGCAATTTCGAAAATAGAATAAATTCTAAAAAAATGGAATAACAATTCTAGCCTAAAATATCTTGTCTAGATTTATTTCCGATACAATTCGAGCACCAACGAGTCTCTAATTTATTTTATTGGTTGCTAAAACCAAATTTTAGGTTGAGGTTCAGAGAAAGCATTTTCTGAAATGCAAAAAAAATCCCTAAATATTTTATAAATTAAAATTCAAGCAAGTTAAATTTCTTCGAGATATCTTTTTGATAAACCTATGCCATCAAAATGAATTAGAATTAATTTTCGAGGCTGATTAAATGCCAGTTTGGAGATCAGATCCAGCGATAGCAATTTCGAAAATAGAATAAGTTATAAAAAAATTGGAATAACAATTCTACCTAAAATATCTTATCTAAATTTATTTCTGATACAATTCCATAACTAAGAAGTCTTTAGTTTATTTTATTGGTTGAATAAACCAAATTTTAGGATGAGTTTCTGAGAAAACATTTTCGAAAATACAAAGAAATTCTTGAATATTTTATTCGCTAAAATTCAGGCAAGCTAATTTTCGTCGAGATATCTTTTTGGCAAACCTATGCCATCAAAATGAATTAGAATTAATTTGCGAGGCTGATTGAATGCTAGTTTGGAAATCAGATCCAGAGATAGCATTTTTCGAAAATAGAATAAGTTATAAAAAAATTGGAATAACAATTCTAGCGTAGAATATCTTGTCTACATTTATTTCTGATACAATTCGATCACAAACGAGTCTCTAATTCATGTTATTGGTTGATCAAACAAAATTTTAGTATGAGATCCAGAGAAAACATTTTCTAAAATACAAAAAAATCCCTGAATAATTTATTAACTAAAATTCAGGCAAGATAAATTTCTTCAAGATATCTTTTTGACGAAGCTATACCACCAAAATGAATTAGAATTAATTTTCGAGGCTGATTAAATGAAAATTTTGAAATCAGATCCAGAGATAGCATTTTTTCAAATAGAATAATTTCTGAAAAAATTGAAATAACAATTCTGGCCTAAAATATCTTGTCTAGATTTATATCTGAAACAATTCGATCACCAACGAGTCTCTAATTTATTTTAGTGGTTGATCAAACCAAATTTTAGTATGATATCCAGAGAAAACATTTTCTAAAATACAAAAAAATGCCTGAATATTTTAGTAATAAAAATTCAGATAAGATAAATTACCTTAAGATATTTTTTTGATACTTCTCTATACCATCAGATTGAACTAGAATTAATTTTAGGCTAATCAAGGTTTTCCAATAATGTTCATTGAAATGAACCAGCTGAAATTCACAAAATCCATCTGAATTTTCTGATGTGTATTTCATCTATGATCGATCTGTGAAAAAAAACAATGGAAGTCAGTTATTAATTTCAGGAATAAAGTGTTACTTATTAAAATTATGAATACGTCAGGATTGTTAAATAATTATTAAGTAATTATTGTTTAAACTATTACTACCGAGACTGCCAGTAATAAATATACAAAACCACAGAACATTTCTTTGGTAAAGAATAATCAATCGAAACCTTTTCACCCAAATCGCTGTAAGAAATTGTAGGCAATGTCAATTCATGGTTTTCGCATGTAATATTTTATTCACTTTATTTCAAACATATCCTGTCTATTTATAACATACCTTTTTATGTCGTTATAGTATTTGTCAGTCAGCAGCCATTCCATAATATTATTGGCACAGAAGAAAACTGACGTTTACTTCTCAGGTCACATGTCTCACTTCATTATTAATTAAACACGTTTATTATTTGTAATTACTATGTAACATAACCTATGTTGTTTTGATACTTGTATCCATTTGAAGTTTTGAACGCAACCATGGAAACTATGATAAACTGGATCCGAAGATGCACGGACTTGGCCGAACGGCCGATCCGAATGCAATTTTAAAGGCGCGAAATATGAAAATATCCCTGTATAATGGCTTCTCCCCTGCTGTTGTGCAATTCGGGTAGCATTCAGATCGCCATATATGTAAGCCCCAGCGTGTCCACCCTGTATAATAGAACCGCTTAAAGTTTGAAACAAATCTACTTTTTCATGTTTGACCTACAATTATTCAGTTTTAAAAGTTATAAATCACAATTGTGAAAATTAAAAAATAAGTTTTAATTAATTTATATTTAAAACCAAATAAATTTGCATACTTCAATCTGAACACATTGAATTTAAACTTTTTACCTTTTCACGTGGTAGCTATTTCGAATCCCAGAATAAGTTATTTTTGGCGTAACCTATAACTTATAACGAAAGTTGTGAAAATTCAGACAATAAGCCTGTATGCTGAAAATGAGGTAAATTTTAACGTTAAAATTTGAGTTGTTAAACTGAAGGCTGAAAAATCTGAAAATTTTACAATTAGTGTTTTGTAAATTGTATTGGTATCATAAAAGAGAATAATTAGTTTTTAAATTTTCGGACGTTTTCCTTTTTTAATACCTAGAGGTCAAAAAAGTCTCCCCAAATTTTTTGTATTTTAATAATTTATTTTCTGAGAGATATTCCTATTTAATTTACTCGCCAAGACCCAAGGATCAAAGTTGGATGTAAAGCGAATTTAAAAATTTTTAATTGAGATTATCTTTATAATTTGTGATTTCAAAAATTTGTATACACATTTTTAAAAATAAATACTGTAGGAAAACCAGGCGCGAATCCACAATGGTGGCGAAATGGCGATCTACCCCCTCGCCAGGTGTTTTTGACTTACCGTAAAATGGTACATATATATGTACACAGGTGTACATATATATATATATATAGGTGTACAGGTGTACACAATTTTGTGATGCCCCCCCCCCCGGACACTTCTCCGGATCCGCGTCAAGGGAAAACATCGACCAGATTCAGGTGCCGAAATTATAATTACAGCGAATTTTCTGTAATTTTACAGGAAGGGCTCAAATACATGAAAAAAATGAAATTCCCGATTCAGTAAAACTCTCTCTGTTTCGTATAATAAAATTCAAAAACTAATCAAATTCCAAACTGTTTATAATATTACCGAATTTGAAAATTTTCAAATAATAAAATTCCCTATATAAAATTGTTTCTTAATCAATATTATTTATTCATTAAAATTACGATAATAAAATATTTTTATCGAATAAATTTTTACTTAATATTTAGTGTAAAAAATGTATTGTTTAAATTTAAAATTAAAATAATCCTGCAAAAAATTTATAGAAAAATTGATGTAAAAACATTTGTGCCTTAAACGGAACAACAATTCTCTCTAAATTTTCCTCGAAGATGATAACATTTTACAAACAAATTTTGCAGGATTTAAATCAGCTCTAATTTATCTCCAAATTCCTTTTTAATTTTTTTAATTAACAATTCGATTTTCAGAAGATTGTTTGTAATTTTAAAAAAATACCATGTATATTTTGAACTAAAATATGTTATCCAGAAATGTTTTTTTTTATTGTTATTTTACATTCAAACAATAATTTTCAAAAATTTTAAACATTAGAAAATTTTTTTCTTTGGTGTAAATATTTGATTATTTCAATAAAAAAAAAATTAATGAACAAAATTATCAAGTATAATTTTTTTTACCACTGGCTTATCTCGAAACTTCTTTCTAATTTTTTTTTTTTAATTAAAAAATTTAATTTTTCGAGAAAACTTTTTTTTGTAATTTTTTAAAGAGACTATGTCCAGAAAACCTGGCCCAAGCTTCAGATCTGAAAAAATTGAGTGATACATGTCAAACTTTTCTAACCCCAAAAAATCTTGCTACTGTTTTACCGTCATATTTTACGAAGAATTTGAAAAAAGGAATTCGACTTCGTAATACTGTGCGAGCAGCACCTCGATAGGGCAGAGAATTTAATGTCCTATATATATAATTCCCCACTCTGACGCCCCGTACCGCATCTACGTTTATAATATCTTTGGGCGCACTAATGATTACTTAGCTTAGACAAGAACCATTTGGATTGAAAGTAAATATGGCCAATAAAAACATTTTTTCATTTATAACTTTGCAAAGCAAGGTTATTTTAATAAATACCAAGAATAAAATTCGATGCATAATTTATATTACGGTTTCATATATTTCCCACTATTTCTAAAATTATTACTTATAATTTTCATTCTATATATTGTCTATATATAGTTCTTTAATATTATTTATTTCTTATTTTTATTTTTGTGGTCTGCAATTTCTATAGATTTTTTTAGACTTTTATAAAAATATAATTATAATTCCAAGTGATATGAAAATTGTTCTTTCGGTTTTTAGATGTTAAAACGGCAGTTCCAAGCCAGATTACGTTTCGCATTGGCAAACAAAATTAGACGAACAGAATTTCACTGTCATATTCATAAAAATATCATATTCTATCAAATATATTTTAAAATAAACTTTAAATTATTATAATTACTACAGCTTACTCGAAATATATATAATTAAAATTATTTTTTAAGTTTTTTAGAACTTTTAAATATATTTATAATGATTCCCATTTTGTCGTAAAATTTATGTAAAATTCTGCAAAAAATGCCTCAAAATCTTCCGGTTTTTTTTATAATATTATAAATCTTTTAAAATGTTTGTAATATTTTCGACATTGTAAACTTCCCGAAATTATAAAATTCTGAAACCTGAAAATCCCGAATTTAAAAATTCTAGAATAATGAGATTCTGGACAGTTTACAATATTATCGAATTTGAAAATTCCCGAATAATAAAATACCAGGCTGAATGCTGTCTAATGATAAAATATACAAACTAGAAAATTCCCGAATTGCAGAAATTGAGAAAACAGTTTTGTGGTCAACATTATTTATTTATTACAAATACAATAATCAAATATTTTTATTATAGAAATTTTGTTTAAAGTTTAATTTTGATAAATTATTGTTTTAATTTAAAATAACAATAATTGTATAAAAATGTGATGCAAACATAAATTTAAAAACACGTGAGCTTCAATTGAATCAAACTTTACAGGATTCAATTCAGACTAATTTAACGCGACTTTTATTTTCATTTTTTTTAAATAATAATTTTATTTTTGCGAGAGTTTTCTGTAATGTACAAAAATACAATGCGCATTTTCAAACAACGTTTTTTATTCAAAAATACATTTGGTCAATTATTGTTATTTTTAATTCTAACAATAACTTTTAGAAACTTTAAACGTTAGAAAAGTTTTTTCTTTGGTATAGGTATTTTATTATTCTATTAAAAAAAGAATTTGTTTACAAACTATTTTTTAATTGTTCAAATTAGGGAGTTGTCTAGCCCGGATATTGTATAATTCGGAAATTTTCTGTCGGCAATTCTCAAATTCTGTAAGATTCTAAATTGTCGAGAATTTTCCAATTCGTAGCTTTTATATTTCGACAATGTTATGATTTCGGAATTTTTACAGTGATGTGGGAATTTTATTTTTCGGAAAAAGCGACTGATAAATCCCGAAAAATAAAATTCCCGACACTGTAAAATTCGTAAATTGAAAGATAACCAAAGAATAAAATTCCTGAAATTATAAAAGTCCCGAAATATAAAAGTCGAATTGGAGAATTCACAAAAAATCAAATAAATAAAATTCTGGACAATAAGATATTACCGAATTTGAAAAATCCCTAAGGAAAATGGCTGAATTATAAAATATCCGAATTAGCAAATTCATGAATTTAAACCATTCAAAAAATTGTTTATTAAATATTATTTATTTATTTATTGAAAATACAATAATCGAATATATATTTCTGTATGAAAAATTTGGTTTGAAAATGTGCATAGTATTTGAAAAAAATATTTAAAAGTTCTGAAAAATCGAATTTTTTATTAATAAAAAAAATAATAGAAATAAATTTTGATATAGATCGTTGTTGAATTGAATCCTGCAAAGCTTGTTTCAAAAATGTTCTTATGTAGGTACGAAGAAAATTAGGGCAGAAGATTTTTTTCTTTCAAAGAGCACGTGTTTTTTAATGTATTTTTTAATACAATTTTTATAAAATTATTATTCAAGAGCCAGAGATTTCATTTTTTGGGATTTTTCGTTCATCCCTTTCGGGATTTTTTTTCAGAGGTGCCATATTTTTATACCTCCTCTTAAAATTATGTAATTTTTCAAAATAAAAATTCAACATTTCAAAAAATTTTAAAATTATCAAAAGTATCAATGCTCTTTTAAATTATTTCAAATCTTTTTAAATTATTTTAAAAATTTTTCGGAACTTTTAAATGTCTTTTAGACTGATTGCCATTTTTCCTAACATTTTTGTAAAAACCTGTTCTTTAAGAATCAAAATGAAATACTTTTACCTTGGAAATACAGATAAAATAATAAAACAATTATAATTGTAACATTCAAAGTTTAAATTTGTCACTCTCAAATTGTTACGAGGGTAGTTCAATAAGTCCTTAGAATGACCAACAGATGGCGCGCGAATCGCTCCAAATAATCTGTTTTCAGTCAGCACCACTCCCGACTAGATATAT
>NC_046665.1:31910440-31913264 GCF_010883055.1 Belonocnema kinseyi | reverse complement strand
AGAGCTCCAAGGAGATTATGTTGAAAAATAAAAAAAAAATTACCCAAAAAAAATTGTTTTTATACTTCATTCTAAGGACTTATTGAACTACCCTCGTACAATTCTTTTTCAAATTGTTTACTATAGAAAATTGTTTTCTTTTTATTTCCAAACTAAATAGATTACAAATGGAATATTTTATACTGAAATTAATACTTCAAAAATATTTCAAAATTGAATAAAGGCATTCATTTAAGAAGTCATTAATTCGAACGTTTACACTTGTGTCACTACTAAGGCTTTTGAATTAAATTAGTTCAAATTTTAATGTTAAAATATGTAAATTGTATCATTTTGAACAGATCTAGAATCATCTTGTAAAATCAATCACTATAAAATTTTTAATACTCGAACTGCAGTTCAATTTTCAAATTTATTTTATTTTCCCGATTTGTCCCGGTCGCGAGTTTAGCACAATATTTAGAACAACTTTCACTTTTTTGAAATAGTATTTTTTCGGTTCTAACTTACGGGACAATCATTTTATTCTTTGAAAGATTTTCTACAAATCTTGTTGATAATTTTTAGATTCCCATCCAAAATGAGAAGGTATTAGTTTTTTTTATGAAAAATGACTTTCGCGAATTTCATCAAAATTTCGGCGTTTTGAGGCTCCTTGAGCCAGAAAAAACAAGTTTTTACGTCGGTATCTGTGTGCCTCTCTGGCGTCTACGTGGTCGTTGTTATTGATGTGGTTTTCTGTATATCGGATAACTTTCGAAAAAATAGTCGAATTGGATTGTGCTTTGACACACAGTTTTTTCATTTTGAGAATTGTATGTAAAAATTGTACTATTTTTATTTTTATAAAAAATATTTTTCTTCAATTAAATTGTTGCAATAAAAGTGTTTCGAAGAGATTTTTAAAAAATCTTTCGGGGAATAAAATTAGTATTTATAGGTCGACAAAGGTTTGTTTTCGTTACCAAATTTGGCTTTCGTCTAAATTTTTCTAGTTTTTACTATAGTATAATTTACGTTTGTATCTCGGGCGAAGAAATCCATTCTATTGTTTGACCAATATTCTTTGTAAGTTAATATTTTTCATAGAAAATTACCCCGAATGACCTTCAATTATAATTTTATAAACGTGAAAAAACCACATTTCAATGTTTTCTATGAAAAACACAATCCCTGAGTGACAGAACGAAATCGGGAACAATAAGAGTCAATTTATTCAGGAACAAGATTTTTGAACAAAAATGACCTTGACGAACCTTTAATATATATTTGTTAATTTTTACAAAAATCAGGCGTTATTTTCTTGACACAGAAAAATTATAATACTAATTTGTGGGGGTGACAAATGATCAAAAAATTAATAAAACTTGAAGTTGTACGATTTGAATTTGTAACTAAATAATTTGAAATTTTTCAATCTAAAATTATCGAACACTTTCCATTCAAAAATTCTGATGACATATTTTAATAGCTTTAAATTTGAAATTATTCAATATACTGAAGACTACTAACTTAAAACATCTCAACTATTAAAGCTTTAAATATTTCTAAAATTGATGTTTTTGAGACTAAATAACACTTATTCTTTTATTGAGAAATCACAATCAAAATTGTTAAAAAAAGTTTTTAAAGGAGTTTTAAAAAACTTAAAAAAGGTCATAGGTTTTAATAGTTCAATATATATGATAGATCCTCTATAAATTTGAAATTAGCCTATACTTTTTCATGTTTGAGCTATAATTATTCAATTTTAGAAGTTATAAATTACAATTGTGAAAAATAAATAAAATGTTTTAATTAATTGATATTTAAAACAAAAAGCATCCAAATGCAGCTGCAAACTTTGAATTTGAAATGCGTTGAATTCAGGGTATATTTTAAAAAGAAAAATGAAAGCAGAGGATCGACTTTCAAAAGAAGCGGAAGAAAGTTTACCTTTTTTAGATACCTAGATGTCGAAAAAGCCTACCCAATTTTTTCAAATTTTAATCACATATTTTCTAAGAGAAAATCACCCCCATTTACCAATGACTGAAATGGATTAGAAAAAAATCGCCAAGACCCAAGAATAAAAATTGGATGTACAGCGAATTTTAAAATTTTTAATTGAGATTATCTTTAACTTTGTAATATCAAAAATTTGAAAATTCCCAAATAATAAAACGCCCCAAATAAAATTGTTTCTTAATCAATGTTAATTATTTATTAAAAATACGATAATAAAATATTTGTATCAAATACATTTTTGTTTAATATTTAAAGTGTTAAAAATTATTTGTCTCAATTTAAAATTAAAATTATACAAAAATTTTACCGCAAATTAATATAAAAAACACGTGTTTTTTAATCAACATTTCGATTTTTCGGAAAAACTTTCGTGATTTAAAAAATACTATATACACTTTCAACCAAAATATCTTATCCAGAAATATATTTTGTTTTAATTATTTTAATTTTAAAATTAAACAATAATGTTTAAACACTTCAAACATTTAAAAAGTTGTTTCTTTGGTATAAATATTTGATTATTTCAATTAAAAAATATATTTGTCAAAGAAAAATGTTTCAGCACTTGTTCATCTCGAAATTTCTTTCTATAATAGTTCTTTTAAAATTAAAAATATGATTTTTCAAGAAATTTTTTTTTTAATTAAAAAAAAGACTGTAACGAAAACCTGGATCAGGCTTTAAATCTGAAAAAATGCAGTGATATTCATACATTTCAAACTTTTCTAACCTCAAAAAATCTTTCTACTGCTTTACCGTCATATTTTACGAAGAATGAGAAAACAAAAATTCGACTTCGTAGTACGGTGAGGGCAGC
>NC_046665.1:31907496-31910340 GCF_010883055.1 Belonocnema kinseyi | reverse complement strand
TTTGGTCAAAAATGCAATTGTTTGGTTAAAATATGAACTGTACATCTTCTTGGGTTTAAAAGTCAATTATTTCACTAAAAGTTGAACTAATTTGTAAAAAAAAGTCTTTTGTTTAACAAGGTTTTATAATTGTAGTTGAAAATTTAACTATTTGGTTGAAAGTTTAACTCTTTGATTCAAAACTCATATTTTCCGCTTAAGAAATTCAACTTTTTGTAGATAATTCGTCTGTTTGACTTTAAAATTAAATAATTTCGTTGAAAATTGATGTATTTTGTTTGAAATTTGACTTTTTTAGTAGATCATTAATTTTCTTGGTCGAAAATTCATGTTATTGGTTGAGAAATTAACAACTTTGTTGAAAGTTTATTTTTCCGATTAAAAATTATTTGTTTATCTGAAAATGTAACTATTCTAGGATTGATTAAAAATTAATTGTTTTTATCTGGAAATTGAACTATTCAATTTTTTGTTAACTTTATCCAGTACATTCTATTAGTTAAAATACCAATTATTTCATAGAAAATTAATTTAATTTGTTAAAAAGTAAACTTTTGGGTTAAAAATTGATACATTTTGTTAATTATATTTTTTCCTAAAATTAAAAAAACTGTAAAATAAAAAAATTTTCTTAAAATCTTCCTGATTCTTTTTTTTTTAATTTTTGAAATGTTTCCAAATACTCACTTAAAATTTGTTTGTCAAAATAAAAAATCATTTTCAATCTTCTTAGCATTCACAAAAAATTTTGTTCTTCTTTTTAAATACTGTACAATTCTCAAAAAGCTTTTTTTTTAAATCTGCGAAAGTTTAAATCGTGTTTTAAATTATTTGAAATAATTTCAAGTTTTAAATTAATTCTGAGTCTTTTTTTAAATTAAAGTTGTAACGTTTAAACTTTATATTCAGCTCATTACAAATTTAACAATTCAAGGTATTCTATTTCGAACCATTCTGTTCAAATTTGTAGTTTTAACAGTTATTTGTAATGGATTGTTTTAAATGAACGGTCAAATATTGCTGATAATTTACGAAATTTTCTGTTTTTAAATTAAAAATTTCATATTGAATGGGTTAAAAATAAAAAAATTTAGACTGAAATAATATTTCAAGTCATAATCGAAAACAAATAAATTAATTTTCTAACAAATAATTGGTGTTTTAACTAACACAATTTACAGAATACAGTTTAACCAAAAATGGAATAGTTCAATGTTAAAAGCTGTGATAAAAAATTGAATTGAACAACAAAAAAAAACGGATTTTTAACGAAATTGTTAAATTTTCAAGGGAAAAGGTGAATTTTCGACCAAGAAAATTAATGATCTACAAAAAAAGACAAATTTCAAACAAAATACATGAATATTCAACAAAATTATTTAATTTTTAAGTCAAAAAGACGAATTATCTACAAAAAGTTGAATTTCTTAAGCGGAAAATATGAATTTTTAATCAAAGAGTTAAACTTTCAACCAAATAGTTAAATTTTCAACTACACTGTAAAAAATATTTGCAATTCTAGTATACATGGGTATATCAAATTTCGTATATGTTTACTAAATTCATTACATTTTGTAATTTTAGTATACTTACGTATACTAAATTTCGTTGAAGAAGTTATTTGTATACTAAATTTATTAAGTGTGCAGTAAGTTTCTTTTACGTATATGAATTTTATAGTTTCTGTATACTAAAATTCATATACGTGTTTAATATATTGGGCTGCGCAAGCGCGTTTCGATTTACGCGGTCGTGCAACCTGGCCGTCAGCAGGCTCGCTTTGAGGTTAATTGTGCTGGTATAATGAATAAATAGAATAGATCATTTGGAGCAGCCAATTCACCTGTTGATTCACGAGGAATGACCTAATCCAGAACGAAAACGAGCCTCCAATTCAGGTAAATGATTTAAATAATGCTGTGTCACTTCAACTATTTTGTTTACAATTCGATGATAAAAAACTCAGTGTCTATGCAATCGGAGTAGAAAAAGATATAAATGGATCCACAATACTTTCGAGAATCACTCTTAAACCCGGAAAATACTGAAGAATTCGCTGAAAAAACAATTTGGATAGGAAAATAGACTGAATGTTTTAAAATTACTGACTTTAAATTAAGGATAAAAAACTTCCCTTACCTCAGTATTTCATTGCAAAATTCAATTCATTTCAATAGAGTTCGAGAAAAACTGTACACAATATTTTAAGATTCGAAAAATCTTTTCATTTATATATACTTTGATTTACTTCTTGTATTTCGATTCAGCACGTCAAAATACATAGTAAATGATAGGGCTCGTCTCTGGAACCAAACACTTTTTTTTGTGTATATGCGTATACTAAATTTCGTATACATGTGTACTGACTTTAGTATATGCGTGTACAAAATTTCATATGCGTGTATACTAAATTCAGTATATACATATATTAAATTTAATATACGCGGGTATACTAAATTTAATTTCGTGTTGTGCATTCTTGCTTCGATTACATGTATACTAAATCTAGCGAAGATTTTTCTTACAGTGTACAATTATAAAACCTTGTTAAAAAAAAAACTTTTTTTTTTACAAAGTAGTTCAACTTTTAGTGAAATAATTGACTTTTAAACCCAAGAAGATGTACAGTTCATATTTTAACCAAACAATTGCATTTTTGACCAAAAATGATACATTTTTAACCAAGAAGATTAAATTTCTACTAAAAAAGGTCAATTTAATTTTAATAAATTAAAAAATTTTAAAGTCAAAAAGAGTATTATCGACAAAAAGCTGAATTTTTAACCTAATTTAAAGGCAAACAGTTCAATTTCAAACTATAATTATGAATCCTTAATAAGAAAA
>NC_046665.1:31904135-31907396 GCF_010883055.1 Belonocnema kinseyi | reverse complement strand
CGCGCGCAACCCAGGCATTTATATCGTCTCCTACCATATTCACACGGACATAGACGTGTCATAGTATTAGACCACGTCTCGTTTCAGATCTGGGATCACTGATACCCCTGCCAAAGATATTATAACAGTAGATGCGGCAAGTCGCGGCGGCGTGGCAAAAGAATTATTAGTAGGTCATGATAAATGTAGACGGCGCTGTCGGCGAAAATCTTGACCCACCCCGCTTTGCCTCTCTGCCAGCATGAGCAACGATCCCCTCTTAACAGTTGTTGTGAGTTTTCTGAATATATTAACGATCACTGGAGCAATTAGAACTATGTGTTACCCGACGATCTAGGAAAATTACAATAAACTAACAATAACTAATAACAAATTCAAAATTTTGTAACTCCAAACTATTTACATACATGAAATTTCTTACTTATTAAGTATGAAACTCTCCTCTAATTTTTAGCACTTAAAGTTGATATGATTTGATTATGAAAGTTTTCATTTGAAAAAATTTCAACTATTAGGACTTTACATTTAAAATTAAACAATTGCAGAATTGTACAATTGTTCAATTTTGGACACTATTCTATTAGAGAGCCTATAAGAAGAGAGACTGGCCATTGGGTGAAAAAATGGCCGACGATGACATGTTTGTGTATATGTATGAGTCAGTTGTTGGAATGGTTGAGCTGCGATGTGTTTTAATGTCTTCACGAGTGCATCAAAAGCAAAACACGTTTGAAAATATAAAGAATGAAATAACGTTAGTGTTAATAATTAAACATGGAATATGTAGAATAATAAAAACATTACATGTCGACACGAACAAGTATTAGGCTGAGAAACGGTTTTATTGAAGTTTTCGAATTTCTAAAACTTTTGAATTATGTATTTGTAATTGAAATGTTTTAATATTTCGTGTATAGAATAATTATTAACAAATAATAATTATTGCATTTATTAAATAATGAATAATACAATAATATTAATAATTAAATGTTTATGGAATAGGAATCGACATTTTTCTTGTTTTCAGGTTACAAAATGGTCAACTGTTTCCTACCGTTGCGTGGATTCAAATCCACATTTTCCCGCGTACGCACCGATTAGCGCGGCCATTTTTCCACCTTGACTCAAATGCGCTAATGAGAAGGTCGGGACATAAAGGCCAGGTCAGGCTCTCTTCTTATAGGGTCTCTAACCCCAGATGGCAATGTCACATGTTTTTTTATCGGTCGGTCAAGCAATTTGAAAATGACAGCTGCTGGTTCGGGAACGAATCCTGCAATTTTCCGATTGTCTTGCTCTTCAGATTGATTTAATATATTCTAAAAGCTAAAACGTCAGAGCTGCATTTTTTGTTACATAATTTTCCGGGCAATATTCTTAGATAGTTTTCCTAAAATATTGATCCGACAGAAACCAATGCGAGTGGCGAGCGCCGAGTAGTCACCCCCTCCATCTGCAGTCCTTGAATCCCGGGATAGAATCAATATGAACTGCCCGCGATGAGGCGCTTTTCGCAAATACCAAACGTTTTCATTTAAAATTTAGAGAAGAATTCTGCCGTCAAGTGCTGTTTGCATTTGAAAATTTAGTCGTGGCATTCCAGTATCGTCCTCGTCAGGGTTTGCGCTGAGAGAATTACAAATCAAAGCGCGAAGAGATGGAGATTCAGGATCATATCATGTTGTGAGAGGACTATTTGTTTTCTGCGGATGAACAGAGGCGGTGGGAATTGTGTAAAAAAATAATGTTCGTGTTCATTTATTATTACACATAAATAAAAATAACTTTTCTGGGGGCTGCAGGAAACATAAGGACATCGACAGTTGGGATAAAAATGCACAAAATGTTGCTCATTCTAGTCTTTAATCTCGCAATTGCACTTCGGATCGAGGGATCGTTGCCACCTTTAGACGAAGAAGATAATGTCTTGCACATTGGAGCAATTTTTCCGATCCAGGGTGAGGGTGGTTGGCAAGGCGGGCAAGTGAGTTTTTACGTTCAATATCATTCTTCTTACTTTTCAGGCAAATCTTCTAGTAGATTTAAACAGCTTTCTTTATTAACATTGGTCATTTAAGAGATTTCAAAATCACCATCCAAATAATTCAATGCAGAAATTTGAATTTTCATTCTTGCCCCATTCGTCAATATTTATCAAATTATTTAATAGTTAATTAATCGTCCCATTCCAGACCAAGACCAGACAAAAACAGAATCTGATGAATAAATGAACCAGATTTTGGTATTTAGTTTTAACACTAGTAATTAATATCGAATTTAATTAATTAATATTATTCCAAGTTTTGCACCATTTTTTCAGAAAATATATAAAGATTGTTGACCGAAAGTGAAGATTTGTTTTTCCCAAAATATATTTACTATTTAACAGTTGGCAGCTCTACTGTGAGTTGCAAGCATAATAGGTGTTTTCACGTGTTCACTTCAATCGCCAGCTATCATCACTTCGTTGATTGCTGAGGGGAAAACAATGGACCAAATGCATGAGATTTGGTCCATTTTTGCACTATTTGGCTAATATCTTCGTAAAAGTAATTTTTTCTATGTAAGTGTATTTGAAAAATATTTTTTATTGTTAAGAACTATTTCGATGGGTTCTACGAAGAATAGGCTATCTTTTCCTTACCGTTAAGAATTAGGCTTAACTTATTATTTTTCGAAACATTTCCTACGAATTCGAAACTCCAGCATTTTGTATTACAGTTTGTAATGTAACTTAGGCTCCTATAACTTTCAAAACAAGAGATTTTAAAAGATTTTTATTTTGACACTTCTACGTGTTTACTAAATTTCATACAAAATGAAGTCAGCCTAATTTTGAATGGTAACGAAAAGATAGCCTATTCTTCCAGTTTGGGAGCCGCAGGACAGAAGGTGCATGGTTATCACAGTGAGTTCGTGTGTAAGCCGAAAATGCACGATTTGATTTCGGTTTTCTGCTGTACGATGATTGCCAATCTGAAAGCTTCGAAAGACTTCGGTGGTCTTCTATTTATATCTCGATTCCCTTTTTGAAAAAATTGAAGAAATTGGCGAATTTAATATTTCACGTGATTCTTCTTTTCATGCAGGAGTCGATTTTGAGGTTATGTTTGTCAGGTGTATATAATATACACCATTTTTCTTTAATTTATGTATTTTCCCCAAAATTTATTTTTTTGGCAGAAAACTAATTGTTTTAGTTAAAAGTTGAACTATTATTATTATTATTAATAAATAGTCAACCAGTCATTAATATTGATA
>NC_046665.1:31900048-31904035 GCF_010883055.1 Belonocnema kinseyi | reverse complement strand
AGTCATTAATATTGATATAATATTATATTATATTATATATTATTATATATAATATTATATCAATATTAATGACTGGTTGACTATTTATTAATAATAATAGTTCAACTTTTAACTAAAACAATTAGTTTTCTGCCAAAAAAATACATTTTGAAGAGAATACATAAATTTAAAACAAAATTGTTAAAAAATTTTTTAAGCAAAATAGTTAGATTTTTGAACGAAAAGTGTAATTAAATTGTTATCCAAAAGGCTGAACTGTATACTAGACATAGAATAGTAATACATAGAATAGTTAAATTTTCAGTTAAAAAAATTGATTTTTAACCCAAAACAAAAATAATTTTTTACAAAATAGTTGAGTTTTCAGAAAACAAATTTTTCCAACTAAATTTATGAATCATCAACCAAAAAAACTAAATTTTTAACAAAGTAGTTCCACCTTCAACCAGGAAATATGAAAAAAATCGTTAAAATTCTTTGAAATCGATTGAAGTTATTGAAATGAATTGAAAATTCCTTGGAATGTTTAGAAATATCCTAAAATATTTTAAATCTTTTAAAATCTCTTGGAATTTTTCAAAGTTCTGGAAAATTCCTTGAAATTTTAAAAATAAATAAAAATAATAATAAATAAAAATTTTTAAAATTAAATTTTTTTTTAAATCTCATACTAAATTATTGAAATAAATTGAAAATGCCTTGGAATCTATTAAAATATCCTAAGATATATAAAATCCTTTAAAATCTTATATTAAATTACTGTAATAAATTGAAAATTCCTTGGAACCTTTTAATATACTCTCAAATATATCGAAAGCTCCAAAATCTTTTGAAACACCTTGACATATTTTAAAGATATCTAAAGTACTTTGGAATTTAAAAAAATAAAACTGCTAAAGTTGTTTAAATTCTTTAAAATTCCTTTCAATTATAAAAATAAGTTGAAAATTCCTTGACATATTTCATAACATCTTCAAATATTTAAAATCCTTAAAAATCTTTTGAAATCTCTTGAAATTTTTTAAAGCTCTGGAAAATTCCTAAAAATTTCAAAAATACCCTGAAATTTTTTAAATCCTTTAGAGTCTCATACTAAATTAGTATAATCAATTGAAAATTCCTTGAAATCTATTAAAATATTCGAAAATGTATCAAATCTTTAAAATCTCATATAAAATTACTGTAATCAATTGAAAATTCGCTGGAATCTTTTCAAATTCTCTCAAATCCTTCAAAATCTTTTGAATTCTCTTGAAAATATCTTGACATTTTAAAAATACCCTGAAATATTTCAAATCCTTTAAAATCTCATATTAAATTTCTGTAATCAATTGCAAACTCATTGGAACCTGTTAGAATTCTCTCAAATTTTTCAAATCCTTAGAAATATTTTGAAATACTTAGAACTTTTTTTTTTAGGATTTCTAAAGTACTTTGGAATTTAAAAAAATGATCCTTCTAAATTTTTTTAGTTTCTTTGAAATTCTTTTAAATTATAAAAAATAAATTGAAAATTTCTTGACATCTTTTAAAACATCCTCAAATATTGAAAATCCTTTAAAATCTTTTGAAATCTCTTAAAATTTCTTAAAGTTCTTGAAAATTCCTTGAAATTTTAAAAATACCCTGTGAAATATTTCAAATCCTTTAGAGTCTCATACTAAATTATTATAATCAATTTAAAGTTCCTTGATATATATTCAAATATTCGAAAATATATCTAATCCAGGTCCGTCCACCCAGCGCACGCCACCAAGGCAAATTATAAAATGGAATACGCCATATTTTTTTGCTTTTTTTTTGCTAATTTTATGCCAAAAATCCACTTAGCGCCGCCACCTACGAAAACTCACTAAAAAAGATTATAATGTGATAAACAATGAGTGGAGATTTTTTTGCTTTTTTTTGCTCTATGATGACATATATTACGTTTCCCAAAACAATAATTATACTTAGAAGAAACTGTTAGTTAATATTTTTTTGCTCTTTTTTGCTCTGCGATAATCTATAATGCGTTCCCTAAAAACTACCCCTAAGTCATACACACATACCTTTCGTCATCAAAAACGTTTTAAAAGTTGGAAAACCACCTTGAACATTGCAAAAATGATTTAGAAGTCTAAATTGATTACATGGCACTTCAAAATTTCCCCCTCTTCATATTTTTCCGAAAAACTACCCTTACACATGAACCTATGCAGCGGAACATTTATATGTATGAAAAAAGCATACAAATAATAAAACTTAGAAAACACTGTTAGTTGATATTTTTGTGCTCTTTTTTTGCTCTCTGATAATATATAATACGCTCCCGAAAAACTACCCCTAAGTCATACATAACCTCCCCTCGGCATCAAAAACGTTTTGCATGTTGTAAAACCACCTTGCACAATGTAAAAATGATTTAGAACTCCAAATTAATTACATGGAACTTCAAAATTTCCCCCTTTTTATAATTTTCCTGAAAAACTACCCTTCCGCGTTAACGTCTACAGCGTAACATATATATGTATGAAAAAAGCATAAAAAATAAAAGAACGTGGTAAAAAGTAATAATAACCAGAAAACACTGTTAAGTGAGACTTTTTCTCTTTTTTGCTCTGCTATGCCCAATATTACATGTATAAAAAAATTACTCTTGAAAGAAGCATATCAGTTAAGACTTTTACTCATTGCTGATTTTTTCGCTCTGTGAATATGATGTATTTGATATTTTTGCTACTCGAATATTCAATTTACGATTTTCTTCTGGTTACAATTGAAATACTACATTGTTTGAGACTTGAATTCAAAGTTGTAGATGATTTCGATACACAAATTCTAGATTTCCGATTTTTGCTCCCTGAAACTGGGACACTGAATTTGTTTGCTACTTGAATTTAGTGCTCCATATTATTCTACTTTATGAATGCTACATGATTTCCTTTTTTTTTTGCTTCACGAAATTAAATTACCGAATTTGTTTGCTATTTGAATTCGAGTTTCCAGATTATTTTGCTGCGTAATTCCTGAGTTTTTTGCTCATAAAAGTTGAAATTCTGGATTCTTTGCAACGCTAATTTGAAGTTCTAGGTTACTCTGCTATCCGAATGATACATTTCCGGTTATTTACTCCTTGAAACTAAAGTAAATGTTTTCGCTACTCAAAATTAAAGTACTGGACTTTTTTGCTACTCGGATTTGAAGTCATGGATTATTCTGCTACGCGAGTAATAGATTTGTGATTTTTCAGCTGTGCGACATTATTAGTAAGTAATGTATACAGTTTTTTTTATTAAAAAATGCCGTTCTAGAAAACTTCTATGGGTGTGCAACTTTTTTTTACTATATATCGAAAAGGAAAAAAGGTATCTTTATGAAGTTAGGAAGAAATAAAGCTTCAACTGATTCCGAGGTCTGATTAAATTTTGATCAATATCTTCCCTGGCGGACCGAAGAAACCGAATGGAGACTCTACAAAGTACCCGTAAAGGTAGTTTCGGGGAAAATTATAATGAGAGAGAAATCTGCAAGTTTCATGTTATTAATTTTGAGTCCTTAATAATTTATATATTTTTCAAGGTGGTTTTTTAACTTTTAAAACGTTTCTGATGACGAGGGGAGGTTATGTATGACTTAGGGGTAGTTTTTGTGTAACGTATAATACATTATCGAAGAGCAAAAAAAGAGCAAAAAAATATCGACTAACAGTGTTTTCTAAGTTTTATTATTTTGTATGCTTTTTTCATACATATATATGTTCCGCTGCATAGGTTCACGTGGAAGGGTAGTTTCGGGGGAAATTATAATGAGAGAAAAATTTTCAAGTTTTATGTTATTAATTTTGAGTCGTAAATAATTTTATATTGTTCAAGGTGGTTTTTTAACTTTAAAAACGTTTTTGATTACGAGGGGTGAGTATGTATGACTTAGAGGTAGTTTTTCGGGAGCGTATTATATATTATCAGAGAGCAAAAAAATATCAACTAACAGTGTTTTCTAAGTTTT
>NC_046665.1:31891950-31899948 GCF_010883055.1 Belonocnema kinseyi | reverse complement strand
GGGTAGTTTTTCAGGAAAATTATAACAAGGGGGAAATATTAAAGTGCCATATAATTAATTTGGAGTTCTAAGTCATTTTTACATTGTTCAAGGTGGTTTTAAAACATGCAAAACGTTTTTGATCACGAGGGGTGAGTATGTATGGCTTAGGGGTGGTTTTTAGGGAGCGTGTTGTATATTATCAGAGAGCAAAAAAGAAACAAAAAAATATCGACGTACAGTGTTTTCTAAGTTTGATTATTTTCAATGCTTTTTTCATACATATATATGTTCCGCTGCATAGGTTCACGTGGAAGGGTAGTTTCTGGGGAAATTATAATGAGAGAGTAATTTTTAATATTTATGTTAATAATTTTGAGTCCTAAATAATTTTTATATTGTCCAAGGTGGTTTTTTAACTTTTAAAACGTTTTTGATCACGAGGGCTGAGTATGTATGACTTAGGCGTACTTATTTTTTTAATTTATCTGCTATTTCATCAGAGATTGTACCTTACCGACAGTAGATCAACCCTCCAAACCATGAAGGCAGAAAATCTGGGGAGAGTAAGTATGACTTAGGGGTAGTTTTTGGGTAACATATTATATATTATCAAAGAGCAAAAAAGGAACAAAAAATATCAACCAATAGTTTCTTCTAAGTTTGATTGTTTTCAATGCTTTTTTTATACATATAAATGTGCTGCTGCATACGTTAACGCGGAGGGGTAGTTTTTCAGGAAAATTATAAAAAGGGGGAAATTTTAAAGTGCCATGTAATTAATTTGGAGTTCTTAATCATTTTTACATTGTTCGAGGTGGTTTTACAACATGCAAAACGTTTTTGATGCCGAGGGGAGGGTATGTATGACTTAGGGGTAGTTTTTCGGGAGCGTATTATATATTATCAGAGAGCAAAAAAAGAGCACAAAAATATCAACTAACAGTGTTTTCTAAGTTTTATTATTTGTATGCTTTTTTCATACATATAAATATTCCGCTGCATAGGTTCACGTGTAAGGGTAGTTTTTTGGAAAAATTATGAAGAGGGGGAAATTTTGAAGTGCCATGTAATCAATTCCGAGTTCTAAATCATTTTTGCATTGTTCAAGGTGGTTTTCCAACTTTTAAAACGTTTTTGATGACGAGAGGTATGTATGTATGACTTAGGGGTAGTTTTTAGGGAACGCATTATAGATTATCGCAGAGCAAAAAAAGAGCAAAATAATATCAACTAACAGTTTCTTCTAAGTTTGATTATTTTTAATGCTTTTTTCATACATATAAATGTTCTGCTGCTTACTTTCACGTGGAAGGGTAGTTTTGGGGAAACTATAAAGAGGGTGAAATTTTCAAGTGTTATGTAATTTAATAATTATGTTTACATTGTTGACGGCAGTTTTCCCATTTTGAAAACTTTTTTTGTCCCGGGGGTAGTTGTGTAAGACTTAGGGGTAGTTTTTTGGGAAACGTAATATATGTCATCATAGAGCAAAAAAATCTCCACTCATTGTTTATCGCATTATAATCATTTTTAGTGAGTTTTCGTAGGTGGCGGCGCTGAGTGGACGTCCTGCTAGCGCCACCAACCTTTTCTCCGAAGTTTAAGGAGCAAAAAAAAATTTTTTTTAGCATAAAATTAGCAAAAAAATATGGCGTATTCCGTTTTATAATCTGCCTTGGTGGCGGCGCTGAGTGGACGGACCTATCAAATCCTTTAAAATCTCATATAAAATTACTGTAATCAATTGAAAATTCGTTGAAATCTTTTCAAATTCTCTCAAATCCTTCAAAATCTTTTGAAATGTCTTGAAATTTTTTGAAGCTCTTGAAATTATCTTGAAATTTTTAAAATACCCTGAAGCATTTCAAATCCTTTAAAATCTCATATTAAATTTCTGTAATCAATTGCAAATTCATTGGAGCCTTTTAAAATTCTCTCAAATTTTTCAAATCCTTCGAAATATTTTGAAATACCTAGAACTTTTTTTTAAGATTTCTAAAGTACTTTGGAATTTTAAAAAATGATCCTTCTAAATTTTTTTAATTTCTTTGAAATTCTTTTAAATTGTAAAAAATAAATTGAAAATTCCTTGACATCTTTTAAAACATCCTCAAATATTGAAAATTTAAAATGCAATTGCATTTTAGTCCTGAAACTCATTTCGCAGTTTCATTTAACAGTTAGAATTTAATTGTTTTATTGCTTTGTTGTTGCATTTTTTTTTATGTTTATAAGCTCATAATATTGTCAAGGACAATATAGTCCTTAGAAATTTTCAACTAAACAAATATTATGAAAATTAAGTGTTTTATTATTTAGTTTAAAAGCCGAAAAATATTATTTTCCAATTTAAAATATGACACAAATATTTTTTTTTGTTTTTCATCAATTATTTTTTTCACGAACTCAAGCGAATTCTGAAAAAAATACAAAAATTTCATTTCAAAAAGTTGTATCTCTAATTCTTTAGAGTAAGTTGAAAATTTCTTTAAACTGCCAAAACAACGTTAATTTTTAGAAAAACTGAAAAATGTATTTTACGAAAAAGGCCAACTTTAATTTTTCCCTTGAGATTTTTTAGATTAATAGTAATGGGAAGGAGATCCTGTGGATTTCATTCTCGCTGAACTAAGTAGAAAAATTCCAAAATTTTAAATTTCTGACACTTGATAATCAGAGTTTTATAAAGCCCAAAGTTTTCTAAATTTTAGTCTAAAACTTTAAAGAATATCCAGAAGTTTCAAAAGATTTTTAAGGATTTAAAATATTTGTGGATGTTTTACAAGATGTCAAGGAATTTTCAATTTATTTTGATACTTTAAAGGAATTTCAAAGAATTAAAAAAATTCCAAAGAACTTTAGAAATCTTTAAAATATTTCAAGGTGGTTCAAAATATTTTGAAGGTTTCGATATATTTGAGAGTATTTTAAAAGGTTTCAAGGAATTTTCAATTTATTACAGTAATTTAATATGAGATTTTAAAGGATTTGATATATCTTAGGATAATTTTAATAGATTCCAAGGCATTTTCAATTGATTTCAATAATTTAGTATGAGATTTTAAAGGATTTGAAATATTTTAGGATATTTTAAAACATTCCAAGGAATTTTCAATTCATTTCAATAAACTCAAGCGATTTCAAAGAATTTTAACTATTCTATGTTTCATTGAAAATTGATCTTTTTTAGTTGAAAATTTTTGTATTTCATTGAATACTCGTCTTTCTTGGCAGAAAATTAATCTTTTTTATCGAAAATTTAATAATGATTAAACATTGATTTTTTGCATAAAAAATTAGTCTTGGTGGAAAATAAATTTCTTTTGTGACAAATTTATGTATTTTATTAAAAAATTCCTTTTTGGTATACAGTTCAGCCTTTTGGATAAAAATTTAACTTTTTCTTCAAAAATTTAACTATTTTGTTAAAAAAAAGTTAACCATTTTGTTTTAATTTATGTATTTTCTTCAAAATTTGATTTTTTGGCAGAAAGCTAATTGTTTTAGTTAAAAGTTGAACTGTTTTTATTAATAAATAGTCAACTAGTCATTAATATTGATATAATATTAACATGAATAATATATATACAGGGTGGACACGCTGGGACTTACATACATGGCGAGTTGAATGCTACTCGAATTGCACAACAGCAGGGGAGAAGCCATTATATAGGGGTATTTTCATATTTCGCGCCTTTAAAGTTGCACTCGGATCGGCCATTCTGCCAGTTATATAATAATTACAAATAATAAAAGTGTTTAATTAATAATGTAGTGAGACATGTGAACTGAAACGTAAACGTCATTTTTTTCTGTGCCGATAACATTATAGAATGGCTGCTGAGTGACAAATACTATAAAATAGTAATAATAATATTCTGCGCTTCCAGTGGGCGAAGAGTGAATGGTGTTTAACGCTTATTTTTACTGCATAAAAAAGGTATGTTATGAATATACAGGATATGTTACAAATAAAGTGAATGAAATATTACATGCGTAAACTTTAAATTGACACTGCCTACATTTACTGACAGCTATTAGGACAAACAGGTGAATTTGAACATAACCGTTTGAAGTTTCGAACGCAACCATGGAAACTATCATAAACTTGAACCGAAGATACACGGACTTGGCCGAATGGCCGATCTGTATGCAACTTTAAAGGCGCGAAATATGAAAATACCCCTGTATAATGGCTTCTCCTTTGCTGTTGTGCAATTCGGGTAGCATTCAGCTTGCCATGTATGTAAGCCCCAACGTGTCCACCCTGTATGTACATATAATAGTAATAATATCCATTCTGAATATTATATACACCTGAAAAACATAACCTCAAAATCGACTCATGCATGAAATTAAGAATCACGCGAAACATTAAATTCGCCAATTTCTTCAATTTCTTTCAAACAGGGTTCGAGATATAAATATAGAAGACCACCGAAGTCTTTCGAAGCTTTCAGATCGGCAATCATCGTACAGCAGAAAACCGAAGTGGAATCGTGTATTTTCGTTTTACACACGATCTCACAGTGGTAACCATGCACCTTCTGTTCTGCGGCTCTCAAACGGTAGATATGGTGGGGGTAAATTTGTAGCTCGTTTTGGAAGCACTGTATTCTTCGTAGAACCAAAGATATAAACGTAGATGCGGTGCGTGCTTAGTTACCCGCGATAAATATAAACGGTGCGTCCGGTGAAAATGGTCATTTCGCCCCTACCCACCGAAACTCGTCGATAGCACCCATATCTAAGCAGGCCCCTCGATGCGCACTTATGTTAACTTAGCTCGGACAAGAATCATTTAAATTGAAAGTAAATTCGTAATTAAATTTTTTTTATATTTATAACCTTGCAAAACAGGGTTACTTTAATAAATGCCAGAGACAAGAGGCCATGAGTAATTTAAATCACGGTTTAATATAGCTTCTTCTAATTTTAGAATTATTTCTTCTAATTTATATTCTTTTATAACTTATAATTTTTTCACTCTAATATTATATTTTTTCAAACTGATAAAACTTTTAGTGCAATGCCTATAAATAGTTCTTTAATATGATTTAGTATTCATTTTTATTTTTGTGGTCTGCAATTTCTGTGGATTTCTTAGTCTTCGCTTGATCAAGTTCTCGTATGTATTTTCCAATTTCTTTATTATTACATATTCCCAGGAAACAAAAATCCATTCACTTGCATTTGAATGGGTCTTGAGGTCTTCTGAAGAGCGTAACTGTCACTAATCTTTGCCACGTAATCTTTTTCTCATACCCAGTCAGTAGCGATTATGAATCAGCATTAACTAATAGAGGAACAGTAGTTCCGATAGAAAATTATTAATTAAAAAAATTGATTTTAATGGTTTAAATTATTTATTAAAAACTAGTTAAATGGGCAACTTTTAAGAAAATCCTGGCATACATGTAGTCTACTTTTATTTACAGACTATTTATTTTCAGACATTTTAACTGATTTTGTTGAAATTTTTTTTCACATATTTGCATCACACCACATCAGAATGTTAAAATTTTATTTATATATTTTACACATGGAGAATAGACATAAGGAGACCAAACTAGTGGAACTGAAAATGAACACTTTTCTGTTGCTAGAAGTACGCACACACGTGAAAAATCACACTCACGTATGGTTCCAAACTTCCCGAGCGTGGCGTACCAACCGTACTTAAAAAAAATATGGCCGCCGATGTGAACGCGAGTCAAATATAAATAAATAATAATTGAACAATTAATAGTTTGTGAATAAAAGCAAGGATGTTAAAATTAAAAACCGCTGTCTTAAAAGCGAAAGTTTCCAATAAGTGTGGTTTCACGTGTATAGTGTACAAGACTTTCAGAGTGGTGTAAGTTGTATGTTTATTGTTTTGTTACGAACGCGTCGAATATCCGTCGCACGCATAGTGTTGGTAATAGTAATTTGAGATTTCATAAACATACTACCTACCTCTTCCATAGCGAATAATTTTGTATTCCACAAACATTTCACAAAATCCTGTCTGATAATTAATTATTTAATTTTTCAAACGACCTGTCAAAACAAAACAATGGAGGCGGCCATATTCTTTAAGTGCGGTTGGCACGCCACACTCGGAAAGTTTTGAACCATACGTAAGTGTGATTTTACACAGGTTTGTGTGCGTACTTCTGGCAACAGAAGAGTGACCGTTTTTGGTGAAGTCCATGCATTACAGATTGGTCTCCTTATATCTATTCTCCATGATTTTACATATCAAAGACTGATTTTTTTTTTAATTTACGTTTATAAATGCTCGTTATCACTGAAAGTGAAAAATAAATAAGTTACAATCTGTAGGGCATATGACACTTTACATTTACCTGGCATTTATCTTAAATTAAAAAAATTTATAGAAATTACCTTTAACAAAAATGCAGGTATTGAATTTCTAAACATTTGGATTTTTGTGATGCAAATGGATATGAGAGAATTGCAGAGTTCGTTCCTAACACGTGGACTCCCTGCAGCCATTAGCATGTGCAATGAATAAATTTAATGTCACTGATGCTTAAGGCCATGTGATGAGTATAACAGCTGATCAAGTCAGCCCTAAGATCAATATTTTTCACCCATATTGAAAAATAAAAGTTTAAATAACGCGGAAAGTTTTTTCGGGAAATGTTAATAAATATTGAAGGATCGTTTGTGGCCTTGCAAAGAGTTGGAGGAAGAAAAAAGTTTATTTATGCAAATAATGATTATGGGCGGACACATTTAGGTTTTACAGCAGAAGCTTGAGTTTTAACTTTCTCTGAAGGTAATCATGCAATCTGTTTTACCTACAAGCCCCTAGAAGTTCGAAGTTGTCTTCTCGCTGCGCTAGTGCTGCTTTGACACAGTTGATACCAGACTGATACGTATGTCAGACCAAATATGTTTATTTGCATTCTAAGTGCAAACATTAGTTTTTGCAGTATTTGTGCATAATGTTCGTGAGCGATTTTTGCTGTTTTGCCCCACTTTGATAAATGTAAACCTTATAACTAGCCCATTGGCAACATTGCAAATTGCTTGCAGGGTTTGACGATAGCACAGTCGGCATTTCTCCAAAATAGTAATTAAAAAAAAGCTTCTTTCACTATTCTAATTATTTAGGACCAGACACATTCTTGCATGCCCTCTATTTATCATGCCAAATTTTTAACACGATATCTCATTTCGTGTGGACGTAAGTTAGGAAAGAAAACTTCCACTGGTATTTTCTTAAAAAAAAAATTTTTCTCAAAATTTTTACCAGAACAAAGCAGAGACATGGACTTTATTACCTCCTCTTTCATTTCTTAAACTTTCAGAGCGACACCTTATTTCGTTTATACGTAAGTTGGGAAAGAAAAATTGAAGATCAGGTTTGGTCACGTGACCTTCTCGTCACATGGCCTTAATTCCGTATAATTCTTATAATTCTTGCACAAAATAATCTATTGAAAACCATTGTAAAAAGAGAGTTACATCTCAATAATAATTAAATTTAGAAATAAATTGTCGCATCAATTCTTATATATAATAACATTATTTAACTTCAATTTCTCTAATTTTTGTTTAATCAAAATTGTCCTGATCAAATGCATTACTTCATACTTCTCATTTGAAAGAATTAATTCGTTAAAATTTTAATCTGCATATTCTACTCAGTTAAAAATAACTTGAGGTAACATACAATTAGCATATTCACGCTTATTGAAAAGTTTTGTGTGTGCATCGTATTTTTACTATTCGTTGTGATCTTTTAAGAACTCCATTTCAAATTGAATATCAACCCATCCATGTACACATTAAGGTTAGTCAGTCACATTCAACGCTATTCACCAGCCCCCTGCCTCGACCGTGTATGTGTATGTAGTAGTCGTTTTTTTACGATCCGGAGGGGAAATGTCAGTGAAGCTAATCCAACAGATGGCGCCACAAAAAGTAGGTCTGACTTTTTCATTGAATTGCATTAAGAAAAAGCAAAAATAATTAAAAACTTGATGCTGTTTACAAATAAAA
>NC_046665.1:31889431-31891850 GCF_010883055.1 Belonocnema kinseyi | reverse complement strand
TTTTGAGGGAATAATTTGGTAAAAAGTCATTGACAAGACTGATAAATGAGAAAATGGATATAATATTATTCAATATAATGTATATATATATTTAATTAAATTGAACCGAAGGTCGTATATACATTTATGCAGTTCAATAATTTATTTATTGCTTAATCTGGAAAGCTTTTTTCTCGCTGTATACAACCCATAATAATTTTATTTAGAAATTTAAATTTATAGGAGATTTTGAATTAAATTGTTAATTATATTATTGCAAACCTCATTTATAAAATAAACAGACTATAAACTATTAAACTCTATAAACAAACGTACTGTACTCATGACGCACAATTGGAGGAAATGCACTTTTGTCAGTCAAAAATGTTCAGAGCCTTCAATTTTTTGCGATTTTGAATTTTTTGTTTTAAATTAAAGATTATAACTGATCAGGAAAACTTTATATTGTCTTAAATAAATGTTTAGAAACTCATAGAATACGAATAATCAGCTTATTAATCCATTTATTTGTTATAAGCCAATTTTATGAACAAATTGACCAATAATCTTATGATCTGTAAAAAAAATGTTTTGCTAAAAATGCTTCACATTAATGTTGGAATGACATTTAATAACAAAAATACTTTAAAAGTTTATAATAACCTCTGTGATAAACAATTTCTGTGGCAAAATATTAGAATTTGAGATTTTTCAAATTATAATTTCCTTCACTGGCCAGAACGACTTCAGGTAATCCTTGAAATAATAAATAGTTAATAATATTTGATAATATATAACAATTTGAATTTTTGTAAACAAATTAGATAAAGAAGTTCAAAATTTTAGTCCTTTCGCATAGAATTTTTTTTCTGCATTGAAAATGTTTTAAACTGTTGGACGAATGACTGCTAATCACAAAAATATTGGAGAAGTTAACAATAACCATTGTTATAACTAATTCTTGTGACAAAATATTCAAAGGTAAGGTTTTATCAAAAAATTTTATTTTCTTTAGTTGCTACAATGGCTCCGCATATTCCTAAAAAATATATCTTTGATAACATTTAGTAGAATATAACAACTTACATGTTCAAAAACAACTTCTAAATGCTCATCAAAATTTACGAAATTTAAATTAGACCAAAATCCAAATTAAAAATCCTATTTAACGTCCAATAATCAAACTGATGCAAAATCCTGTTAAACAAAACAAGAATCCCACGACCAAATCTGGACCACAACGTTGTGGCCCAGATTTGGTCGTTCGATTCTTGTTTTGTTTAACAGGATTTTGCATTAATTCTGTTGGCAGTTTCACTTGGAAAAAGTCGGGTTTTCAATCTTAATAGATTGAAAATGGATCATAACACTGCATGCTAAGATTCACTCAATACAAAATCTTTTGACAATAACCCACCGACTTGGTCATCAAAGAAAATTTAAATTCGATCAAACCTTAAGTTTAAATATTTTGTCACAAGAATTGTTAATAACAGTGGTTATTGTTAACTTTTCTAATATGTTGGTGACTAGCAGTCATTCGTCCAATAACTTAAAACATTTCCAGTGCAAACAAAAAATTTCCATGTCAAAGGGCCAAAATGTCCCAACTGTTTATCTAATTTGTTTAGAAAAATTTACATTGTTATATTTTATCTAATATTATTAAATATTTATTATTTTAAGGAATACCTGAAGTCGTTCTGGCCATTGAAGGAAATTATAATTTCAAAAATCTCAAATTCTAATCTTTTGCCAAAGTAATTGTTTATCACAGTGGTTATTATAAACTCTTAAATTATTTTTATTATTGAATGTCATTCGTATAATAATGTGAAGCATTTTTAGCAAAAACAAAAAATTTTTTACCGATAATAAGACTATTTGTATATATGATGTTAGATTCAATTTAAATAAATATATACATTATATTAAATAATATTAAATCCATTTTCTCATTTATCAGACTTGTCATTGACTTTTCACCAAATAATATCCTCCAAACATTTTAATAAAAATTACCATTACTTTTTAAAAATATTTCCTTAAAAACTCGAAATTGTTAAGATTTTAAAGGTACAAAGATTCTTCACTTTGCAACTGAAGTTGTAGTCTTACATACTTAAATTATTATTATATTCATATTGGATATAAGTGACATATTTTTTATTACTTCTTCTAATCATGTACATGTTTTAAATAATTTTCTCATTGAGGAATTAAATAATGTTAATTTTTTCATTAGGTCCTTTAATAATTTTAACAATAAATCATTTTTTTAACTAGAACAAATAATCAAATCAATAATATCAGTAAAATAAATCATAGAAATATGACGTTAGAACTGCTTTCAAAATGTATTTTAAAATTAAATTTTATTCATATTAAACTACATATTTTTATAACTTTTTCTATTTTTAAATAATTAGTAATAGTTACT
>NC_046665.1:31887219-31889331 GCF_010883055.1 Belonocnema kinseyi | reverse complement strand
GTTTTAAATAATTTTTTCATTAGCTAAGTTAATAATTTTAACAATAAATATATTTTTTTTAACTAGAACAAATAATAAAATCAATAATATCAGCAAAATAAATCGTAGAAATATGAAGTTCGAACTGCTTTTAAAATGTATCTTAAAATTAAATTTTATTCGTATTAAACTACATATTTTTATGACTTTCTTTTTTTTTAATAATTAGTAATAGTTACTCTTACTTTTTCATATATATTTTTTGTTTATTTGCAAACAGCATCAAGTTTTTAATTATTTTTTCTATTTCTTAATGCAATTCAACGAAAAAGACAGACCTACTGTTGGTGGCGCCATCTGTTGGATTAGTTTGACCAACAATTCCCCTCCGGATCTTAAGAAAACAGAAAAGTGGTGGCGATGCATAGGGCTGCTATTCACTAAGCATTTTAACGAATGCGCAATGGCAGATTTAAAGCACCGCTCTCAGGTGACCGATTAAAAATGGGGCCAACCGATTACATTTTTATTCATTTAATCTGCAAATGACAGATACGCAATTCATACCGACTCGCTTTCTATCGGTTCTCTTTTCCTGGGTTCTAACATTTTTATATAAATATAATTATAATTCCCAGTGATAGAAAAATTGTTGCTTCGGGTTTTAATTGTTAAGACGGCTATTTTAAGCCAGATTACGTTTTGCTTTGACAAAAAAATTGGACAAACAGAATTTCACTGATTCATTCATAAAAATATCATGTTTCATAAAATATATTTTAAAATAAACTATAAACTACTATAATTAATACAGCTTACTTGAAATTTTTACGTACATTATAATGGTGTAAAATTTAAAATACAAATAATATAAATATTATTCAAATTATTTCCAAAGTTTTTTTTCAGAACTTTTATATATACTAGGCATTCTGATAAGTCCCTGAAAAATGAAACACGGAAACGTTTTTTTTGGCCAAAGTCGGTTTTATTTTTCAACATACTCTTCTTTTAGGTCGATACAGCGAGTCCAACGATTTTGTAACTTTTTGATACCGTCCGAAAAGTACTCGATCGGAAGGTCTCCAAAATACGCCTCAGTTTCAGCTATGAGCTCCTCATTTGAGTAAAGACGCTTACCGGTGAGCCATCTCTTCAGGATAGGGAACAAGTAATAGTCGCTGGGGGCCAGGTCGGGTGAATACGGTGGCTGAGGAACCAATTCGAAGCCGATTTCATGCAATTTTGCTTGTGCAACTAAGCATGAATGAACAGGCGCATTGTCGTGATGATGAAGCGGTTTTTTTTTCTTCAAATGCGGTCGTTTTTCGGCGATTTCGATTTTCAATCGGTCCAATAATGATGAATAGTATTCTCCGGTTACGGTTTTACCTTTTTCAAGACAGTCCACGAATATTATGCCATGTGCATCCCAAAATACGGAGGCCATAACCTTTCCGACCCATTGTTGCGTTTTTGGACGCTTCGGAGCACTTTGGCCCGGTGGAACTCACTGTTTTGCCTGTTGCGTTGACTCAGGAGTGTAGTAGTGGATCCAGGTTTCATCCACGGTTGGTTCACATTAGTGAATACTAATGCCATCTCTTAGAATTTTCAGATACTTATCAGACTGCCTAGTATTTTAAATGATTCCCATTTTCTTGTTAAAATTTTTGTAAAATTTTGAAATATTGCCTTTAAACCTTCCAGATTTTTTTTACTATTTTATGAATCTTTTAAAATGCTTTGGAATATTTTTGGGACTGAAAAATCCGGAATAATAAAATTCCCGACATTAAAAACTTCCTGAAAATATAAAATGCTAAAATCTGAAAATCCCGAATTTAAATGTCACTTATATATATATCAAAATGTCACTTATCGAGCGCATTGTCGAATTCTTAAAAAAAGGGAAGTTTATAACTACTAAATGAATAAAAATTAAGAAATTTAAATTCTATTACTGAATTTTAAATAATATTTAAGATTGTTTAAGCTTCGTGCGAAGTTTCCACTGCATATAGAACTGTCGATAAATAATTGGAATTTAGATTGTTCTACAGGTTACAATTTTTGTATAAACAATTTTTTCTTAACATCATTGTTTTAGTGGTACTTTAGAGAATTATCGTG
>NC_046665.1:31876975-31887119 GCF_010883055.1 Belonocnema kinseyi | reverse complement strand
TGTTATGAGGGCAACACATAACTCCTTGAAGCTATTTATATTTTCTGAGTCTTCGTCCAGTCTATGCTGAACTTCGTAGACTTATCTCCAAAATACTTCGACATCCTCTGGTTTGGGCGTCAGATAGTATTCGTATTCTCTCAACAATATGCTGCGTGATGGTCAGCAGCTTTGACTTGTTAAGTGTGTGATAACGGGTCTGGAGTTCGCGCGCGAACTTTCGAACCTTGGCGGTAAAATTCCTGCCAGATGTGATACAGTGAATCACACATTGAATGCGGGACGCGTACTGTCTTGCCCAGCCTATCTTTATGGCAAGTTGATGCATTCGTCTTTTGGTCTTATGATCAGCCGTTGGTTTTGTTTTACGGCTCACATCGACCAAAGTTTTTGCTGCATTATACTCACAATAATTGATAGCCCAGAGGTCGGATTCACCGGAAAAATGTTCATATATAATGTCCACGAAGCTCGTCATCCATTTCAGCCAGATCTTTAGGCTTGAGAGAAACCTTGGTGTTGATGTTTCTCCGGGTCATAAAGCATCGCTCTTCCTCTATTGGATTCCTGCCCACGGTTGGTCTTAGTGTCGCCTCTCTTTCTTTGTTGCCGGCTTGTTCTAGCTGTGTTAGAGTAGGCGTTCCGCTTACATAGCCCCTTTTTCGGAGTAGTTCAGCATGGTTTCGCAGACGTTGTTGCGAAAAGTGCGATAACTCCGGGTGTTTCTTCACCACAGAGCATGTAGCCGAGTCATGTAACCCCGTTCAGGGGCGACACTCGCACTCTAGCAAGTCGTGATATAGTTGCTCCGTCCACTTGAAGGTAGCGAGATCCAGACGATCCATCGCATTGAATCCATTTTCATTGGTTCCAGCAGCTCTAGAGTGGTCGGTATTGTTCGCCGACCCATGGTCGGGAGCTCTGCGTGTTCTGTTGTTTTGAACCAGACTTACTACAACTATGTTTGGTGTTGTCATTGTTGTTCCCACGAGAAGCTTCGTCCATCCTTCTAGAGCCCAGCATGCAAGGATAAGACTGCGTACTCTGAGAGGTCGCCCGGTATCCCAGAGTCACCGTTCTAGACACCTCACCCAGGTGCCATTCAGCTTTCGGCACGGTTTTCACACTTCCGCTTGGGGGTTAATTCCTTCGGGACCACCTCTGGACAATCGTCCGCGACTGCCTGTTTATTTTTGTAACCATATTCAGCAGAAACCCTTGGTACAGGGACCCTCTGTCCGCAAACCGAGGACGCGTTCTTTGGCTTTGTCATAGGCCCTTCGGTTTGATTCTATATATATATTTTTTGTTTGAAAATATATTATTATATTTGAGACTATTTGAAATACTGTGAAAATGTTGCATGAAAAGATGTAAGTTGTGGATTTCCCATTATTTTTTATGCTGTCAAAATTTATTTTTTGATTTATCAAGAAAACTCTAAAATTTGTTATGATAATCTTCTAGGGCATTTAGAAATCACACTTTTTCGTCTCTTGCCATTTTTTCATATCGTCCGTTAATTGGCTTAAAAGGTTCATTTTCGTGTGTTTTTTGGAATTTTGAAAATACTACAACTCTCATAATTTTTAATTTTCTGAAAAAAGTCATCAGATACATTTTTCGACTTCTTAAATACTATGAATAACCGTACAGAGAATTCTTGAATTTTGAAAAAATGGTATTAAAATTATTCAAAAGGCGCTCACTTTTTGAATTGTTATCCATAATGGCTGGCTAACGAACTTAACCTTCAGTTTAGGACATAGTACTAGATAGGGGGTCCCAAAACGTGGACATTTGACAAAAACTGGGGAGAAAGGGAGCGGGTTGTTAAATTTTACACATGTCTAGTACCTTCTCTGATGAGAATGAAAAAAAATGTTTGGCTTATCATTTTTTCCCCTATCTTGCATAGTCTGACCGCAAAAAGCAATTTTTGATTTTTAATTAGTTATCGTGCGGCCAAAATTTGAATTTTCCGAAAAATTCAAAAAGTTTATATGATAATCTTGTAGGGCTATCGAAAAGTAACATTTTTCTTTTCAAGTACTATGAACAACTGTACACAGAATTTTTGAATCTTGAAAAAATGTGTACTCTAAAATTTTAAAAATGGGCTCACTTTTAGTATTTTTATCAAAAATGTCTGACTAACGAACTTGGCATTTAGCTTAGGACACTAAAAGAGTGTACCAAAAGCCAATCTAAAAGATTACTTTTTTTTCCTCAAGTTATCGTGCTGACAGACAGACAGAGAGACATAAAGGCAGATATAACGACAGACAGATCGACACATTCGTAAAAACCTGCTTTTCGGTTTCAGGGGGTCTCAAAACGTGGAACATCTGACAAAAACTAGGGCGGTCAAATTTTACACAAATCTAACATCTTCTCTGATGAGAATGTAAAAATGATTTATTTGTCAGGTATAATTTTTTGATAGTTCTTTTTTCAGTTTAAATCATAAAAAATAGCATCAAAAACATGAAAAGTTAAATTAGTTGAAACCCCACACACGAGACGAAAAAGAAATTAAAAGACAAAAGTAGTCGTAAGAAAGTGTCCACGCAGCAGGCACATTTTTTACTGTTATTGAAGTTTTTCATAATTAAAGCCAAAACTACGCATCCTATCAAAAAGTGGTTAATAATAAATTTGTAGATCTTTTTCAAATGCAATTTTTTGATTTTTCATTATTTTGAATGTTGTAAAATTTTGAATTTTTGATTTTTCAAGAAAATTCAAAAAGTTGTAATGATAATCTCGTTGGGCATTCAAAAAGGAACATTTTTCTTCTCCTGACTTTTTTTTCATATCACGCGTTATTTGGCATAAAATGTTCATTTAAGTGTGTTTTTTGAAAAAAGTGATCAAAAATGTTCAAAATACGCTCACTTTTTGAATTTTTATCCAAAATGACTGGCTAACGAACTTGACCTTTATTTTAGGACCCTCAAAGGGTATACTAAAGGCCAATGCAATCTGTCAATTATTTCGCAAGTTATCATGCTGACAAACTAAAAATCTACACACACACAGGCACACAGAAACAGTCACACAGACACAGACAGAGCCAGAGACATTCAGAGCCAGAGGGAGGGAGAGGGAGAGAGAGGGAGACCTTCGTAAACACCTGTTTTTTGGATTCAGGGGGTCTCAAAACGTGGACATTTGACAAAAACGGGAGGGTCAAATTTTACACAAATCTAATACCTTCTCTTGATGAAAGTGTAAAACACTTAAATTTTAAGTCAAAGAGGTAAATCTTGCAGAAATATGATTTAAAAAAAAAACTAGATTTAACAAACACGAAAAAAAACACAGAAAATTTAATTTACAAACGAATCCTACTTTAATTTTCTATCATATTGACAAATCATTAATCAAAATAAACTAATTTACACCTTTACAATTGCATTTTTAATAAAAAGACGATGTAAAAAACCAAGAAAATTAATTTTCGACCAAAAAAATCAATTTTAAACAAAATAAATGAATTTTCTACCAAATTATTAAATATTAAATATATAAATTATAAATTTCTAATAAAATTTTCAACCAAAGAGTAACCACCAAAGATTAAGGGGAGCCCTAAAAGTAGGAATCTTTAATGTTAAAGTTCAACTTTTATCCAAGTCGTTTAATTTTCAATTAAAGAAGATAAATTGCGAATAAAATAGTTAAATTTTTTACCGAAGAAATGAATTTTTCAGCATTATATTAATGATCTATCAAAATAAAACGAGCTTTCAACAAAATATATTAATTTTTAACAACATTTTTGAATTTTAAAGCAGGGAGGACGATTTACCTATACAAAGTTTGAATTATCCACTAAAAATATGATTTTTTAAGAAAAAAGTTAATTTTCTGCCAAAAAGTTAAAATTTCATTAAACCAGTTTATTGGTTATAAAAATTATTTCATTTGGAATAAAAAACTTAATTTTTAACAAAATAGTTCAATTTTTTACCAAATTGTTGAATCATCAACCAAATTAGATTAATGTAGACCCAAACAGTTCCATTTTTAATAAAAAAAGATGAATTTTCAACGCAGAAAGTTTATTTTCGGTAGAAAAAGACCATTTTTTTAGCAAAATACATGAAATTTTAATAAGAAAGGAGCAATTTTAAACAAGAAAATGTTAATTTTTAATAAAAACATCAATTTAAATCGAAAATGAAACATTTATCTTGTTAGTTAAAAAAAATTAATTCTTATTTAAAAACACGAATTTTGAACAAAAAAGTTACATTTTGAACAAAAGAGTTTGGCCTAAAAATGACTTTTTATCCACGGAAGATTAATTTTCTAAAAATAGAATAGTTCAATTTTCGACCAAAGAGGTGTATCTAAAACCAAAATAATCATTTTTTCACAAAGTAGTTCAACTTTTAACCAAGCTTCTGAACTTATAACGAAACAAGATGACTTTTTAACAAAATCGTTGCATTTTTTACAGAATAATAAAATTTTCATCTGAATACTAGAATTTTGAACCAAATGAGTTAAATTCCGAATCACAAATATAATAATCACTTCTTGATAGGACGCGCACTTTTTGTTTTATTTGCGAAAAATAACATTGAAAATATAAAAAAAAAATTGATTCAACAAAAATTGTTTGCCCGAAAAAGAGCTACAAATTTATTATGAATTACTTTTTAACACGTCACGTAGTTTTCGTTTTAATCATAAAAATGGCATTAAAAATAAAAATGAAAAATTTGTGGAAAAACAACAAAACTTACAAAAACAAATTGATAGAAAAAAGTTATACGCCCAAAAAAGTGATACAAATTTGTATTCATTTATTACATTCTTATTATTTATGATGGAGAGAGTATTAGAATTGCCCGAAATTTGAGACCACAATATTTAAATTTTGAACCAAATGACGCAAAATACGACAAAAAGACTCAAAGAGAAATGATTGGGTTTTGAAAAATCCTACAAAATTTCGTTTAACCAGTTTTCAATAGGTCTTGTAATTTTGTTTTATCATAAGTAATATATGCAGAAAATCTAAAATTCCAATATTACGTGAAAAGGCGCGAGATACGTAAAAAATCTAAAAGAAGACTTGTAGGATATTTTGCTTTATCTATAAAAAATAATATGAAAACTAAAATCCTATTATTAGCATAACAACGCGAGATAGAGAAAAATGTTTAAAAAAAGGATTGTATTTTTTAAATTTATTTTAAGGTGGTTCAGAAAATATAAATTTACAACTGTTTGTCAAAAAATGAGTGCGCAGCGCAAATGTCAAGATAATATTGTGTACCTCAAAGCTAACAGAGCTTACAGGAACTTAATCTTTAACTATACTTATTTAAGTAAAAAATGCAGAATATGAAGACGTTTATAAATCCTGCGATCTAAATAGATCTTTTTGATAAAGTTTCATTCAAGCATTCTAAATGGAAAGAATAAATATCTGAGCGCGAATCGCGGGAATCAATAGACGCGCGCACTAGGCGCGCTCAAACTTGCGAGCCACGGGCACAGCGCACGATCAGAATGTTCCCGCGACAATAAATAATTCATTTACGGATTATTTTATTACAAAGTAACAATTAAGAGATAATTGTTTTTCAAACTTTCCAATAATTTCTAACCTTTTAGCTTAAATTGAGAAATGTAAGGCAAAATATTTATATATTCTGATCAACCACTCGAGTAAAATTCAAAAATACATTTTTTCAATTTTAAAATTATGGGGTTCTTAATTTAAAAAATCGGGACATAATTTACATAAACAGTAGATATATAAATCTCTATAAAATATTATATAAAAAAATTTAAAAAAAATTATTATATAATTTTATCGTTTAATTATAATATATTTAATTCATAATTAATTAAACAAACATAAAAATTTTATTCATAGATTATTCATAGACCGTAAATTTTAATTGCAAAATGACTAATTTTTTCCATAAAAGATGTAGCAGCTAAAAACATTTATTACGATACAATTACAATTTATTTCAATTTAAACCGACTTAGTATCGGCTATTTGATGGACTTGTTCGACGGGTGAAGATTGCAGGGGCAAAGTAGTTGGTTGGCGTGATCTTCGGGTTGAGAGGCATGGGGGGTTCGGGCGATTTTAGGCCGGAGCGCCGTCTACAATTAGTTCCTCGAACTATACATGTGCTGCATCTAGACTTATAATATCTTTGACTTAACCGCTTGACTCAATTCGAACGTAGAAAGGTAAGGGTGGTTGACCATTAAATGGAATTTAAAAATAAAATAAAATCCGAAAATAAATAGAGGACAAGGCTGCACTTTTTTAAACAAAGATAAAACTTAATTTATTGAAAAATTACAAACGAACCAACTGCAAATGCCTGGTTTATTTTTTATTATATTTTTCATTAATTACAAATTTTAATAATAATTCCCCTTAATATTTTAATCTCAGAGAGACCCTTCCTTCGCTCTCTCTCGTGAGATACAACCATGCTGGTAAATTTCATATATAATAAAATAAAAATTATCATATATAATATTTACCTTTTAAAAATATCGAATATTAAAATTAGTTCATAAAATGCCATTGGACACTCAGCTTGGAAATTAAAAATATTTTTACAATAAAATGAAATTCCACCACAAAATACTTATTGGTTATTGATTTTTATTCTTTTAAGAAAAGTTTTTGGATTTTCATGAATTCGTAAAAAGCACAAATTTTAAATGATGATTCAAATTCCTCATTTTTTAACTAAAAATATTCTGTCCGTCTTCCTATATGAAAAGTAATTTTAAATTTTCGTTATAAGAAGATCGAATATTATATGAGTTCTATAGGTTTATACAATATCATTCGACGCTAGTTTTGAAAACTAAAACGTTTCTAGTAATGAAAATTGAATGTCAAACTGAAAGTGTTATTGTTAATTGCTTTTAAGGGTTTTAAGACACTTTTTAGATTCTTTTGATGGGAAAATTTCACATATTTCAAACTTTAAACTTCCAAATGATAGGGCTGCCGCGCTGCAGTAATCCCAGTAATAAGCGTTGAATTCAGAAGATTAAAAAATTTGTATTGCTATGAATACGCGATTTTATCTCCGTCTAAAATCCTCCAACGGGAAAAGAAAAATTGCAAATCCTATTCCTCTCAATCGACTTACTAAAATGTAATGGAAGCATTTATTTAACCTATTTTTTATGATTAAATCGTTTTATAACTTATAAATTAGGAAAATATTCAATTTTATATTTATTTATATATTAATCATTTATTTGAACGTGCTAAAACAGTAATAATGTATTAATGTAAAATATGTGAATTAAAATAATTTTAACTCTAGAGAGGCAGACTTGAATTGATTTTAATTTAAATTTCAAAACTTATATTCCACATGAAGGAATTAAAACAATTTATTATGCATATTTTGTAAATTGATTAGAAGGAATTAAATAAACTTAAAGTATGAAGACTTTTGTAGAATACAAGACAACTTTGTGAGGTGTGCCTATCGGTACAATTAGAAAGAATTAAATATATTGAAAACACGTTCTCTTTTGATGAATAGGAAACTATGTGGCGGTCACTATGGAAATAGAAATGAATAAGTTTCGGAGTTATCGTATTCTTACGACATTTTATACATAAGGAAAAATTGCGCATTCAAAAGAATAGAATGATCTTCACTTTTACGCTGAAATCTGAATATATCAATTTTTCTCTATTTCTTCTCTATTCAACATACCGACCACTGTACTAGGCCCTAGGCCTAGAACAGGGGTCTCTAAAGGTAGATCCTCTATCTACCAGCGATCCCAGGCCAATAGGCCGGATCTGCTCAGTTTTGACCCAGAACTGTCAAAACCCTTTACCTTATTTTTGCCGCTGGTAACTCTTGAACTCGAAACCCTTATTTCTATTCGAAACTTAACGCTAAAATTGAGAATTATGAAATAAAATAATGAATCTTTATTTTTCGTTACTTTAATATTTTGAAATAAAATACTCAATGCAATTATAATTTTTTATATTCACAATTTAAATTCCCTAAAAATTGTATTATCTATAAATAATTCAAAATTTAATTTTCGAATTAAATAAAAAAGTAGCATGGAATTCACGCATCTTTGAATCTATATTACCTAATATAAAAAAAAAAATAAATTCTAAAATCGGTAATAAAAAATTTTTCAATATTAAAAGATTGAAAAATTGTTAAATGGACTTTAATAATTGATTATTTTATTATATCTACAGAAAAAAAGACAATTTTAACGATCTGTTAATAGTTAATACCAATGCAAAGAATTTGGCCCCTTCAGTTCCGAAAATGTTTTTCAAAACTTTTCTATTAAAAATCAAAAATTAATTTTTATTTAAAAGCGCTAATGCAATTTCAATTCTTTTAAATTTTAAGTAATCAATTTTTAAAGTTTTTAATTTTTTCTATTTTCGAAATTTTATTCTGAAATAATTTTATTTACAGATTCTCGGTTTGAAAAAAAACTCTGAAATTTTGAACGCCTTGAATTTATTTTTGATCGCTTATTTTTGTTATTATTAGTTTTTTTTTATTATTTAGTATTATTAATGTCGAAAACATTTCTTTGTGAACAATTATCGGCAATTGCTTAGTTCAAATACTTCAAATAAAATACTTTGTATTTTAAGCTCTGTCAAGTTATACCAGAAGAAAGGGTTCTCCGAGCCCTTGCAACTGGGATTTTTTTCAAAGGAGTCATAAATTTCCTCTCAGTTTCCCGTCGAAAAAAAATTGGTAGATCTTGGAAAAGGCCTTACTGGATTCGAAGTTGCTTCAGGCCCTCGATATTACGTCCCCTGTGGAGATAATCCCTTTGTCTTCCAACTTATACCTATTTCTATTTTAAGAATATCAGTATGTCTAAGAAAATCATTTAAATATACAAAATTAGATTATTTCCAATCTAATAATGTATAAATATGATATATGAACATTTTATGGACGAAAAACTAAACAATTTTCCACTTTTTGTTAATTATACATATAATGCAATAGTATTTTTCCAAAAATTTAATTTTTTAATTTTTAATCTTATTTTTTTACAATTAAAAGAAAATCTACTCGTCTTATCTGAAAATGATTAATAATAAATGAATAGATTTTTTCAGACGAACATTTTTTGTCTGTTAATTTTAGTTTGTACGTTGTGTCATTTAAAAAAAAAATTAATATTTTTATTTTGAATGCTAATTTATACGTCTAAAGCAAAAACTACGTGTTCTATCAAAAATTATAGCTCTTTTTGGGATAAACAAGTTTTGTCTCTTTTTTCCGCAGCTTGTGTCGCTAATCCAAAAAAATTTTATTTTTTTATTTTTAATGTTTTTTTTTACGACTAAAAACAAAATCTACGCATCCTATCGAAAAATGATTTATTATAAATTTGTAGGTTTTCCAGGGCGCACAATTTTAGCTCATTCATTTTTTTCGTGTCTTGCATAGTTTGACCAGAAAATGGAATTTTTGGATTTTTCATAATTTTTGGTACAATCAAAATGGGAATTTTTAACTATTCGACCAAATTAAAAAAGTCGTTATCATAAGCTTGTAGGACTTTTAAAAATCAACGTTTTTCTTCTCGTGGTTTTTTTCATATCGTGCGTTGTTTGGCTTAAAATGTTCATTTTATTTTTTTTTTATTTTTAAAATGCTCTTACTCTGATGATTTTGTTTTTACAGAAAAAAGTCATACGGGTAAATTTTTTGAGTTTCTGAGTACTATGAATAATTGTACATAGAATTTTGAAATCTTGAAAAAATGTGGTTTCGAAAATTTTTGGTACGATCAAATTTTGAATTTTCAACTTTTCAAGATTAAATGCTATGAATATCCGTACAATTTTTGAATTAAAAAAAAAAGTGGTCTCAAAAATTTTCAAAATACGCTCACTTTTTGAATTTTCACCCAAAATGGCTGGCTAACGAACTTGACCTTTATTTTAGGACACGAAAAGAGTATACCAAAGGTTAATCCAATCTGTCAATCCTTTCGAAAGTTATCCTGCTAACAAACTAAAAATCTACACACACACACACATTCATAAAAACCTGTTTTTCGGATTTAAGGGGTCTCATAACGTGGACATTTGACAAAAACGGGGGGGGGGGGG
>NC_046665.1:31869857-31876961 GCF_010883055.1 Belonocnema kinseyi | reverse complement strand
GGGGGGGTCAAATTTTACACAAATCTAATACCTTCTCTTGATGAGAATGTAATAATTTCTTAAATCAAAAAGGCTATCGATTTGAAACTTATTTTCGAATTTACTTAAAAATTACTTCTTTTGTTTACATCTTCGATGACTCTTTCTTGTATTTTTAAGTTATTATACATATTTTAACATAATAATTTTTTTTTTTTAATTGAGAATTTTTCATTTTTAGATAAGAACATTTTTTCGAGATTAAATTTTTTTAGCATCCATTTTCTACTCATTTTACCGATGTGATTTGACATGAATTTTTGAAACAGAACTTGGAATAAATTAATTTCATGATAAATTAAATTTTTGTCTTACGTTCCACATCGATGATTCGCCTTTCTTCATTTAGAATTATATATGCGTTAATTATTGTAATAAAATTTTGAATCCTTTTTTGCCTATATTTACGATTTATTATTTATCGTCAAAATTTCCAATGACAAAATTCATTTTTCAAGTTTGTCATTGATAATTGCATAATTGAGAATCTCTCGGAGAATCTACATATTCTTTGAATTTTCGAGGTTGTTTTGGCTTAGCTGATTTTGCGCTGGCGCATGCGCGAAACTCGTCGCACAAGATTCCAAGTTCTTCCGGATTCTTTTTCTTATTGCCTCTTATTCGCCCTTATTTGTCGTTATTCTCACTGTACCGCGCTACTCAGTAAGCTAAATAAGTATTTCCTTGCTTAAAATCTGACTTATAATTCTAATAAACTCTCTATCTTACTGATGCTTATCGAATCTTATTTGTCTTTATTTCTTACTATCTTGCGTTATATATAAGAGATTTAAGAAGATTTCAATCATTAAAATGTTTAAATTCGTGAGTGAATAGCCTCTCGGAAAAATTTTAATTGAGTTTGAACACTCACATAGAAGCGTCCTATATACGAATATACACATTTCCAGTAACAGTTCGTGAGTTTTAATCAATCTGTGAAAAGTGCATAATGTCTTGTAGGTACGCAGTTTTACAATTGGAAGTGTTATTTTTTGGTTAATATCTCCGTTTTTAAATTCTATACATTCTTTAACTTAAAATTTAATTTCTTAAAGAACTATTGATAAAGCATTCAGTGTTATTAAAACAATGTCTTTTGACGAAATACAACATTGATGAAAGAAAATTACAATGTAGTAGTACAATTTTTAACAAATTTTTTTAAGCTGTCAGATAACATTGCAGCCACTTGAAAATTGCCCTGTAGTAAAAATATGAAATTATTAAGAATTTTGTTGTTGAAGAATGATTTAAGTATTATTTGAAAATATTCTTTTTTTTATCGACAGAAAGTTTATTTTGAAAGGCGAACAATTTTTGTTACTTTTATCAAAATAATTCTTATGATAAAAGAAAATTAATTTCCTATTTTCTCCAATTCTTTAGATACAATGTTTAAATTTAAAAGCAGAATTATATAATCATATAACTACAATGTTCTTTTTTACAAATTTATTTTTTACTACAGTGTGATTTTGGAAATGCTTTCTTTCCCAGAAATAATTAAAAAACAGGAAACTCAGTACATTTCAATTTCAAAAATTGAAATTTTAAACATTTTGAAAAATTTAAATTAAAAAATTTAAAGAGATACAAAACTTTGTTAAAGGAAAATTTGTATATAAAAAATCGAGGAAACATTTTTTTTAAGTACAATGTTCCTCGACAATCTGTATAATTACTACTGTGAAAAAAACTGGCATCAACTTTTCATTGATATAAGGAAAAAAAAGTTTCTAAAGAATCCCAGGTGGAAATATTATATATAGTTTATATATAGTGTGACGTTTTATATATACTATTCATTTGTTTTATACATTTTTTGTATAAAACACTATTAATTAACACTATTTCTCTTATACACAAAAAGCTGTGTTTAAGGGTTTCAATAAAAAATTGGATTTAATATAAATCGCAAAAAAATAATTTTAAAAGAGTTCTCCGACTGTAGTGTTTTCTCAAAACTTAAAAAAATTTGTTTATACATTTTTTCACAAAATTTTCTTACTACATTTTAATTGTTTTTTCATTAGTTGTTCTTCGTTAAAAGATTGCTTTTTTAAGAATAGTACTTTCAATTGTAAAAGAGCATACCTGCAAGAAATTGTGTACTTTGCAAAGATTTATAAAACTCACTGATAAGGATCGCCAGTATGTGCCAAAACGTTTGAAACAACTCAATTGTTTTTGATTCACCTAACTCTAAAGCCAACAATGTACTTCAACAATTTCTACAAAACTAAGTTTTGAGGGCCAATAAAATCGCCCAGTTTTTTTCTTAAATTTTCAACAGCTTTACCAACAAACAAAACAATAGAAAATTTATTGATTAACTCAATGGGGAGCTTATGAAAATGTAATATTCTAATTGAAATTGTTGAGACTGTACCTATATTAACGATTATATTCACAAGCTCGTCAAAATGTCAGGGATTTCGTCGGCCTATTAGCACTTTTAATTGAGGTATAGGCGTGGAAATAGCGAGGAAATGGGTAATTTGAAAGACAATGGAATAATTTTTATGGGGGACATCACATCGAGAGCCTGAAGCAACTTCGAATCCAGTGAGGGGTAGTGTCGTTGCGCAGTGGAAGGGGAAGGTTACGCAGGTAGCCGTGGAGGAAAAGACGATCGCCTTTGTGGAGACCCCTGGCCTAGGGTATGATCTATAATATATATATTTTTATTCTGTCTTCTTTCGTTAAATAATGTTTCGCAATATTAATTTGACATATTTCACGTAAAATAATTATTTTGTGAACTAAGTCAGGATTATGTTAATTAATATTTTTTACGAAAAAATTTGAATGAATAGTGATAGCGATGGAGAAAATAGTTTAAAATACATATAGTTTTCCACACAGTGCTGAAGTATTATAAAAGTAAAATGATTAATAATTAATAATAATGTAATTAATTGACAAAATAATTTATATGGAAATATAGTTTTAAAAATTAATTTACATAAGTGAAAAAAATTAGTGGTTAATAGTAATAAGTAATATGCTGTGTTTAAACAAATACACGGAGAAAATTTGGTGAGGAAACTCTAACGAACTTTTAAGTATAATTGGCATATATGGACGAAAAGGAGAATGTTTGACATTATTGTAATAATTTGTGTCTTGCGAAATGTTAAAGAATAAATGTCATTATGGTAAACTTTAATAACGCAGATTAAATTTTCCAAATGTACAGTAAATATTTTCAAAAGTAATCATTAATGCACGTGGTGTCATTATTGAAAACTATTCTGTCACACATTCAGGAAAAATTTGATAAAGTTTGATGCTTGTTAAATAATGTTTGCAAATGTAAAGTCAAGAAAACTTTAAATTATGCAATTACAATAATTCCCTCCAAATCGGTTACAGAATGGTAAGTTTCGGTTATTTTTTCTAGGTAAAAAATGTATTATTTACTTAAAGGTGTGGTAAAGTTTTAAATGGATTCTACCGAAAAATTAATTTTGGTTATGTTATAATCTCCTGTATACTTTATGAAAGTTTGTCCACTATAAGTGAGCTTTTCATTTTTTTACGTTAGACTTTATTCGACAGTTTGATAAACCGATAGTCACGCAGTATCTTCCATCGCCTCCACATTCAAATTACTATTAGTTTGTAAAATTGCAAAATAAAAAAAGATTTCATTAAAGTAGGAAATTAAACATTTCATTACCATGAATCGAAGTTGACGCCCCTGATATAAGCCTGAGTGCTGCCATTTTAGTGGCTTTTGTCATGTTAGAGGTTTTCCTACAAAATTTGTAGCTTTTTCTTCCGTTCAGTGTGATGAAAAAATTGTTTTCCACGTATTTAGCAGGAAAAACTGGGTTTAATTGGTTTATGAGGAAATTTATTGTCTCTAAGAAATGAAAAAAATTGTTCAGTAAAATAAATTCTTTATATTCCTAAAACCTTATATCCTCGTGATCGTCACTTTTTCGTACCTTATTCCTTTTTGAAATTAAAAATTTTAATTGTTGATGTCTTGAATAATTAAAAAAGTTTAGGTATTGAGTGTGATGAATGAAAATTCATAAATGTTATAAATGGTCCAAATTAAAAAATTATTCTAGATATCGAAAAAAATTTCAGCATGTATTGGCAATATGTGTAAAAACTTCTCAGTAAAATACGTAATAATCAGTTGAATGGATAAGGCTGCATAGGTAAAAAATTAAAATTTGGGCAATTACTCAACAATTATAAATCTTGTATTCAAGAAAATAAAATATATTTCTATAAAATCTTACAGAAAATGTAGTATCGGCGAAGTCCAATGCATCTAGCCACTCTTTCGATTTAGAATTTAAATGGTAAAGTGAAAATTTTAGTTGAATAATACGGTACCATTTAATTGAATCGAAAAATAAATCAATTTATTTAATTATTAGCAAAAATTACTCAGACAAATTAATTGAATTTTTTTTATTTGGCAAATTGGTGCTTATTCAATTTGGAATAATTAGTATTTAAAACTGGACTTATTATCCTAAAAATCATTTAAATTTAAGAATTTTTATTTACACATCTTTAAAATTGAAAATTTGTTAATTTTTTTTAATTAAACGTGGAAAATGATGCAAGTTTCACCATTAAAACAGTTTCAATTCTGATGATACACAATAAAAATATCTTCAATTTGGAAGATGTAGAGTTGAAATCTTAAGTTTAGATCTTCAAGATTTACGAAATTTTACTGGTCATTTTAAACAAAACTGCTTTGTTTATCAATTATTATAAAAAATTAAAATGATGGGAAATCTGTCAAGGCTCAAGAAACATCGTGGGGCAAGTTGTCGACACCCTCATGGGGCTAAGTCAACACTTGACTATAATGTCTAAAGAAAAGAAGGGTCATATTTAAAAAATTTTTATTATTGTATAACCAACTAAGTTCTCGACCCAAAAATACCCAATACGTTCTCAAACGAAATTTGTTTAAATTGAAAAAACGACTTGAAAAGAAAGTGTCGGCTTGGCCTCAATCTTTTGGTAGCAAGTTGAAAAATTTAGTTCAAAATAAATTTTTTGATAAAAATTCATATTTTTGGTTTGAAAATGAAACTTTTTCATGCAAGTTCGCAAGGGGGTGACTTGATTGGGAAATTACCCTGAATTTGATTTAAGAATACCAGGAATTTACTTTAGATCGCAGAAAAATTTAAGTTTTCATTATTTTAATAATTGTGTATAATTTACGAAATTGATTTCTACAGAAAATGTAGTATCGGCGAAGTCCAATGAATCTAGCCACTCCTTTGATTTAGAATTTAAATGGTAAAATCAAAATTTTAGTTGAATAACACGGTGCCATTTAATTGAATTCAAAAATAAATCAATTTAATTAATTATTAGCAAAAATTACTCAGACAAATTCAATGAATTTTTTATATTTTGCAAATTGGTACTTATTCAATTGGCAAGAATTAGAATTTAAAACTTGACTTATTATTTTAAAAATCATTCAAATTTAAGAATTTTTATTTATAAATCTTTAAAATTGAAAAGTTTTTAATGTTTCAAATTAAACTGCACAACAAATTAAATTGCACATATTAAAAATTAAAGTAACTTTAATTGCAAATCTTCAATAACGCCTTATTCCAGGAAGAGATATTTAAAATTTTCTCAAATTATGTGTGTTATACATATTTTCATATACATAAGTTTAATGCAATATAATCAACAAATCGTGTAAAGCGTGTTAGCTTGTATATTCGATTTAATTCATGAAATTTGAACCTAATTTGATTTCGGAGATTTTATATAAACTTAATTTTCAGGTTTTTAATGCTCAATTTTAATGGCTTGAATATTTTATTTCAAAAAGATTTAAAAAAAGTAGACGATGCAAACATTTAAAATATTAAAAATTAAATAATTGAGGGCTTTAAGATTAGAAAATTTTAAATAAAAAATCACCCAATGCTTTTATTTATTTCTTATCAATTTAAAAACCGGCCCATCAATTAAATGTTACAATAAAAAATTTTCTGAAACGGACCCCAGATATTTTTTTGCACATCCCTGACGTACTCTTACTTAAAGTTTATAATCGAGATTTTTTCCGGTATCCCAACTGTTAGTTTAGCCGTGAGGCTTACGTCGTAGGCAGGCTGGGTCGACTCTCATGGGCGCGTGTAGTCACATATACTTTTGTAGTTATCCACCTTCTTGTAAATAGCTCTACTGTAGGGGCATAAGTGGGGGTAATATTTTCTTATAGTATTTTGGCGCCGCCATTCTAGTGTTCGTTGAGCTTATAGTTTCGTCAACAAACTTCAAATTTTGCTAAGTTCAAAAAAGTTTTGTTTTGCCGTTTGAACTGAAATCAGTGAAATAAGGACATTAAAAAATAAACAAAGCCAAAGTAAATTGAAATGTTTTTGCTGTGCCAGGATGTCACTGATTTCACTTCTCTATTATAATGTGAATAAATAAAATGTTGAAAAAAGGTAACATTTCATATTCTTCATTTATTGGAGAATCATTGCAAAATTATACTAATTTATGCCGAAAAATGGTACAGGAAACAGCATTGACACATTTTTCGTCTTAAATTTGTGTAATTTCGAATTAATTCGTTTATTTTCTCCAGTTTTAATTCATGCAACATATTCAAATAATGTACACATTTACGTGCACGAACAAATGGATAAGCTTTAGTTTGCCACCTCCTTGTAGATTGCGCTAGTGTCGCTATAATGTAATGAGCGGATATAATTCGCATTCTCGCTGCTAGGAACAGCACAGTCAGTGACGCAAATTCGCGGTTTCAGTTTGAATAAAAAGAAACTCAAATTTGAAAAGCGAGTCTTGAATTTAGAATTTAAGTATTATTTCGAAGAAAAGATTGGCAAGCAACAGTCGGGCAAATCGACATGGAAATGTTTGAAATGATAATCGTTTCTTGTAAACGAATAAATGTATACGCTAGAGTAAGCGCAATTTCTTGAAAGTAATATTAATGTAACTCAGCTATGATTATTTAGACATAGGATATAGCAGGTTTGATTGCAGGATATATAAATCTTATATTAGATATACAATTGG
>NC_046665.1:31868027-31869757 GCF_010883055.1 Belonocnema kinseyi | reverse complement strand
AGAGCTCCAAGGAGATTATGTTGAAAAATAAAAAAAAATTTACCCAAAAAATATTGTTTTTATACTTCATTCTAAGGACTTATTGAACTACCCTCGTACATTTATTTCTACAGAAGATTGCAATATTTGCAAAGGACTATAGTAACGTTGAAAGCGACTGGCGCACTGATTTAGCAAGCGGCTTAGTAAAAATTGGTGCAGTCAGTTTAGCAGACGAAAAAAAATAAACCCAACATGCGTCGTGTCGCGTTGAGGGTCACGATACGTATCCTTTACATGATCATACAACCTAAATGCAGACTTATTTATTATGGGATGTTGATCTCTTTCGCACTATTATATTTATTTAAATTGCAATTGCACAGTACACACGATTATATTTAATTTATACATTATATACATGCAGGAATATCATATTATAAGCTGAAACAGAAAAATGTGATTAGAATAAAGCTGTTGGGAATCGAACACGGGTCTCTAGCGCGGCAGCACGGCGATTTTCCAGTCGGCTAAACTAGATAATGAGATCCACAAATTTATCGCTCTTATCAAGTAAAGGCCAGCAGTCAAATTGACTTTCATTAAATTATTTATTAATTGTTCACAGTGATGGCATTTTTAAAATGCTAAGCACTATATCTGAACGTAATCAAATATCCTAATATCGAGGTTTAAAAATTATTTTTTGCTCTCTGTGGAAAATTTGTTTTTCAATTGTCACTTTTTGAATTATCCTAATTTATTGCAATAAGGATCTTTGCATCGACCCAAATCGAGTGATTAATAAATTTAAGGAATTTCAGTACAGCGTTGGTCGGCTGACATCGTTTACGCTCGGCTGCACTCGGTCCAAAGCTAGGCTCGCTTACTAAGTCACTTACTAATACTCGAGAGCGATCTTCCGAATTTGTCTTACTCCATAATACAAAAAATAGAAAGTGTCGTAGTATAATTCATATTCCTACGGACAATAGCAATTTCTCTTACAAATTTAGTCTTTTATCTCTTTTTATATTACTCTTTTTATATAATTTAATTATGTCTACTAATTTATCCTATCTAGGGTTTTACTATAAAAAATACTAAGACTCCGTATTAGCAATAGGAAAATTTCAGATAAAAATAGCATAGCTTACGATTATTGTCCCTCGATTGTAACCTAATTTAGTAATTTTTCCAGTACAAAGTTTCTCAGTGTGAACGTGTACTAATTTATAAACAATTATTTCGAGTGTAGGTTAACATACAATTTAAGTATTATATTAAATACGATATATATATATATATATATATATATATAATAATGATATAATATAATTGCAAAAATTAATAATAATTCAACACTATTTACATACCTATGGCCTAGAAGGCGTTTATAACCTCTGTTCGTCAATAGTTTATAGCAAAATAGGCACTTAGCTACACTTTGGTCTACAATGTTAATTTTTGCTTTTACTCTCTCAAAACTTAGGGCTTTCCAAGGGATATTTGGAATCCTCGTAGAAACCTTCTTTCTCATTTCAATTTACGTAGAAAACCTCGTCGAGTGACGCATCACTTCGCCACCCTGCCTACGACCAGGCTGGGTCGACTCCCATGGGCGCGTTTGACCACTTATTGTAACAAGCCCGACAGTCTTTTACCGCGCGAAAGTTCAAATATTTTAGATTTAATAAGAGAATAATTAATAAAAGTATGAAAAATAAGATTTTCTATAATTTCTAAGAATA
>NC_046665.1:31866134-31867927 GCF_010883055.1 Belonocnema kinseyi | reverse complement strand
TATCAGTATTATATTTAATTATTGCTCCCTTAGTTGCTTCTTCAACAACTAGTTTTAGAGCTTCAGCAGTTTCACTCTTTTCTGTAAAGTGCCAGGAATTAAGAAATATTTTTTTGCCATCCGCATCATGAATAGTTCCATTTCGGGTCTATTGGCGGTAATGGGTTGTCAGTCGAAAGTCCTTAGTTATTCTAAAAAAATTAGATCATTTCTGTTGTTAATATAATATAGGGTAAAAACAAAACTCTATATTCAATTATGTGTAATGTTTTACTTCTGAAAAAATTTTTATTTAAAAATAAAAGAGGTTCAATTTTTCAATCATTTAGGAAATAATATAATAAATAAGATTATCGACAAAAAAGCTAAGTATAGTTATTGATAAAAGAAATCCCAACAAATATTTAAAGAACCCACTACTTTCTCAATATGAATTATTGAAAAATTTACTGATCGAATTAGTAGTTAGACATTTCACTGATTAATTAGTGATTTCAGGGTTATTCACTAATCAGTTCAATAACACGAGAGTAAATCATGTGAAGCATAACCTCGAAATTTTTAAGTTAAGCGTTGTTGTTACTTTTTTACTTAAGTAGCAAGAGGAAGTCCTTGATGAAATAATTTTTTTTTTAATTTTCGGGCTATAAGCTTGCTGAATTATCTGCGGGATAAATATACTCTAACTCGCGTAGGATGTACTTGCTTAACGGCTTTGTACATGGCAGTCCAATCTTGAAATTAAAGTAATGTGTGAGGTTGTTTGTAATTTAAAAGCATCGAAACTATTCACCTTTTTTAATATTTGATCATATTTATGGGTTTTAAGTTATTACTATGATTCTTTGATTGAATGTACTAAAATATTATTTTATTATGATTGCTAAATTGATATGGCGCAGTGCAGCTAACTCTCAAAAGTGTTTATTTCACTGACTCAATAAGTAACCATTCACTGATTGTCAGTGACCCATTTCTGGCTAATTGAATCAGTGAAATTTCAGTGATTTAGATTTAGAGAGTAAGTTTTTTTTCATCAATAACTTCAGAATTATTATTAACTTCGTTTATAAGTGTTCTGTGGCAGTTTCCTGAAAAAAAGAAATAAACAAATATCAGTAAACACTTATCAGTGATGACTACAATAATGTCAATAACACTAATCAATAATTAGCAGTTTAAAAGGAAATTGATATAATCTAGAAATATTTTATGAATAAAGAGTAATTTTATGACAAATTAAACTTTATTATTGTGAATTAATTTATTAATTTCGAGTATTTTATAGGGGGAAACGAAATTGAAATTATATTTAAATCTAGGTTCTCATTAAAGTCCAACATCTAAACTTTAACAGTATAATTTTTTAAAATGAAAAAATGTAATTCACGGAAAAGGCAAATGAATTTAATGTAGTTATAAATCTACCTTTTTATTGGTATTAACTTCGTGTTAAACAAATTTTGTTTACATGCACTACATAAATATACACGTGACTAATTTATTCTAATCTTAAAAGTTATTTGCACTGTGAAACCTTTTGCTGCAATATTTGCTAAAAATCAGACTAGATTTTACTATTTTCAGTTTGCAATAAAGGGACATAGCGGTACTTTTGTAATGTTTACTACACCGAGGAGTAACTAGTAACTACATGCCGAACTACAAAATTCATTGGAAAAAAATTTAAAAATGTTACGAGGGTAGTTCAATAAGTCCTTAGAATGACCAACAAATGGCGCGCGAATCGCTCCAAATCATCTGTTTTCAGTCAGCACCACTCCCGACTAGAT
>NC_046665.1:31848574-31866034 GCF_010883055.1 Belonocnema kinseyi | reverse complement strand
GTTGGGTCGGACAATGTCTCGAGTGTGCTTTCTACGGGGGGAAAAATAGACCGTGGCATGTTACATGCCATTTAAAATGATTTCTGCGATTGTAGAATATATTTTTAAAAGTTGGATGTACTTAGGTCGTTAAAAATTCATTCAAAGTGATATAAAAAAAGTCCGACAAAATGAAATTGGTTAAATGAAGAATTATTATAAACTTAAGATCGTTCTCATAGATATTTCTTTCCGAGATTTTTTTATTTCTTCTTTACAATAATTAATACTTTTAATTTAAATTTGAAACTGCACTCCTCAGTAGAGCGAAGTAAAAATGCTAAAATTAATTCTATCATTTGAGCTGAGGGATATAAATTTCTTACTTATCACACCCCTACCCCTTTTTCAAGGTCTTGTGGGGGCGGGAAGGTACCCCTTTGACCAGTCACAAAAATAATGTTAGTCAAATCCCTACTCCTTCCCAAAACGTCTCGATAAATATAATCATTCCGATATCGTGACAGACCCACATTTGTGACATTGTAGTAGCAGAAGTAACAATAATTTTTAACTTCGGCAAAAAGTAAATCGCTTCATTTATCTTTCAATCGAAAATTCTAATAGTTTGATGCGAAAAAAAATTCAAGCCATAATAAGGATGACGTCCCTAGTCTGCAACCAAACTGAAATGTGTACATTATTTATTCATTGGTGATGTATTTAAGTGCTCTATAAATTGTTGAAATTATTATTCAATAAGGAGAACGTTTAGAAATATCAGAGCATTTTTCAAGAGCAAACTTATGAAAAAAAATGGGGAAGATTGTGCACCCTGGTATTCCTATATTTGGAAATTGACGGTATATTTCAATTTTGATGAATAACTAAAGGTCAGACTTACAGAATTGTTACTCAACATTATTTCTTCAGATATAATTAGACCGACGTTTTCATTTTCCAAGAAGCTCATAATAGAATTAGCAGTAGTATTTTGAGTTTTATCGACAGCAATAGTTTCGGACATTTCAGAATCTGATTAATTTTTTACAAGTATACAATGTTTCCTGGAAAAAAGTATCCTTTATGTATACCTTATCATTTTTTCAAATTATTGGACTCGCTTAAAGAAAAAATAACTAGGGTTGTGAGCAATGAAACGTTTTATTGTAACATTGAAACTTTCACTGGAAACTTGTATTTTTACAAACAATTGTACAGTATTTTCTATTCCTTCTTCTTCCAGTTTTTTACGTATACATTTTGTCTCTCACTCCTATATACATTATATTCCGTTTCTCACTCCTACACTTTGACATACATTATATTCTATCTTTCTCACTCCTACACTCGTATATATACAATTTTTACTAGCTTAGGGTTATATACAGTATATTCTATCTCTCTCACTCCTGCGCTCATATTTCACCTCGCTTATTTCTGGTCATATATGCAATTTTAGTAGCTTATAATGAGAATTTTTTCCATAGATATATATCCAAACATTCAATATTTATACATTTTTAAATTGTGTAAGCTTCCATGGGTTCATTTACTGTTTTTCTTTATGTAACCCCATGGAAGTGTGTCGTACCAGGGAGAATCATGCGCTTATCGTCATGCCAACTCAAAGCAATTTTTTCTGTTTTATTGTGTGCACTTCGTGTTTCCTACTGCGGATCAAATTTTGGTACTCTGTTAAATTTTCATATTTAAAGATACATTTTATAATCATTGAATGTAATTTTTCTTCTCAACCTAGACCCCTTTACACCTTTAGCTTTCTTTTTCTAAGACTTTTCATTCAAAATTTTATAGGTATATGATTTCGCTTTCAATGCAACAAACTCTGTGACAATTTTTTCATTGCACTCGTCTTTCATTAACCCCAATACTTTTTTATTTTTTAGTGGTATTCCGTAAACATTATCTGGAGGTTAATCTGATGTATCAAATTTGTGTATATCCCTTTTAATGAAATCATAAATGTTTGTATCGGTGAAATGTTAGTTGAGACTATCAGTGTCGGTGTACAACAATTTTTCACGATTTACAAAGTTTGGTAAAATCTAGTTGTAATGAAAGTCATATGTAATTAGCTTTGGGGGATCGAGAGCAGTAAGTCCTACATAAATTGTTTTATTGAATTTAATTTGCAGTTTTTTCGATTGGATAATAACCATATCTTCTTCGAATATGCTGCAGCTATGAAAATTAGGCTTGGCAATCAGAGCTTTTGCATCGTACCTTCCATCCCATTTTGTTATCAATCGGACATCTCTGTATTTTCTAACACCTCCATTGTTTTGCCAAAGATGGAATTATTCAATAGCTTGTGGACATTTTTCTCAAAACAATTGCTAGACATTTTTCGTTTTTCTGTATTTTGATCAATATACGTTTTTAGCCAGGGTTTTTTCTCAAACTTTAGAATCCTGTGAATTTTGGATACTTTTAGACCTAAATTTAAATACTTTTACAAATTTCTGTAGTGAACTGCATAATTTTTTTTGGGCAATGAGCTTGTTACCAACTTTGGTATTATACATGAGGAATTAGTGGGTACAAAATTATCTGGAGCCAGAGGCAAATCTCTATGAACATCATGAAATTCTGCAGGATATTTCAAATCTACCTCGAAAATATAGCCTATTGATGAATCATCTGGAATATTTTGTACATTAATATTTTGATCAAGTATCCATTCGAATCCACCAGTAGGTAAACACTCGCTCATCGCTGCACCATACTGATTATTGATGTCGAAATATGAGATATAAGATTCAGGTTCGTTTGGATTAAAATCTGATCCCATAAAATGGTTATTCGCTTTAGTATATCTATTGGAACATTGGGATACACCGCCCCGAATACCTCTCTCAATGAGAAGAATCATTTCAGGATCAGTTAAAATTTCAAGTTCAATTCCGGTTAATTTGAGCATCGCATCAAAAGCAAGTCCTGGGGCCGCATGGTAATGCAGGGGATCCAAATTGTATCTTGCAAAACAGTTCTTTATGAAATTTTTAAATATATCAGGCAAAAGTAAAACGTCGATTTTCAAGTACAAATCAGAGTATTCACCCAAAGTTTTCATATTAAACGTTTCCCAAACATTGCACGCGTGTTGGTAATCATCATCGGAAATTTCTTCATGGTTCAATTTTAAGAAAAAAGCGCTTTTAGGTGGTAACTTTTCTTAATTTAACTCATCCCGATTATCAGTGTAGTCATAAGGAAATACTCCCTTTCTGACTAATAATTGAAAGTCTTCAGGATTATTGCAATGTCTGAGAGTAATTTTTTTATCGCCATTTCCTAGATAAGAAGACAATTTTTCAAAACTACTCGATATGAAGCGAAAAGAATCTATAAGCCGAAGGTTTACTTTTGTACCGGAAAGATATTTCGTGAATGAAATGTATTTCTCTTTGTTTACAGGTAATAATTTAACCTCGCCCTCAAATTGCTTTGCTAAGGCTTAATGCTAAAGTGCGAATCATATCCTCACAAATTGTGGAAAACTACCGGTACAGTGTGCGAATCCTTGTAATTTTCATTACAGCCTTGATATCTTGCGCCACGAAACTTGCCTGTAAAGTGGTTATGGTCATGATGTCTTATGCCATTTTTTGTGAACGGTTTCTCACAGATATAACAGTTTTTAGCAGATGGAAAGTCTATTTCTTGCTTTGGAGTCAGTTTCTCCATTGGTGCAATACACATTAATTGAGAGTTAATGTTTGGTGCAATTTCTTTCAATTTATTTACAAACCACTCTATGTAGCTTTGCCCCTGATAAATTTGAAATTTGGATCGTGAATCATCAGGGCTGAATGTAAATAAAATGCAAGACTGTATGGAATATGTTTTCGGTATGGTCCTATAACGAAAGGGGTTTCAGGAACTTCCAATAATAGACATTCAATGTCGGCATATACAGAAAATGGAACTTGTTCCTTAAACCTGTGACTTTTAAATTTCAAAAATTTTTCATGCCTGTCACATAAGTAACTTCGACAATGATCTCGTGTAAATTGAGATTTTACTAAACGAGATAAGTTTTTAATCAAAGCGAAGTGGTGCATGGGATTACTGTCATTTGATTCATTTTCATTAGCATATTCAGAGTAAAAATTGTTATTCTCAATCATCAAAAGATGAATTGTCGGTCGTCTTGACTTTTCTTTGCTTGAATACAATTGTACAATTTCAGCTTTCTTATATTTTTTGTTATCGTCTTCTATACCGTAAACGTTTATACACAACTCATTCGTTTTTTCAAATTTTGGAATGTCTTCAAGAGTTACCAGAAACGAGATTCCATCATGCTTTAGTTCTGAATTATATTGAGGATAAGATGTAGTTCTATATAAATTATCCTTCGCAGGATGAAGAGCAGCCATTGTCGACCACAGAAAGAAACAAACATCATTATTTTCAATATTTAAGACAACTTTCTTGTTTCTGATCAATTTTGGTAAGTTAATAAATGTTGATATACCGGAATTGATAGGTAAATATTTATTGAAATTTACAGATAAGTTTATAATTTCAGTCAATGACCACCCTGAATCCGTTTCTAGTAACTCTTTCACCTTCACTAAAATTTGGTCCAATCCATTTTCATTGTGCCATGCATCAATATCAGTTGATGGCAAGATTGTACTGTTTTCAGTGGTACTGAACTTAATTTCTTCTACCATTTCACCGTTTACTGTGGCTTTAAATTTTCCTGCAAAAGATATGACTTTCAAGCTACCTACTTTTTTCAGCATATATTCAATTCTCTGAACAACCATTGATTTTGCATCCTCCAGAGAATGTTTAAGACCTTTGTGTTTTATATTTACTATACATCCAGTTCTAAATGCTGATTCTAATGCTTGCCACTGTATTCTATCTTTTTTTTTCTTAGAATTTCCAATATTATTTAATATACTGATATTTTTCGTAAAAAACTTGGCCCACTTACTTATTTTTTAAATTTTTGTTTTCTCCATCAATAACTTGTTTGCCTGATCCATGATGGAAATGATTCTTCTGCACTGGTTAGGATCAATTTTTTCTGCCAGGTGTATCTTCTGCAAAAGTTTTATACTTGCAATTGACGACAGAAGTTTTTCGCTGCTGCTTTGATGGTTCTTGGGAAGCTACTGTAAGAAAGATTTACGTAAAACGACTTTATATCGAAATTTTTTGGAAATCTATGGAAATTTTATCGTAATTTATGAAAATTTACTGAAAGTTACCAGTAAAGATAACAAGTCTACTGAATGCATGCTAAACTCGAAGTCATCGTTATTTTGGAAAATCTCATGAAAGAAGAACTCAAATTTGGTTTCTTCTTCGCCAGGGGGTTAGTAAATAGTTCTGAAAAATTTGTATAAACTAACCTCTCATCACGTTTTGTGTGCCTCGTTCACGACAGCCAATTGCACCCTTCATATTCACTAGGTGGATGAAATCTGGAAAAAAATTTCTATGAAACATCTTTTCTTTTTACTCACATAAATTTTCACTACATTTTTTCACATTAAACAAACACCAACCTTCTTTGAACAGGCACCAGGCTTCCTATCTTCAGTGCACAGATCGAGTATGTTCGTAATAAAATTTTTTAAGAAAGTTCGAAAAAGTTTTTATATTAAATTATATAAAGCAGGAAAACAATTCAAATCTCTATAAATAATTTTCACGTCACTTCACTTTTTTTAGGCTTGTGTATATTCAACAATAAATGTTTCATGACAACTGAGGGATCTGTATGCAAAGCGCCCTTTTATAGATGGATATTTGCTGTCCTTGTCTAGTAGCATATCTCCCTCTTTGTCTAATTGTTCTAGAACCTTCTACATTGTCGTACATACGTGTGGATATAATTTTTAACAATGCAAAAATGTAATGCGTTATTGAAAATAACCTTGAAGTTGTTTGTGAAAAAATTGCGCAGTAGAAATTTGATGATGATGTCATTAGTTTTAGAAGATTCAGCATTAGAGAAAAATTTTAAGGGTGAATTAAGTTATCATCGATTTTCTATAGACTGTATTATATACACTAGCTATCCAAGAAGACGACCTCCGGCAAGACGACACGCTCAACATAACGACGGGCGATCGCTCAACGAGACGACCGCGGAGGCTGTATCTCTATCCCCTTCACTTTATTCTTTGCTATGTTTTAAAAAGCTTCTTACCTCATTATTATTCGCACAACAATAAATAAAAGTAACGAAATTGTCTAAATTAAAAGAGATTGAAACGTTAGATACAGAAAGGGATTCATTTTAAGAGATAACTTCAACCGCTGTAGAAATTCAAAACAGGAGGACAAAAACGGGATCTAGAAGTATTCAATATTTCTCACGTTACCACTGGATGAATGAAATTTTTAAATACTTTTTAATACAAGCCTTCTTACCATCTTCTTGCCTTCTTATGCATGCATAATCTTTTTGAAGGAGCTTTTGGCATTCTCCTTAGTGTATTTTCCCCAAATTGTTCATCCTTAAGAAGTCTGTTTCAAGGAATTTCAGTCTTTGGTGCGTCATTTCTTGCCTTCCGCTGGATGGTGAATCCTCAGTCTTCCATGACAAGCTCATCCAAGCTGGTAGATTTTCTCTCCTAAGCTAAAGCTATTTCGAAATTCTTGACAGAAAAATCATTTTTGACTTCCTCGTGAAGACTGTCTGGTAGTTCACAGCACGTGAAAATACTCTTCACGTTCTGTAGTAAATCTGTTCTGATTCAGTTGGCCCATGGACAGACTAATCCAGGTCCGCCTTCGATAAAATAGAAGCATTCTTATGTGTGAGTAATTTCTTCAAGAGAAGGAAGGATTTATTTTGGTCATCCTTTTATTTTTATATAGCCTTTATTTTAAAATAAAATAAAAGTGTCGATACATAATGCCGACATTTCGACACGGCTTTGTATCTTTCTCAAAGCTGTATGATGTAGAATATAGATATTATTGATGCAGTAAAATTGTAGAGGTATAAACTGTCATTGTCGATAAAAGTTCAAATAACCTCAAAAGTTAAAAATTTCTGTATATAACCTCATACGCAAAAGAAGCGGAGGTTAAAATACTTATGGTTTTACATTTTGAAACAAAAACGAAGATAGAAAAACGTACAGACAAAACTTTTTTTTTAATTGTTAATTTGTTTGCGACGGACATTTTAATTTTCCTGAACAATTTCTTTCGAAATGATTAAACCTGCGTGTGTCTGTCCTATTAAAATCATTGACTTCCAGTGTTTGCAGGCTGGATCGACTCCCATGGGCGCGTGCGATCACATATACATTTGTAGTTATCCACTTCCTTGTAGATGGCTCTACTGTAGAAGCATAAATGGGGGTAATATTTTCTTAAAATATTTTGGGGCCGCCATTCTAGTATACTTTGAGGTTATGGTTTCGTGAACAAACTTCAAATTTTGCTAAGTTCAAAAAAGTTGTGTTCAAATTTATGCCGATAAATGGTAAAGCATAGAGTATTTACACATTTTTCGTCTTAAATTTGTGTAATTTTGAATTCATTCGTTTATTTTCTCTAATTTTAATTCATGCAACACATTCAAATAATATACACATTTACGTGCACGAATACATGGATACACTTTAGTTTGCCACCTCCTTGTAGATTGCGCTAGTGTCGCTATAAGCGGTCAAACACGCCCATGGGAGTCGACCCAGCCTGGGTGCTTGACTGCTGCCAAGTTCTCCTGTCCCGTGTATGGAGATTTCTTCTTTAAGTTCTCCAAGTCCCAACATTGTTCTGTGTGTATACTGAAAGCTAGTGTAACCTTAAGTTAATACACTATCTTAACTGAAAGTAAGGGTAATATTCTAACTAAAAACCAGGAATTTCTGACGTCCTACCGACACTCATCAGCTGTTCTTATATAATAGTATTCGTTTTAGAAAATATACAAGTTGGGTTCAAACTTGTAAGAAAATACAGAAAAAGTAAGAAAGATGGAAGAAACGGTATATTGGGCACAGGTGCTGTCAAAAATCTTCAGACAATTGCGTTCCGTAATGTATTAAAACGGCGCTCACGTTGCGAAGTAAAAAGTTTTGTAATAATTTGATTATTTTTATGGGTTTAATAATCCAAATATTGGCTGACAACTGAAACTGATTTTGCTGCAGCACTTTTTTTAATCCGTGAAACGAAAACTTCATGGATTATGGAAACATAGTATCGTAGCCGACACTGACCACTCGACATGGAATATTGGAGTAGGATGCGACTAGAATAAATGTCCACGAGCTGTATAACATAGTAGCGCAAGCTTTCTGTAACGTCATGCAAGGTAGTACGAATCTGAAATTCAGGAAAGATATATTCCTTTATTTTAGGCAACGAAAGCCTGACAGGTTATTTCAGGTTGCCTTCAACTTACTTTCAGAACTAAAAATTGAAATTTAGGAGGATACCTTACTTTATTCCAGTAGAAAAATGCTGATTTCTTATTTAGGATAAGTTAGTGCTTTATTCAAGATAGTTTGCACACATAAATTCAGGTAATTCCTTAATTCAAGTCAAATCTGAAATTAAGTCGAATATAACTTTAAGTATTTATTTTTACTGTGCACTTCAGTGCAATTGGTTGATTAACTAGAATTCGCATTTTTTATCATTTTATGCAATAATTTATAATGAAATGGACCATCATTAAAACCGCAAGGATTTCTTGCTCGGAATTTTCCACTATGCTTGTATAAAGATCCTGTTTTTAATCATGTAGTTTTTTCATTTAGCAGTAAATTTTAGAAACAAATGTCAGGTTGTCCGATGGGATCTCATTTGTCCCCCTTGTTTCATATTTGGTGTATACTCTTTCTTTTTTTTCCCTATATTCTTCCGCATTACTTTTTTCTTTTCTCCACTTTCTTCATTCCTTTCTGACCTCCTTTTTTCTCTTGACCAATCCCCCTTTCCTACACTTTGTACATTTGCTCCCCTTTTACTCATATTGCTATTGCTTTTTCGTCCCTCTAATGTCACTATTAAGGGAAAGTGATCCGAATCAATATATTCACCTACCTCTAGTTTCTTAACCTTCTATCTTACCTCATCATCGACTATCATATAATCAATTACCGTTCCCCTTTCACTTCCTGAGCGTGTATATTCTCCTTTTTCATCTCCTTCTATATTTCCGTTTAAGATATACAATCCCAACTCCTCCAAGCTCTTCAACAACTTCAGTCAGAAAATTGGTTTAATTAAAGGTATAGTAGACGTATGAAATTAAGTAATGTAAAATTTAGAAAAGCAAATTTAGGTACACAAAAATAATAAGCAGAAAAAACTGTTAGATAAAGACGATAAAACAGATTTGAAGGTTACCTTACTTTATGTTCAAGGCCTTTCGGAAATCCTAAGAGGTTTTTAATACATTTAACATTAACGTTTATTTTAACAGTAACCATAATAATTTTCTTTTGAATAAAAAATATTTAGAAAAGGATACAAAATTATTAGTTATCATATATTTAATAAAATGCACTGGTTGTAAAAAAATGTACATTGGTGAAACTGGCAGAAGTTTAAAAACTAGAGTTGCTGAACATAAGAGAGATTGTGAAATTGAAAATTGAAATACAGGTTTGTGTGAACACTCACAGAATTTTGACCGTTTTTTATTTTGGTTTTAATGACATTATAATTTTAGCAAGAGAACAAACCACTTATAAACGTCGAATTATAGAATCTATTTTTATCAAAAAATGTAATAAAATTTTAATCAATCTTCAGATTGAAGTATTAAATATAAAATAGAGGTATCAGTGTATTATACATTAAACTTCATAAGGTGAATACCCCAGTAAGTGACTTGCGACTAGTGAGTGACATCCTGGATTAATTTCTTTAGTTATGATTAAGTTTAGTTGAAATCAAAATGTAAATGAAGGTTTGGTAAAGATCAGCATGCTTCAATGTCAAATTGCATATAAATATGTACGGGGAGTAATTTTCAATGCAGTTTATTACAGGTTTCACTAACGCTTTCACTCGTATGAAACACATAAAACATCAATAATTATTAATAAGCAATGCAGATATTGCTGCCATCATGCTTCTAGTATTAAAAAACCACCACTTCACTTACACTTACAAAAAAACTCGTGATTGAATCGTCTCCAACAGTGAAAAGCTAAATCTTGAACTATTGAAAGCTAATAGTGCCACTAACTGGGGTTTTCACCTTATTACAACATAAAAATTCAAAAACAAAAACTCAATTTATTTCACAATTTTCAATACTTTGAGCTTTAGCGCGCTTGTTCTCATCTGTGGTTAAACGCACATTTGACCCGTTCATCATCGTCCATTTAGTGTTATCTGTTTAAATCAATGTCAATGCTTTGTTCTTGTCATCATCAAGATATGTAAGTAGAATAAAAAAATAAATGAAATTTTTATTGATTTGAAGCCTTTTTTTTAGAAGTTCCAATATTAAAGATAATTCATATTTCTTCGACATGAGCGTTTAAAAAATTTTTCATCGAACGTTAAATTATTTTTTTAAATTGAAGTAAATTAAAATAAATTTTTATCAGGTTATTATAATTTAGTTTTAAATTATTATATAAACAAACACTTTGTAGTTTAGAGAAGAAATACTTTTCTGGTAAAGACCCGCATTGAGATCCGAAACGTTGAAAATATATAGATTTTTTAAACAACTAGAATCCTTTTTTTGTTTTTAAAAATTAGACTACAAAACCGAAGTAAGGAAACTTTTTTAGATTCTGGAAGTCATTTCCTTTCGTAATTTATTTCTCATGACTAAATTTCCTAGCATCATATAATCACCAATCCTTCAATTTGCAGTACTGTATGTTTTATTCAAGGAATCGAATTCTGTTACTCGTAACAGAATTTATTGGCCTATTTACATAAACTATTATGTCAATAATGCGAAATTCAATAGCACCGATACTTTTGATTCAACTGTGTTTTTTTCTTATTGTACCGTGACGTCAACGAGAGAACATTTCCGGCACGGGAGAACACCTTTGAGAGGAAATAAAACAGATGCTGGCTGCTTCTGAAGAACAAAAAGGATGTTGTAAAAATTCGAGGGACAGTATAGATCTAGTCACCATATATGCTGTTGCTATGCCGTGAGCTCGTAATCTTAACATCTTAAAAATGTCCAAAATCTTGCCCCGCATCATCGACTTTCTCAGCCGCTTGATGATGTTTTGGGGTACAAAAATCAAGTATGGTGATCATGGACAACTAAGGATAACTAGACCAATACATATTACGACGGGTATCTTTCTAGGAGACTACTTTAGTGCATTAAGATTCTGTTTAGCATTATACCCATTAAGCAAAACACTAAATAGTGTGTCATGGGTACAAAATACATGATAATGAGAATGGTCATCAATTGACCCATCTTTTGTTCATGGATGACCTAAAGTTACATGCAAGTTTAGAGCCCAAACTGCAGCAATTAATCCGATGGCACAAAGCAGTTTTCCAGTAATATCCACATGGAGTTCCGACTAGATAAATGCAGAACAATGCATTTAACTATAGGAGAATCGGAGACCGCAGAGCTAGAGAACGAATACGAGAATGAGATCAAAGCAGTGACTGAGGGCGAGTCATATTAATACATATGTATTCTCCAATTTAAAAGTATTCAGCGTATGATTTTCAAGAAAAGCCTAGCGACGCCTTCACTGTAAGACTCAGATTGGTTCTGAAGAGTTCTCTCAGTTCGGTAAACAAAATCAGGGCAATTAACTCCTATGCTATCAATGTCCTCTAGTACTCCTTTGGGTTCATCGAATGATCGAATACTGATCTTGAAAGGTTAAACATAACCATCCGTGTATAGAAGTGACAAAGCACCGAATGCACGACAGTAATTCGGCGATAGAAAGGATAGCTCTACCACGACATGGAGGGGAGTAGGGGCGTTGTTGATGTCAAGAAACTGTGTGTCACAAGTTATACAGTTAGTAGACTATTTTAACAGCAGGTTAGATTTTGCGTTTGGCAAAGACCAGGCGATCACCCAAAACATAAGATCAACAAACACGTATTACACGTATTACTTTAAGATGTCATTGACCGGAGCCGATTATGTGGAAGTACCAACGACTCCATCCAGCGCATTGTTGAAGGTTGTTGTGTAATCGCTCAGGGAGAATATATGCACAGACAATCTAATGAGGCGGGCATTATACATTAACAACTTGCCCTAAACCTAGGACTCTTTAGCTGAGTGAATGCCTTTTTAAAGGAAACTTTTCAGTCTCCGTTTAAGAAAACGAAGATTACGTCTTATATTGGGATGTTGCCATCTAGACCAGCGATTCCCAAATTTTTTTCGCTCTTTCTGGGGAGAGGTAGGGCCGCCACCGTCAAAATTTTTTTATTATACTTAAACTCAAGGAGGGACACTTGACTGCCTATGATGCGGTCATGTGCTGGCTTGCCACGCACGACCTTCCCATTGTTAGAAAATTAGAGCCGATTAGGAAAAATGGAAAATTTAGTAAGATATTCATTAGCGAATTTTAATAGGCAGCGTTAGATTTTCTGGATTATGACGAGAACATTAAAAGAAGATATTAACTGATTTTTATGAACTTTTTTTCCATATTTCTAAAATTATATCACGAAATTGATTCAGCTCATTTTTAATTTAATTGTATCCGAATTGATACCGGTTAGGTACAGGCTACAACCCGAGGACAAAATCCGGTTAGAGACCGGTTATGGACAGTTAGAACCCACTTCTAACGGTGATCTTACCGTGTTCTATCCAATATTTTAAGCAGGGATAACATCCGCATCTCATCACGTAATTGACCTAGTCCCTGCCTGATAAGGAAAAACTGAATTCTCCCTATAAACAGTTTAAACAAATAAAATAGTGGCTGCAACCCAGTCCGAGGATCGTGGGATAAAAAACCAGACTTTGCCCTATATGGAAAATTAGGCGTACTGCTCTTATTAGAGCACTTCATTGTATTTCAACAATGTGTCCGTGAATGATGACATATACTGGGACACCATCTTAAGTCTGAGAAAAAGATCAGCTTTCTCATTTTTTTTTAAATATATCGCTGCTTAAAATGCGGGATAAGATCCAAAGAACCCTGATACACTAAGAAACTTGGTACTGCTAAAATTACTAAATTAGGTTACAATCGAGGCACCAAGGCGATAATTCATATATTTTAATACAGCAGTCGTAAGCCATGCTATTTTTGTATGAAATTTTCCTATTGATAATACGAAGTCCTAGTATTCTTTATAGGGAAATAAATCCTGGACATGATGCATTAGTAAAGCCATACTTAAATTATAAGAAGAGTAGAAGTAATAAGTACCTAAAATAACATAAAAGACTAAATTTGAAAGAGGAATTGCTTTTGCCTGTAGGAATATGAATTGTACTATGACACTTTGTATTTTTTGTATAATGAAGTAAGACAAATTCGGAAGATCGCTCTCGAATATTAGTAAGTGACTTAGTAAGCGAGCCTAGCGTTGGACCGAGAGCAGCCGAGTGTAAACGATGTCAGCCTATTTGATTACGTTAAGATATGGTTCTTAGAGTTTGAAAAATGCCACAACTGTGAACAATTAATAAATAACGTAATGGAAATCAATTTCAGTGCTAGCTTTTACTTCATAAGGGCGATAAACTTCTGTATCTCATTATCTAGTTTAGCAGGATGGAATATCACCGTGCTGCCGTGTCGGAGACTCGTGTTCGATTCCCACCAGCTTTATTTTAATCACGTTTTTCTGTTTCAGCTTGTAATATAATATTCCTGAATATATATAATAATATGTAAAGTGTATATAATCATGTGTATTGTACACTGAAAAAAAGGATTACTGGTACCAAGTGAATTTTACTTGGCTGAAGTAAGTGAAAGTCTGTTTATTTTCAAAGAAACGTTTATTAGAGGCAAATAAATACGACCTGTTGGTCGAAGGGAAATATTTCTTTGAATCAAAGAAATATTAATTTAAGACAAAAAATATACATTTTATACCAAATGAATGTTTCATTGTTCGAAATGAATGTCGCATGAATTGGAATGAATATTTCTTTGAGAAGGGAAAATATGAATTAAAGGAAAGAAATATATCTTAAGGTCAAGCAAATATTTTGTAGTCAAAAAGCTATTTCCGCACCGAAAATTTCTGAATATTAGAAGCACAAAAATACAGCCATAAATGCCAAAGAAATATTTCTTTAAATCAAAAACATGGATATTTAATTTAACAATATATTTCTTTAATTTAAAGAAGTATTCAATTGAAACAAATGACGCCAAAATGTTAAGTTGATGACTTTACAAAATTATTATTTCGTTGGAATAAATGTTTGTTTGTTATGAATAATTTAATTCTAATAATAAAATGAAATATTTTCTTCCACTGAAGAAATAAGCATTTATGTAAACACAATACCTTTTTCATCTGAATAAATGCTCCATTGCTATAGAAGCATGAACCCTTTGTGACAAAAAATATATAATGTAATTCAATTAATATTATTTTGAATTAAATGATTATTTCTTTGATTTAAATAAACCAAAATTCGTGATTCAAACATGGAAAAATTATTGATTCAAACGTGTCCCGAATCAGTTCAAAGAATCGAACTCTTTGAATCAAATATATATTTCTTTGAAAGACAAATCACATTTCAACGAATCTAGACCTCTTGAATTAAGGAAATCATTTTCTTAAATATAAGAAATATGTATTTCAGTCAAGAAAATATAGCCAAAGAATTCATTTTTTTAGATCAATAAAAGATATATGCCTAGTTTAAATAAAAATTACTTCTGTTAAAGAATATATTCTTGATGCTAAGAAATAGGATTCAAGTAAATGTATTTACTTGGTGCTAAGAATTATTTTTTTCAGTGTATGATTCCAGTGTATCATTCGTGTGAATGTATAACTTTTCGTGAAACGTATGAATACGTTGTATTGTAAATTTACATGTATACAATAATTAATAACTACACGTTTAATGCAGGTGTAATGTCATACCTATACGGATTCATTGCTTAATATCAGGAGAACATTTTGCACAAGAATCAATCCAATTTTTATCAGAACTTAAAATAGACACAAAAATGAACTTGGATCCTTGACTGGCGGTACAACTTTCACTAGGGTGAGCCAAAAAAAGTTTTTGGAAAAGTTGGATTGATACTTCAGTGTTTCATCGAAAGTTGCCAAATTTTTCAGGGTTCGAAGAGGATTGTCTACAGAATAAAACCATATCAATACATTTTATTGTTTACTTATTATTATCAATTTTTAGCATTTTCTGTCGTGCTCTTTAATACAAATAAGTACTAATGGACAATGTTAATTTTCCTTATGATCTGTTAAAAAATTCTTAATTGTTCAAATAAATTGTGTCTCTTTGAAACAATTATTTTGTTCTGAAAAGTGTACAATAAAACTGCCCGCTGCGCGGGCACATCCTCGTCACACGCGGTTCGCCTCGCTCGACAGTTCGTTTGCGCCTCGGGCGCGCGACTATTGGTTTCCGCGCTTCGAGTTGGATGGTGTATTTATTTTGTGCTTCGAGCTCAATTATATATTTATCTCGCGGTTAAGCGCTCGGTTTTTGTATTTCTCCCAAATTCGTGCACAGGACATTTAAAAAGTCTAAAACATCGATTGCTGTAATTTGCTGATTGTGAATTCTCTTTCGTAAAAGTTCTTTCGGATTTAGCGAACACGTTTTCCTCATGTATCTATTGCTTCGCACTAGATTTTGTCGAAAATGTTAACTTTTCTACATTATGTTGAACACTTTTATATGAAATGTATATTACAGTCCAACTCCGATAACTTTCCATTTTCGGGGCTCTAGGGGCGGAAAATTCCAGGAATTGCAGATTTTTAAATGTCCAAACTCTTTATAGTGAGCAGTATAGTGTATAGCAGGCATTTGCACGAAATTAGGGGGAATTTTTTTATACAGAAAGAACGAAAAGAAATATAACGAAACTTTGGTCACGTTACTTTGTGTTTTTTAGACATAAATATTTAAAGAAACACAATTTTGAAATTTTTCCTCCATAGCAGCATTATTTTCTTGTAATTTTTCACACTTAGCATAGTTTTCAGGTAAACTATATTGAATTTAAAAAAATAATTGGCTAACATCAGAAAATTGTTCTCAAATTCTTTAGAATCCGTTTCGTATACACAAATGTATTAACGATCTTTTAATTGTTTAAACCAATTTAATTTGTTGAAACAATTATTTTCTCCCAGAAATATGTTTAAATTCGTATTTTTAAATTAAAAATAATATTGAATAATTTTTTGTGGTGAATTCTGCTAAAATCTTTATGTAATTGTTTAAACAATTAATTATTGTATGCTTTTAAATTTCTTTAAAGTTGAGTATGGATGGTTTACATATTTTTGACGCCAGAACGACTTCAGGTATTTCTTAAAATAATAAATATTTAATAATATTTGATGAAATATAACAATTTAAATTTTTATAAACAAATTTAAAATGTTGGCCCTTACGCATAGATTTTTTTTTGTTTTTGCACTGGAAGTATTTTAAGCTATTGGATGAATGACTGTTAGTCATAAAAATATTAGGAAAGCTAACAATAACAATTGTTATAGATAATTCTCGTGATAAAATATTCAAATTTAAGGTTTTATCAAATTTTAATTTTCTTTAATCGCTAGAATGGCTACTGAGTTTATAAAGATTTAAGTTGTTATATTTGACTACATATTATAAAAGATACATTTTTCAGGAATATCATTAGCCATTCTAGCGATTAAAGAAAGTTAAAATTGGATAAAACCTTAAATTTGAATTTTTTATCACGAGAATTATTTATAACAATTGTTATTGTTAACTTTTCTAATATTTTTGTGACTAGTAGTCATTCATCCAATAGCTTAAAACATTTCCAGTGCAGAAACAAAAAAAATTTATATGTGAAACGGCCAAAATGTTGAATTTGTTTATATAATTTGTTTATAAAAATTTAAATTGTTATATATTATCAAATATTATTAAACATGTATGATTTTAAGAAACACCTGAAGTCGTTCTGGCGATTGAAGCAAATTATAATTTGAAAAAATTTGAAATTGTAATATTTTGCCATAAGAATTGTTTATAACAATGGATATTATAAACTTTTAAATTATTTTTGTAATCATATATCATTCCGACATTAATATGAAGCACTTTTAGTAAACAGACTTTTTTTTACTAATAATAAGACTATTTGCTAATTTGTTCATAAAATTTGTTTATAACAAATAAATGGACTAATGAGCAAATTATTTGTATTCTATGAGTCCATAAACATTTATTTAATACAATATACGTCGGAACAAAATTGAAGGCTCTGGACATTTTTGAACGAAAAAAGTGCATTTGCTCCCACTGTGCGACCCCCCCCCCCC
>NC_046665.1:31842927-31848474 GCF_010883055.1 Belonocnema kinseyi | reverse complement strand
CCCCCCCCCATTACTCATAAGCCCTGTCCAGGAGTCCAAGTAATATGTATACCAAATTTAGTGCCGAATAACCAAACACTGTGGCGGTGCCACCCCTTCCCCCCTCATTACTCTTAAGTTCTGCCTAGAAGCCCAAAGAATATGTCTGCAAAATTTCGGGCCGATTTATCAGAAACTGCGGATTTGCATAAGCATCATACGTTTTAGGCCACTTGATTTTATATATTAGATTTGATGGTGCCCCCTTCCACTCTTCTGCCCCCATGACTCTTACGACCCGTCCGGGAGCCCAAAGAATATGTATGCAAAATTTGGTACCGAATAATCAATAACTGTGGATTTGCATAAGCATCATACGTTTTAGGCCACTTGATTTTTTCAATCCTATTTTGCATTATTTATTAAACAAAAAATATTATCAATTAGCGGTTCAGGTTGCCGTATGAACCATTTTGAGTGCCTAATCTACAAGTGTATACATTTTCAAGTCGACCTGTTCAACGGTGTGGCCGATTTCGAACCTCAAGTATACAATTTTTAATTTTATACAGTAGATAAATCTAAAAGTAATAACACCTTTAAATTTTGGAGCTTCACAATTTAACCAGAAATAACATATTAATTTAAAAATTTGATTTAGCTTTTACATATCAGAATTTAAATTTAGCAATATTAAATTCAAATGTTTAAATTAAGCCTTTTCAAATCCACCTATTCATTGAATGTGTAAAACGAACAAATATATTCCTCAGTTAGCTTTGACTTAGTGGCTTTTCAGCGAAACAGCTTCGCTGAAAAATTTTTCCAGAACGTCCAAGCGGTTGGATGGTTCAATTGGCTAGGGCGTGCGGTAGATATTTAAGTTTATACTCAGGTTTAGGTAGTTTATATAGTGTTCGAATCCCCACCCTCTTTGGTTTTTCAAAACGTTTGAGCGTGCGATTATGTTTGTAAGTGACCTTGCGTGCAATTGTTTAATTTCAAAAATAAGTTAAGTGCAGTGATAATATATAAAACCATTTTTTGTGTGCAAATTTATCATTATATTACATTATCTTTTTCGCGCTGCTGTACCGAATGGATATGCCCGGATACGAAATTGTATGACAATTAGGTTCCGGCTGAAACCGGATAAGACTCTGATATCTGGTTGGAGCTGTACTAAATATCTGATAGAATTTTCATGTGTCCCATATATAGGTACCGGATAGCCCCGCGCAGAAGACAATGTATGCCAAATATCTGGACCAGATATCTAATAGAATTTTCAAGTGCCCCATATATAGGTACCGGATAGCCCTGGATACAGAAATGTATGCCAAAAAGATTCCAGCTAGAACCGGATAAGACCCGGATATAATTTCAAATCGCTCCGTATAGGTCCCAGATAGACTCGGATACGAAATTATAAGCCGAATAGATCCCGGGTAGGACCCAATTGAATATCTTTCTTAGCGAACCGTGAAATTCACGGATAGACCCAGGTGAAAAAACCCGTATTTTAGTTCTGACAGGCCCGAACAGACTTTCGACTCTATCTGGGTTTTATCCGGGATCCATCCGGAATTTTAAGCAGGTATGCCAAACAGTATATTTATGCTCTAAAAATGATAAAGTAAAACGCATTTTAATCGAATTTCTTAAAGTGTATTTGCTACTTTAACTTTGAAGAAAGTAAAACTTTGTTACCCAAAGCTGACTAACATTCATAAATGATAAAAGATATCAATTTATATGAAAACGTTATCTTATTATAAATTATAATATAAATTCATTTGATCATTTCATCGAGGGTCACTCATTCGCTAGACGGGCTAAATTGAGTGTAAAATAAAAATTACAATAACAGTAAACTAAAATTCAAATAATGGTTTGACAAATTGAGCGTATTCTTTGAAATTGGAATACACTCATCACAGAAAAAAACAGAAGATAAACTTTACATCGATTTTCGACGAAAGATTCTCTGCAACAAAAATTAACTTGACAGGATAAACTTTACACGAATATCGGTTAAACTTTCTTTGGTTTTTCCATGACAAACATATGTTTATTGAAAGACGCGAAGTTGGCTGAACAAAACTTTATCGCTCTAAAAAATTTCCTGCAACAAATTTTATTCTTAGTTTTTTCTCTAATTGCATCTGGTAATGATATTGAATCCACGTATTGATATATTTGCATTGATATACGAACCAAGTCTTTTCTTTTCTATCATCCATGTCTCCACAGTAATCCCGTGTGGACAAATTTCATGGCAGTCTGGTGTTAGTTCTGGCCCAGGCCTGGCTTTATCTAGACTGTGTAGTCTAGAATATCTGATCTGGGTCAGGTCTGGCGTTAGTCTTGTCTAGGTCTGACTTTATCCACAGCCTCAAGCCTGGAAAGTCTATTGTGACTCAGGACTGGCGCTGTTCAGCTATCCAAGAACAATAAATGTTCTTAGGTTGGTTGGGTTAAAAAATTATTAATAAACAAGTAGAAGAGACAAAAGTTCGGAGCGTCAAGCTCTTCACAATTTAATGAACTTTAATTTAAAAAAAATTCAAAATCGGATGAAAATCGAAGGTTCTGGACATTTTTTAACGAAAAAAGTGCATTTCCTCTAATTGTGCGTGGTCGTAAAGCGGTAGTGTTATTTTGGTGGTGGCTTGGTCGGCTATTGACCTGGCGATGTTCAGCTTTCTCTTCTCAGTTCCGTTCCTAATTTCGTGCAGGGTACTTGTGAACTATTTCCGAGGCCAAGGTTGAGGCGTTATATTACTCAAAATGATATCGATCATTGTTGAGTTCCGACAAGTGCATTCTAAAGTTCTAATTCTTACATGGATTTAAAAAAATGAAAAACATTTTTTTATTCTGCTTTGTAAAACTCTTTATGTTATTAATTTTTTTCTCAATAAATGTATAAATCACCGTACTATAAAAAGTACTTTAAAAAGTTTATTTTACTGATTTACATCATCTATCACTTTTGCATCATTTTTCGATTTTCATATGGTCAAATAATAATTGTACTTATTGAAAAGCAAGAAAAAACGAGTTATATCATCTCAAACCCTGTTATTTTCTCGTTTAAATCTTTAAATAAGTATACTCGTAAAAGTTTATACGGTGCTCTCTTCATAAATAAAAACGAAGAGATTGAACTATATTATAACTAATGTATTATTAATAGAAAGCACTGAGCCTAGGGGAAAGGCGTGGGCTGCTGTTGCAGCAGCAACATTACTATCAAAAGGACACTGCAGCCGAACTATAGAAGAGGTTTATTTTTTGTGTGTATTTTCGCCATTTTGGTTTTATAATGTCATAATGAACGTGAAAATGTTTTGACGCGAAAATCAAACTTTATAAAAGTACTGATTTTTAAGTATGTACGTACATATATCAGGGTGGCCATTTTGAATGAAAGGAAAAATTTCCGGTCATTTCCCGTGTCTTTCTCGATTCTCAAACATTTTTCATGGTCAATAAAATTGAAAATCCAAACTCTAAGTCTAAGCATTTTTCAATTTGAAGTAGTGAAAAACAAACTAAAAATTGAAGCCACTCAAATTGGAACTCTTGATTTCTTTAACTTTTAAAATTGATGTTTTAAAATTTTGTAATTAAAAAAAGTTCTAATTGAATACTCAATAATTTACACGTATAAAATGGAATTAAATTCGCAATTAAACAAATTTAAATGAAATTCAGATAAACTACAAATTTAGAATTTTCAACTTTGATCAATTATAGAGCTAAAAAATTTATTTTCATGAATATAAATTCACGTTATCATTTACGATGCCCTAAATTGTAGAATCAATTAATTAACTTCAAAATTTTATTATTTTCAGCAATTTTAAGCTGGTAACATTGAAAATTGAAAAATTAAATTTTTTTAACTGAACGCTTCGTAAATTAGAAGTTAAATTATTTTAATTTCAAATAGTCTAAACATCCTTGGAAAGCTTTACAATTTTATTTCCAAATCTTGTTACATCTAGAGGTTTTAAAAAATTTTTGAAGTTTTTTCAGAACTTCTAAATATTATAATGAGTAATAAATGGTAGAAGATCCCTGGCGGACCGAAGGAACCGAAACAGGGAAATAATTTTTGTTGTAGCGTTAAAAACTTTAAAAATCCAAATACCTGCCATTTACACGGGCCGAAGGCGGCTTTAAATGCATCTTCTTTTAGTAGCAGTTTATAAGCGTTCCGTCGATAACTTTAAGAATTTTTTCTGGATGCTAGCGCCACGCAGTGGAAACCTCAGACAACAACGCTGCGATGCATGAGAGAGAATTTTATTTTTAAACTTCACGCGCAACATACTATTTGAGCTATTATGAATGCGCTTAAAGTCACCATCAGCGGAATTTAATGACATTTAAAAAAAATTTCAACGCTGCAAAAATAAGTATTGCGATTACTCCGCGATTTTCAAATGGAAATTTTAACGTACAATCCAAATTTCAACAATTTAAAAGTTGATCTTGCTGTTTTTTTTAGTTTTTTAACAATAAACCGAAGGGGGGACTCATTGGGGTCTTTAAGGGTACTTTGTAGAGGTTCCTTTCGGTTCCTTCGGTTTGCCAGGGATAAATGTTTTTTATCAACAAATTTCCACTTCAGACGCTTTTAATTTTTAAGCGTTCAAGTCGTCAAGAAAAATTTTAACATTAAAAGATTTTTGAATTATGCATTGTAAAGTGAATGGTATCATAATTATAAAAGATAACAATTCAATTCATTATTTTAAAAGTTGTTAAAATGGAACTTGAACAGATTTTTCTTCTAAAGGTTTGTGCATTTTCCGGTCAAAAAATCAATTCTGAAAAATAGACTGTTTCAAGCAACCTGATTTTACTTCATCTAAAAAGCTTATATGTATCTTTGAAAGATAAACGCTTCCTTTTGTTCTCATTCTATATTTTCATAATGCCTGATGTTTACACATGGTTACGCAACGCATAACCTAAACTCTGAGTGACTGAAGGAGAACCAGAGCTGCCAGATCGTGGATGGAAATTACCCCCCAAATTTTAAATAAAAAAATTACATTTTCATCCAAAAAGCTAAACAAAGATTACTTTTCTACCAAGAAAGAAGAGTATTCAATAAAATACAAAACATTCTAACTAAAAACGATCACTTTTCATTTAAACATAGAATAGTTAAATTTCTGGTTAAAAAAAATTAATTTTTAACCAAAAAGAAAATCAATTTTCTACAAAATAGTTTAAAAATACCTTAAAAGCTTTCAAATCCTTTAAAATCTCATACAGAATTATTGAAATCAATTGAAAATTCCTTGGAATCTATTAAAATATCCTAATATATATCAAATCCTTTAAAATCTCATATTAAATTACTGTCAAAAATTGAAAATTCCTTGGAACGTTTTAGAATACTCTCAAATATTTCGAAACCTTCAAACTATTTTGAAAGACCTTGTCATCTTTTAAAGATTTCTAAAGTACTTTAGAATTTTTTTACATAACCCTGCTAAAGTTGTTAAAATTCTTTGAAATTCCTTTAAATTATAAAAATAAGTTGAA
>NC_046665.1:31841767-31842827 GCF_010883055.1 Belonocnema kinseyi | reverse complement strand
TTCTTCTTGACTTCGAGAAGCGAACCATGTTCGTTATCGAATTTTCGGCACCAGCTGACAAAAACATCATAGCCAAGGAGAATGAGAAGAAAGAGAGGTATCAAGACCTTATAAGGGAGTTGCAACGATTGTCCCCGGAATATTCTGTTAAACTGATCGTCCTTATCATCGGCGCTCTTGGAGGTGCCCAGCTTTCACTTGCTAGTAGCTTAAAAAGCATCCCTGCGTGTCAACAATATGCTAGAACACTTGCGGGAAAAATGCAAAAGGCGGTTGTCCTTGGGTCGCTCCGTGTTCTTAGGGTCCACTAGGCTTTTGCTGGGTCGTCGTATTGATTCCTTTACAGACTGTAACCACCTATCTCACGGTTGTGAGACGTGGTTATGGCTGAAATTTTACCGCGATTTCGCTGGAAGCGGGTGCAATTTTTCAGATTAGCACCCGCTCCCGGCGAAATCCTGCGGTTGTCCTTATGACAAATTTTTATTTATATATATATATAATTAATGTTAATATTGTAATTATAAAATATTATAATAATATAAATGAATAGTTGACTAAGTTTTAATAGAAATAGTTAAACTTTCAAATAAGACACTTACTTTTCTGCGACAAAAAAATTTTGAATCAAATACATAACTGAAGAAAAAAATTTTTTCAATTGTTTTCAACATGATAGTAAAATTTTAAATTAAAAAATTAAATTCTCATCCAAAAAGCTAAATTGTATACTAAAAAAAGGCATTTCTAATGAAATGCATGAACTTTGCACAAAAGAAATTTATTTTCCATGAAGACTAATTTTCTGAACAAAAAATTAATGTTTAATCATAGTTAAACTTTCGACAAGAAAGATTAATTTTCTACCAAGAAAGAAGAGTATTCAATAAAATACGAAAAATTTTAACTAAAAAAGATCACTTTTCATTTAAACATAGAATAGTAAAATTTCTGGTTAAAAAAAATTAATTTTTCACCAAAAAGAAAATAAATTTTCTACAAAATAGTTACATTTTCAGAAAACAAATTTATCCAACTAATTGATGAATCATCAACCAAA
>NC_046665.1:31839358-31841667 GCF_010883055.1 Belonocnema kinseyi | reverse complement strand
GAATTTAAGTAGAAAATTATAATTTTCAATTAATTGTCGCACACAAGGGTGGCGTGAAAGCCAACGTGTTGGCGCTAATTTCTTTAAACATTCAACGTGTCCGAAAAGCGTTAGCATCATTTCCCTGAAAATCGCGGTTCTTTTAGGACTAGAATTAAGAAAAGTTGTAATTACTTTTATTAATTCTTCTAAAAAGTGTGGGATATGCTCACACGCCGCGGATGCATTTAATGCTGAGTAGTGACACACACACTGACATAAAATCAAATTGGGACTTGCAGCTTTCAATCTACTGTAAATTGAGTTGAACTTCCCAACCATGACGTTTGTATTGTCACAAGAAAGGCCGACAATGTTTTTTAAAGGAATCTGTTTTTTCCATAAACAATTACGAAAAGTCTTAAATAATTTTTCAGCTGAACAATCCGATGCATCTACATTGATCATTTGTAAAAGGACAGAATTAACTTCTAAACTTTTAGGATCAACATAACGGACCAAAAGTGACAACCATTTTTCGTTCGTTCTGTCACTGGTTTCATCGACATAAACTGAAAAATTAGTTTCTCTTAATACATCAGTAATACGATCCATTTCGTGAGGAGCTAATACATTATTTACTATTTTAGATCATTTTGTACGTCCCAAAGAGACAGCTTCAAGAACACCGGGATCGCGGCCCAATTCTTTTATAAGTTCAAGTAGATCTTTGAAAATCTGAAATGAAATGTTTTTTTCTACGAAAAATAAGGCAAATCTCAATTCCGCAACCGCTACTTTTTCGGCAAAACTTAATTCGTTTGATTTAGAAATGTCGTCATTTTCCTCTACTGACTCGAATTCAGGCGGCAAAACAGTAGGTAGAACTGCTGCAAACGGATTCGAAGATGCAGAAGACTCGTCATAAAAAATATTATGCACTTCATCCAAAGGTAAAGAGTCCATTAAATTATTTGAAGCTATCTGTGATGAAATGCGTTCATCGTTAAATTTCAATAAATTAAATGCTTTTGCATGTGCTTTACTCTTTTCGTGCATTTCAATATTTGATTTATCGCAAGAAAATGGTTTTTTTCATGCACGACAATAAAATGATGAATTGTCACTTTGAATTGGTCTCACCCATTTTCTCCATTCCGGGAATTCATCGTACCACTGGAACTGAAACTTTTTACACGACAAACGTTTTGGCAAGTCACTTTCGACTGCCTCACTATGAGAAGCTTTAGGCATTTTAAAATTAGAGAAATTTCAATCAAAAATAAACCAAACCAATGAATTTCAATTATTTTAATTACTTTAAAATAGAAAATATACTAGAATCAACTGTCAAGCATTTAACACTGTGAACATGAATCCTTCTAAGAAACAAAAGACAGTCTAAATTCTAAAATCCTCATAATAATCGATCTATCGAGTAATTTAAATGTAACTAGTATTTTCTTCTAAATTAATCTTTTTATTAGAGAGAAATTGTTTCTCTGCTTTTTTCACCAATTTTTTAAATATTTAAATATTATTTATTCCGTTCCCCATTTCAATAATTTTTTATGTGCTTTCCATGCGATTGCGAAAATATTAAAAAAATTTCATTATAGGATCTAAACCTATATTTTCTTGTGGTCACATTTTAACAAATCGTTTGTTTAATTGCTATGTTTTAATTAGAATTTCAGTCCTGAAACTCATTATAAAGTTTCTCCTAACACTTAGGCCTACGAATCTACCTCTGTGGTGTTGTGGAAAAGAGAAAAATATAAATATACAGTATGATATACATTTTTGTATATAATTATAAAATGATATACATTTTTTTTGAAAACATACTTTTAAATTTTCAACGCTTTCAATTTATTTATGATTATTAATTTTTTATGGAAAAACTTCCATATATCAGGATTTTTTATAAAATGTCACGGTATTTTCAACTTATTTTTATAATTTTAAAGACTTTGATAGAGTTAAAAATGTTAAGAAGGATTATGTTTAAAAATTCCAAAGTAATTAAAAAATCTCAAAAAAAAGTTTTAGGCATTTCAAAAGATTCAGAAGGATTTGACAAATTTGAGAGAATTTGAAAGGATTCCAAGGAATTTTCAAATGATTGCAGTTATTTATTATGAAATTTAAAGGACTTAAAATATTCCAGGGTAGTTTTTTAAATTTCAAGGAATTTTCAAGAATTTTTTTAAAATTTAAAAGATTTTAAAACATTTTTAAGGATTTGAAATATTTGAGAATATTTTAAAAGATTTCAAGGAATTTTCAACTGATTTTTATAATTTAAGGGAATTTCAAATAATTAAACA
>NC_046665.1:31833941-31839258 GCF_010883055.1 Belonocnema kinseyi | reverse complement strand
GCAGAACTCCGAGGTCGAATCGTGCATTTTCGGCTTACACACGAACTCACAGTGGTAATCATGCACTTTCTGTTTTGCGGCTCCCAAACGGTAGGTATGGTGGGGGTAATTTCCATCCACGATCTGGCAGCTCTAAGCAGAACTGAAGCGAATGTCTTGGGACATTTTGTCACTGTGTGAAAATGGTTGAAGCAGATTACACGATGAACCGCCGCTGATACTGCCCGCTTTTTTCATATGCTTGTGCGTTGTTGTGGAGTTACTCCACTAACCTAGCAGCGTCACTCTCTCGCCCCCTTGAACCACCTAGTTCTCTGTAAGGGTAACTTCTTGCGGGATTTCAGTGTAAAAAAAAGACATATTACTAACCTAGGGTTAATGTTTTGAACTTAAAAAGTCATAGATAATTGTGAATAAAACTAAAATGTTTCAACATTTATCTTGTTACTCAAAAATTCAAGAAAGTATTTATTTAATATTCTAATCTCAATAAAAAACTCTCTTTAAACAGTCTTGCATGCCAGCTGCCAACCTCGCCATGGAGGATGTCAATCGTGAGAGAAACTTACTGCCAGGTTTTACTTTGAGACTACATTCCAATGATAGTGAGGTATAATGTTTTCTCTATACGTTGAAAAGATAAAACTTTTAAAAATTGTATGCATATACAAATTCTGTTATCATTTTAATGAGCTTAAAAAAAGTGACTCGGTAATATAAAATATTATTTGAAACGTATAATAACTTTTTTATTTCAGTGTGAGCCTGGACTGGGAGCCTCTGTAATGTACAATCTTCTTTACAATAAACCACAAAAGTTAATGTTATTAGCAGGGTGCAGTACAGTTTGTACTACTGTTGCCGAAGCAGCGAAAATGTGGAATTTAGTTGTTGTAAGTCTGTCATAAGTACAGTGAAACTCTTCTCTAGCGCCGATTGTGGGGTTGCCGGTGGGTGGGAACTAACTCATTATAGCTCGCTCAGCTTTCGTTTGTTTACGCCTGAGTGTTTACCTGAGTGACAACCGCAGATTCCACGCAACCCGCGCAGCTTCTGTTACACCTACCTGTGGCGCGGTCTCAATGATCTGAAGGGCTATGGAACAGAGGGCTATTAAAGGGTTACACTGTATTTGATTGTAGTTCACAAATTTATGAAATAATAGAAAAAAAGAATTCAAATTTTCGATTATTTAAAAAAAATTTGTATTAAAGAACATTGTTTATGCAACTAAAACGAAACGTTAGAAAACGGGAGAAAGTTTGTACCATTAATGATTTACTATTTTACGTTTCAGCTTTGTTACGGAGCTTCATCTCCAGCGTTGTCTGATCGAAATCGTTTTCCGACCCTTTTTAGAACCCATCCTTCTGCGACAGTTCATAATCCTACAAGAATCAAACTTCTACAAAAGTTTGGTTGGTCTCGAGTTGCACTTCTACAACAAGCAGAGGAAGTCTTCATTTCGGTGAGAACAAATACCTTTTCGAAAAATGTCAAATTAAAACCATCGTACCAGTTTTATTTAAATTATATTCATGATTTCTTACTGCAATTCTTGTAAGTTTACATATTTGATGCAAATCAAGTATTCGTGTGACTATTTGTAAATTGATTTTACTTGGGCCTTTTGCCTTTTATCTAGACAGTAGAAGACCTCGAGGCTCGCTGCAAAGAAGCAGGAATTGAAATTGTGACTCGCCAAAGTTTTCTGTCTGATCCAGCAGACGCAGTGAGAAATCTTCGTCGTCAAGATGCCCGAATAATTGTTGGTCTTTTCTATGTGGATGCAGCACGACGAGTTCTTTGTGAGCTCTATCATCAAAACATATATGGCAAAAGTTACGTCTGGTTTTTCATAGGATGGTATGAGGATAACTGGTTCGAGGTTAATTTGGACAAGGAGAATATCATTTGCACCAAAGAGCAAATGCGTCAGGCTGCGGAGGGACATATGACTACTGAGGCCCTGATGTGGAATCAGAATAATGAAACAACAATTAGTGGCATGACCTCTGCGGATTTTAGGCAAAGACTTAACAGAGTTCTGAAGGAAGATGGACATGATATTGATAACAATAGATATCCTGCAGGATATCAGGAAGCACCTCTTGCATACGATGCTATCTGGGCTGTGGCTCTCGGTAAGTATAACATCTTTGCGTTTGATTTACAGCTTCTATGAAACTCAAGATTATCTATGCACTACACGAGATTTTAAGTATTTAAAAAGATGACAGGGGATTCGAATAAATTAAAATAATTCCGAGGTACGAAATGACAAACCTTGAATATAGTATTAAATAGTAAATATATATACACTGAAACCCTACCATAGCTCTCCCTTCTATAGCTCTTCCGAGAAATGACGCCGCGCCGCGGATAGGAGTAAAAGGTCCTTAAAGGGGGGGAGGCGATGGTAATTGAGGCGTGGCCAAACAGGTGCGTTGCTATATAAGGTGTCGTACCCTAATGGTCTACCTATGTCAATGAGTTACGACGTTCAGACAGTTCACTCGAAGCGGGAAACACACGCAAATTAGAACGACAAGAACTCAAACCGAGCACGAGTGGAGCTCCGATGTCTACTGAAATCGATCGGACTGATCGGATTATTTCGTATCGCGGATTTATTGGCACAATGTTCATGAAAAATAGCAGTGTGTATCAATTCATTTTAATTAAAGATTAAACATATAAAGGATGGCTCTGTCGTTGTCTCCCGCTAATAGGCTCTACTATTCGACAAAGAAAACAGAGAAGAACTATTGGATAGATAGCAGAGAAAGAATAGAAAAAGAGGTTCGATCAAATTCAGACATCGGAGACCCACTGTAGTGTTTTTAATCTCAAACTATCAAGTCTTGTCGTGAGAATAGTATAACTGTGTTTCGCGTAAGTCGAATATTTATAAAAGAAAGTGATCTTCTGTTAATTAACTTCTTCGTACGTCTTGTTATGAAACTGCGTCGCATGCGCGATTACGCAGAAGTGCGTGCTTCCGGCTTCCCCACTTTAAGTTTTGATGTGCAGTGTTTTGGTGAAAATTGTCATGTGTTTTTGGATACTGCCGTCTTCATTTGGTTTAATCAAGCGAGCGACATAGTATCTGGATCGATTATTCAAGAGAAAGCTCTGCTTTCAAACGAGATGCTCAGCGGCCCGCAAACGTTCAAAGTAGATAAGCAAGTACAACATTTATTTTACGCGTAGCAATAAAGTTTCTTTCTTATTTTCTTTAAATATTCAGTTAACCATTGTCTCCGTATTAGAAAGACTATTTTAAAAATATTTTTCACCATGCAGTCCAATCCACCGGAAACGGGTTATACACCCCTGACTGTTAACATCCAGAGCGGGCTATAATGGGTTTGCTCCCACCCACTGTCAGTCCCAAACATGGCGCTATAGAAAGGTTTCACTATATATATTTTTTGATTTCTCTAGAATCAAACCGAAGGGCCTGTGACAAAGCCACCGAACGCGTCCTCCGATTGCGAATAGAGTTTCTGCTGAAGGGTTTCTGCTGAATATGGTGACAAAAATAAATACGCAGTCGCGGACAATTGTCCAGGGGTGGTCCAGAAGGAATTAACCCCCAAGCGGAGGTGTGAAAACCGTGCCGAAAGCTAAATGACATCTGGGTGAGGTGTCTAGAACGGTGACTCTGGGATACCGGGCGACCTCTTAGAGTGCACAGACTTATCCTTGCATGCAGGGGCTCTACAAGGATGGACGAACCCCTTTCCATAGCTTCTCGTGGGAACAGCAATGACAACACCAACATACTTTTATACTTTTAATAAGTGCGGTTCATAACAACAGAACACGCACAGCTCCCGACAATGGCTCGGCCAAAAATGCCGACCACTCTAGAGCTAGGGGAGCCAATGAAAATGGATTCAATGCTATGGATCGTCGAAATTTCGGGAACTTTAGGTGGACAGAGCGACTGAATCACGCCTTGCTAGAGTGCTACGATGCGAGAGTGGCCCCTGAACGAGGTTACATGGCACGGCTGCATCCTCTTAGATGCGAGAAACACCCGGAGCTATCGCACTTTTCGCATCAACTTCTGCGAAACCATACCGAAGTACTCCAAAAAAGGGGCTATGTAAGCGGAACGCCTACTCTACCACGGCTAGAACAAGCCGGCAATAGATAAAGAGAGACTAAACTAAGACCAACGGCGGGCAGGCATCCAATAGAGGAAGAGCGATGCTTCATGACCCGGAAAAACATCAACACCAAGGTTTCTCTCAAGCCTAAAAGATCTGGCTGAAATGGATGACGAGCTTCGTGAACATTTCTCCGGAGAATCCAACCTCTGGGCTATCAATTATTGTGTGTAAACTGGAGCGAGCGCTTTGGCCGATGTGAACCGTAAAAAAAAATCAACGGTTGATCATAAGACCAAAAGACGAATGCATCAACTTGCCATAAAGAGAGGCTGGGCAAGACAGTACGCGTCCCGCATTCAGTGTGTGATTGACTACATCACATCTGGCAGGAATTTTACCACCAAGGTTCGAAAGTTTGCGCGCGAACTCCGGACCCGTTATCACACACTTAACAAGTCAAAGCTGCTAACCATCCGGCAGCATATTGTTCAGAAAATACAGATACTATCTGACGCTAAGAGAAGTCTAGAGCGGAGGGAGAGGTGGGTCGGAGAAAATCAACAGTTTCTCTCTGACCCATCTCGACTCTTCCAAGACCCTCCAGTTACTGTCGAACACCCACCCAAACCAGAGGAGATCGAAGTATTTTGGAGAGAAGTCTACGAAGTGCAGCATAGACTGGACGAAGACTCAGAAAATGTAAATAGCTTCAAGGAGCTATGTGATGCCCTCAATACACCTGATAAAGTATGCCCACCCATCACTACCGAGGAGGTGAAAAAAGTATTAAGAGGGATGAAGAACTATTCCGCAACCGGAACCAGATTGTATCAAAACCTTTTGGTGGAAGAAGTTTTCTTCAACCCATCAGCATTTGGCCCGTATTTTCACCTCATATTTGAAGTCGGAAGAGCCTATTGCAGAGTGGTTGGTGGAAGGGGGTACACTACTCCTGCCGAAAATAGGCAACTTTGCTGATCCGAAGAATTACAGGCCAATCACTTGTCTGAACACACGAGGCTTTTGCTGGATCGTCGTATTGATTCCGTTATAGACTATAACCACCTATCTCACGGTAGTGAGACGTGTTTGTGGCTGAAATTTTACCGCGATTTCGTTGGGAGCGGGTGCAATTTTCCAGATTAGCACTCGCTCCCGGCGAAATCCTGCGGTTGTCATTATGACAAATTTTTAAT
>NC_046665.1:31832063-31833841 GCF_010883055.1 Belonocnema kinseyi | reverse complement strand
TAAAAAGTCCCGGGATGGTTGGACATTTCCTCAGGTAAAATATTTTTCAAAAAAGTGAATATCATTCCTGAAGTAAATTTCAACGAGGAATTCACTGGTGACCTTCGTTTTGACCTTGAAGTTAACCTACATGGCTTTTTGAAGGTCAACTTTGTTTTTTTTTAAATGGAAACCCCCTTTTTACATCTGCAATCGATAGAGCGGAAAATTCTGCGTTCAAGTACTTACCCAAGTCATAGGTCAGTTTTAACGTTCAAGGTCAGTTAGAGGTTATTTGAAATTAACAGATTTTTCCAAGAGGTCAGTGTAATTCCTAAAGTAAATTTCAATGGGGAATTTAATGGTGACCTTCATTTTGACTTTGGAGTTGACCATCATGGCATTATGAAGGTCAACTTTATTTTTTAAAATGGAAACCCCCTTTTTACATCTACAATCGATAGAACGGAAAATTCTACGTTCTGGTACGTACTCAAGTCATAGTTCAATTGTAACGTTCAAGGTTACAGCGTTTTGAATATTGTAAAATCATAAGGAAATTTTTCATGAAAAGTTCCAGGTGTTATGGTGAGAGTTCTGTTTCTCCTCGAAGAGTTATACATACAGTTCTATAACGTTTTTCGATACCTAAGTTAATACCCAAGATGATATTGTAAGTCCTATACCGTTTTTCTGTACGAATATTACGAATCGAAACTGACTTTACGCATTACGAGTACATACTTACTATCTTTTGCTAAAAGATTATTATGGCGCAAGCTAAACTTTTGGAACGAGAGAGGGTATCTGTATTAATGATGCGCGGTTGGGGAGATCTAGTTCGATCTTATGATCAAGTTCGTTTGCTTTTTAATCGCACATTTCGTAATGGAGAAGGGTTAAATCCTGTCTCAAAATCAACAGTTGAAAGAACTGTAAGGCGCTTTATGAATCAGGGAGCTATCAAGGACGTTCAGAGAACCAGTCGGCCAAAATCTGCAGGATCTGAGGAGATGCAGATGGACATAGCCCAAGCATTTGTTGAAAATCCATACCTTAGTTTACGTCGAGCTAGCGATGAGCGTGACGTGGCTCTTGAGACAGTGCGAAATATTTTAAAAAGCATTAATTTCCATCCTTATAAAGTTCATCTGGTAGAAGAGCTCAATGAAGACGATCCTGATCGCCGGGTTGAATTTTGGGAAATTATGATGGACAGAATTGATAGAGATTCTCTTTTCTAGTACAATACAGTATTTTCAGATGAATCTACTTCCCTCAAAGATGGATTGGAAGAAGGGGTGAAATCGAGTGGCCTGCTAGATATCCTGATCTGACGCTTCTCGATTATTTTCTTTGGGGTTATTTAAAGAGCAAAGTATACTCAATGCAACCGCAAAGCTTAGACGAATTGCAGAATCGGATTCTGCGACAGGCTACTTTGATTGATAGGGAGATGATTCGTAATGCTGTAACTCATTTTTACAATCGCATAGCTTTTTGTCAAGAGGCTCAAGGTTTTCAGTTCGAACATTTTCACTGAAGCGTGAGAGGCGAGGGGAATAACGCTAATCAAGCACCCCAAAGGGAACAGAATTTACTACGTCCACGTCGCTGTTCCTGGGTAATGCTAAACGTAAACGTGAACTGATGCCATGAAGCCATGAAAGGTCAGCCATGAAGGTCAACTTCAGGGTCAAAATGAGAGTCACCATTGAATTCCTCGTTGAAATTTACATCAGGAATGACCTTCACTTTTTTAAAAAATATTTTCCCGAGGAAATATCTAACCGTTACGG
>NC_046665.1:31824700-31831963 GCF_010883055.1 Belonocnema kinseyi | reverse complement strand
TTTCATTGGCTCCCCCAGCTCTAGATTGGTCGGCATTGTTGACCGACCCATTGTCGGGAGCCCTGCGCGTTCTGTTGTTTTGAACCGCACTTACTACAACTACGTTTGGTGTTGTCATTGTTGTTCCCACGAAAAGCTAGGGAAAGGGGTTCGTCCATCCTTGTAGAGCCCTGCATGCAAGGATAAGGCTGCTTACTCTTAGAGGTCGCCTGGTATCCCAGAGTCACCATTCTAGACACCTCACCCAGGTGCCATTCAGCTTTCGGCACGGTTTTCACACCTCCGCTTGGGGGTTAATTCCTTCGGGACCACCCTTGGACAATTGTCCGCGACTGCCTATTTATTTTTGTAACCACATTCAGCAGAAACCCTTGGTACAGGGACCCTCTATCCGCAACCCGAGGACGCGTTCGGTGGCTTTGTCATAGGCCCTTCGGTATATTATATATAATAGCGTCTTTATATGACAACCTTTTATAAGTTTCCAAGTTGGCTAAAATCGTAAAAGAACCCTAAAATCTATTTGACGTACAAAAGAACAAACGAAATGCGCACCAAATGGAAAAAGGTCGTTCGGGCGTCTGTGAAACTCATCGTTTGGCATGACTTGCACTCGCTAGATCCGCATGGTCCATATTTACGTCCTGCAAATAATTCTGCGGCGTTCGCCTGTGCGGACTTACTTTCTAGCGATACAAAAGCACACATCGTCAAAATTTACATACACTTTCGTAGGCGTAATGCCCCAAGTAAATTTATCACTTTACGTAAACTTACTATGTCCCACGCCGATCTAATAATTTCCATCATCGGACCTAGTAATTTTACAGTCTACTGCAAATTGATCAACCTCCGTTTTATTTTCACACTGTAAAGTCAATTGAAATTACAGTAGATTGCAAATAAGTACTGCAGTATCATAAATTAATCAGATTACATATTGTAATTTGAAACTACAATTCACGTCTAGCTACTAACAGATTGTAAATATCAACAAAGCTTTTTTTATAGTGTAGTTAGTATTTTGAAGCCATGGAGAACGATGTCAGGCCTAGAGTATCCAACGGAGAAGTGTAATAAAGAAGTCTTAGGGCGGCATTATTTCCGTAAAGATACGCCGTTCCCGCGTGGTCGTGACATCCACATAGTATGTGTTCTAGTTACTCAGCGTGTGCATTACACGCTTTGCACCTATCGCTGGGAGCTATTTGACATAAAATGCGGACGGGTATACTAAAAAGGAAACGCCACTGTCCTGTCATGCGAAAATAAAAACCTCTGTACTTGAATTAAGCCCTGATGATCTGAGAAAAGCAAAAGTTTGCTCCTTCGACAGGGATAATCTTTCGACATTTCTGTACAAGTTTCGGTGCATTTTCTTGGCGAGTAGTTGTTGGCGAAATTTTTTAACCTCTGCATGATTTACTTCGGCTTTTATAAGTGAAGTATCTAAATAAAGTAATGCACTTTCTTCACTTCTGATGTTCAAATTTAGGCCAAGGGTCTCGGCCGCCTGATCCACAGCTTTGTAAAGGAAAGCTCCATTACCAATAATCTCATGATTCCTGACCATTTTTACGAGAGGATTGTTGGCATCTGCAGCGATGTAATCTGTACTTAGAACAATTCGGTTATGACGACACTGAAGATTCAGAAGTCCGCGTTCGCCTTGATGGCGTGAGATGTATGATAGCGGGACAGAGGACTTGATATGCAAGCTCTTATGCATATGACAGGGTATAGCCTAAGAAAAATGTAGAACTGCCTGACCTGACAGTTAGAAAACGCCTAAAAAAAGAAAAAAGGTCTCTGCTTCCCAGATTTGTTATATTGAATATTTTTAAAATAATTTTTCCTTAAACACGTTTCTGTCAACAATGTATGCGCTTATATGGAAATTAATACTAATAATCATTAATTTTAGAAATTTTGGAAAGGCTACTACTTATGCTTAAAAAAACAATATAAAATAAGAATCTGTACAAACAAGCATATAAAAATATTAGATTTTGTGAAATATTGTGATGTTTTAGTATTTTTAGATCTATTTAGATGGGATTTATTAATAACAATAATATAAATTTCCTTCGAATTTTTAATTTCATGTATAATTTTGTAAAGTTAATGGAAGAAAAATGTTAGAACTACCCGTTTTTACTTTTAGAACTACCCATTTCAATTTAGAATTGCCCGACTTGGGTAGAACTGCCCTTTATGACTCTGAGGCAGTAATTGGTGGACATTCCTCGGATGTTATCAGGTTATCCCAAAATTCTTTGAAACGAATAATACTATTACAGTGAGCCCTAGATTGAGAGCCGGTTTTGGGGCTGAATTTGAACTCAGCTCCCTAGATAAAGGCCCACTCTGAATGTAAACAGTCAAGTGTGAATGAGCACTGCGCACCTCCCCACAGCTCCTCTCACCCATCTCCGCTGCGCCGCGTGAATTCTTGGAAGAACAAACTCTGGGGTCTCCTTTTTCTTCTTTTGTTCTTGTTTATTTCTATGTTTTTTTATATAAATAAGTAAACAAATTATGACCTGGAAATTATGGGTAAGTAATACAGATTTAATGGTAATCAATAAATAATATAACATGTGCAGATTGAATACCCACTAAGAAGGCTTGCATTAAAAAATAATGAAAGATTTCATTCATCCAGTGGTAACATGAGAAATATTGAATACTTCTGGATCTCTTTTTTGTCCCCTCGTTTTGAATCTCCACAGCAGTTGAATTTATCTTTTAAATTTAATTCCTTTCTTTATCTAGCGCTGACAATATTTTTCTGAATACCACAAAGCAACCAAGAAATAGAACAATTTGAATCCCTTTTAATTTGGCAAATCAGGACATGCGTCGCACATGGTGCGTGCCAGTGCGGGTATGATGCGCGGACAGTTATGATGTTTAGAGGGTATTTAAATAATATTTAGATTTACATTTTTAAATAAAGAGCAAGTAATTTATTATAAAATATTTTTTATGGTAGGAAAAAGTACGTAAAGAATCATTTTTCACAACTTCTTAAACTTAAGCCTAGATAGCAATATGCGCGCATAGTGCAACGCAGGTGCGTCGCACGCGTTTGAATTTTGTCGCATGGCGTGCACGCAATCGATCTGCCAGGTGAAACTTTCACTCGAAACCACAGCGAACTCGAAAAATGTTTGCAATTCGAAATATAAATTAATTATATTATATCAAAGTGCTCACGAAGAAGATTGCAAATTGTCAACATTCAATGGCGGATCGATAATCGACCTAGCCTAACCATATGCTAACCACCGCCACCGAGAGGAGCGTCATTTTGAATAAATTTATATGGGGAATTCCACACAATATTTGCCACAAAATTTTTTTCAAGTAAAATATTTTTTTTCTTGTTTAACACTCAATAATTTTCGATACTTTTTTTTTATTTCAATATTACAAGCGAAGTTTTTAAGAAAATGTTAAAAAAAATGTTATGTTAAAAAAAAAGTGGCTTTTTTCAATTGCTTATACTGCAATATTAAACAAAGATATAAACATTCATACGCAAGATAAAAGATGGGCATTTTCCTGAACTTTCGAATAAAGTATACTAAAATCCACTTTATTTATTTCATAATATAAATCAAATATTTATAAACAAATAGATTTTTGTTCAAATGTTGTCCTATTTTTTATATTTTATTTTTTATTTCAAAGAGTGGACTAAATGTTTTTCTTGATCTGGTAAAATTTGGGAGTAGGTAATCAAATACTTTCGAAGCAATTCATTTGTGAATAGTGTCTCGCACGCGCGAAGTGTGCCGCAGTGAAAGTCGCTCGGAATGGGACTCGACAGGTACTTTCATATAAACATAAAATTAAAAAAAATCATATATGTGTTTCTTGCCACGTGATCAGGCGGGAACTCAAGAACCTGCAGGGTAGACTAAATTTAAATAATTTTAAATGTAAAAAATAACACATACAGTCGCCTGTAATATCGAACTTGCAAAAATTTATTTCTTCTTGGTAATTTATAAATTTTCGAACCAATAAAAATACAATCATGTTTTTAAAATTAAAATTTATATTTTACATTTTTCTAATAGCAGGAAAATGGTGAAAATTTGTAGTATTTTCACAATAATGATAATTTATATTATTGTTATTTAAAAGTTAACCTCTCACAAAATGCGACTCATATGCTTCGCACATATGTGCCTGTACGAAGTGCAAGCGATAACGGTGCGTTTCGACAAACGTGGCGAGCCTCGCATGCAGTGCAAGTAACGTGTCCCGCACGCTTGCTATCTGGGATGTGACACGGCTAGCCTCGATTAAGTTCAACCCAAAAGTACTTACACATGCAGTTTCTCTTTGGAACTATTTCGGGGATGCTCCCCGGTTATTTTGAGCCAAGAAATAAAAAAAATCACCCGAGGTGTCCTCGAGTCGTGGATAGGGAGTCCATGAATCCAGGGACATGGAGCGACGCAAGGACGGCACCCCTTTGCATTTTGCCCGCAATTGTCTTAGCATATTGTTGACGCGTAGGGATGCGTTTCAGGCTATTAACGAGTGAAAGCTTGGCAGCTCCAAGAACGCTGATGATAATCACGATTAGTTTAACAGAATATTCCGGGTATAATCGTTGCAACTCCCTTATAAGGTCTCTATACCTCTCTTTCTTTATGCGGCATTTTTCATTCTCGACAATTGACTCTATTTTCTTGGGAGCATTTAGGGAAGCGCTATTAAGGTTAATGCCGTAAGAGTGACAGAGATGATAATAAGGCACTCTTAGTGCCGCATTGAGCCTTTGGATGTAGGTCGTTCCCGCATAAGTTCGACAACCAGATAGTATGGCTCAAAATGTGGCGGCGATATGTTAAATTAGAAATGACACCGTCGTGGCATGCCAAAATGAAACCTTTCGTGCCCGGCTTCAATCCGGGTAATTTAAGCAAACCAAACGTTACCTAACACGGCATTGACTGATCGTCCACATTTCTGTGGAAAATACCGTGCATCCCCTTGTCGAGGAGCTGTTCAAGAAAGTTTTTCTCCTTTGATTTTTTAATCCAGACTTTCAGAAGTGAGGGCTTGGGATAGATAAAGTTTGATGCATTTTGCTCACCCCTGATATTAAAGTCAAGGCTAAGTGTTTTAGCAGCTTCCTCATCCGCTTTATACAGAAACACTCCTTTGCCCACCTCTTCGTGCTTTCTGACATATTTAAGAAGAGGGTGCCTTCCGTTTGCGAATATATTTGCTGTACCCAGAATAATCCTATTCTAAAAATATTGAAGATTTAGTATTCTACGACGACCTTGACGGCGTGAGATGTAAAGACGTGGAACAGAAGACTTACGGTGCATGCTTGTGTTTATGGAAAGGAAGCTTATAATGTGTCCCCTCAGAGTTTACATTTTTCTTGTACTTGTGGGAACCGAACTACCAAGAGCAACAGCTTTAAGTACTGAAAGAACCTTTTTCTCTAGAGGTACCGATCCCACGACTGTCCGGAGATGAACAACTCCCTTTCTAGGCTAGTATTTACCGCATAGGCCGCCGAGGGTCTTCTAGAGTGCGAGGCGGGAATCGAACCCGCAAGCCGACAAAGTGGGTCCAAAGCCTACGCTTTAGTCCCCACCACAATCGCCCCACTGCTTCTGTTTTTGTGCATAACCTTTCATGTCCCGATATCAAGGGATCTGAGCTTATCCTTCGTTCATGGAACCAATCCAAGGGAATAGAGTACTATCGGGACGGCAAGCATGTTCGTTGCAGATACTTTGTTTCTCGCCGACGTTTCGGAAGACGAAATTTGACGGATTAGACGTTTGTACCGGATTCGGAGAGTATCCTTTATAAATGTTACATCCTGAATGCGGCTCTGTGGTACGCCTAGGTATGTATACGCTCTGTGTACGCCCAGGTCTCTCCAGCGCGAATATTTATAGCGCTTCCGTCGACAAACTCAGGCCTCGGGGTTGCCTTTAAGTTTTCCTAGCTCCAATAAACCTTGGCGCATTTTCTAACCCGCAATCCATATCAATATCAATATCCATGTAAAATACATGAGTGACCTTATTCTTTCGATTTCTACGTTTGCCGCAAAAGTACCTTTCGGAATGGCGAAGTGCGAGAGATAATGGCAATAATGTCAGGCAAAAGAGAAGTGGGCTCATTGCTTCGCCTTGAAAGATACCCCTTTGAAAGGTGACTCTGTTAGTTGTCAGACGATGTTTTCCAGATAAAATAGTAAATCTGGTTTTCCAAAGTGGCATCAATCTCTCTATGCACCTCACGATGTGCGAATTAACCTTTAAGCTTTCCAAAAGACAGATGATAAGTCTATGGGAGGTAAAACTGGAAGCTTTATGTTAATCAATCCAGGCCATCTATACTCTGCGCTAATAGAATGCCGTGTCTTTGCAGGCACATTTAGCAATGAAAGGGTTCTGTCGACATCTTGCTACGCCTTTCTTTGAGCCGCGTTTTTCGTATATTTATTGCCACACAGGTCCGATTCCAGGCAAAGAAGCGTTCCTGTATAAGGTGGCGGAGGAAGCTGATGATACACGTGGCCTTGACCTCAATACCAGGGGCGAGCAAAATGCATCAAATTTTATCTATCTAGAGTCCTCACTTCTAAATGTTCGGATGATCCAACGTTTGCTTACCTTACATCACCCGGATTAAAGTCGGGCATGGAAGGTTTCATCTTGGCATGTCAAGACGGCGTCATTTCCACTTTATCATAACGCCGCCACATTTTGAGCCAAGATATTCCCGATTATAGTTGCAGAGCGTGTCATACCAAGGAGAATGAAAAGAAAGAGAAGAAAGAACTTCCTTATTAGGAAGTTGCGACGGTTATACTCGGAATATTCTGTTAAGCTAATCGTCCTTATTATTGGCACTCTTGGAGTTGCTAAACTCTAACTAGTTATTAGCCTAGAAAGCATATTTTTCCAAAAAAAGAAACGTAAAGAAGCAATCGAAATCTTAAAACACCCTAGTATATATGTTTTCTTCGTTAAAATTGGTTGAGCCGTTTCCCAGAAAAATTGATGTTTTGAATTTTGTATTTTCGATTATAGCGTCTCAAAACATCATTTCTAAGAGCTGGTACTTTGCGTACATTATTTTTACACTAGTAGATACTCTTGAAATATAAGCCCAATTGTGGGTCCGGATGCAATAAGGGCACATAAAATTTTTTCGTGCGAAAACGAAGTCCCCTGGAGGCTTTAGAAAAAATTTTCGAATTTTAATTTT
>NC_046665.1:31815276-31824600 GCF_010883055.1 Belonocnema kinseyi | reverse complement strand
GAAAATTAAAATTCGAAAATTTTTTCTAAAGCCTCCAGGGGACTTCGTTTTCGCACGAAAAAATTTTATGTGCCCTTATTGCATCCGGACCCACAATTAGAGCATGGGCACTTTCCTTATGCGTATTCACCTGGAACCTTTGGTCTTCTTGTTTGAAAACTCATCTTTTCGGTTAAAAACTGAACTATTTCATTTTTGGTTCAAAATTTATCTTTATTAGTTGAAAATTCTACTGTTTGGAATTAAAAATATCGAATGTTATCAAAAGACGTACTTTGATTTTTTTTTCATAGACTATAATGTTATATTTGCAAAATTTTGAACTAAATAAGTAAATCTGACCAGGAATTAAAATATTAAATTGCTTACCTTCAAATTGGATGTCTTAATCTTTTACTTGATTTTATAAATGAATTATAAACATTAATTATTTGTATAAAAAAGTTATTTTTCATTTATTAAATTTAAATTTTCGCAGGAATCAGAGCCCCAACAGATCACGCCACTGACAACGGCTATGCCATCATAATTTTCATTGCGTTTTTTCAATTTTCTGTCTTAACTTGAAAGTAAGAAAATAATTTAAATTATTATTGCGGGTTTACTAAAGTATTTAAAAAATATTATCAATTAGAAAAAATTAAGCTAAAATTCCATAAATCCAATGTAATCTTGTTTAATAATAATAATGCATAAATTCATTATACCGCGCCCTAAGAAGTTTAACATAAAAAAATTAAGAATATAATTTCCTTTAATTTGAACCGAAATTTTGTTGGAGAAAATGAACTTGGACATTAGCAAAATTTCGAAGTCAGAAACGAAGTCAATGGGATTTCTAGTTAGAAAAGGTATTTAAAACTTTTCAAAATTTGCCTTGTGAAAAGACAGGCTAATAATAACTTTTATCAACTTCAATTCGGAATATTTTAATTTTCATCAATGAACAATATCTAGGATTTATCTAGGATCTAATTAGATCATTATTATGGAATTATTTATTAATTCTGCACGAGTAGACGCACTCGTGCGATGCAGAAACAGAGCTTTAACGGAAAAATTTGACCCTCTGGGCTCAAAAGTTATCTCGTACGTCATTCATATACCCCCCCCCCCCCATAAACTAGGTTTTTGCAACTTTGTTTTCAATTGATATCTTTGCCATACTTGTTAATCGCATTTGACCTATAGTAGAACTTTAATATGTTTTTATTATCTTAAGTTTACTGAAACTTCTTTCGTTCAAAGCAACTGTAACTGGCAAATTTAAAAATATACGTAGCACAGTGTGGATGTTTGGATACGATTCGATTTAATGAAAATCGTAAAGCATGTGCAATACCTCTATAGGAGAGCAAGCAGAGGCCTTGAAATGAAGCTTCGGATCTTGGTTTTGAAAACTTTCGATTTCACATTTAAAATCATATGCGTTGAAATCCTTATCGTATTTTTGTGCTAATTTTTCGATCCGTAACGCTGTCTTGCTTCAAGGTGTCACCGTAAAGAAAAAGGAAAATTATAAACAATCTCTTTTGTTTCTTCAAAATGCCAGATTTAAGGCCATGTGACGACAGGGTCACGTGACTAAACCTGGTCTTCGATTTTTGTTGCCAAATTTACGTCTAAACGAAATGAGGTATCGCTCTGAAAGTTTGGGAAAAGAAAGAGGAAGTAATAAAGTCCATGTCTCTGCTTAAATTCCGGTGGAAATTTTGAGAAAAATTTTTTTTTGAAGAAAATACCAGTGGAAGTTTTCTTTCCCAACTTACGTCCACACGGAATGAGATATCGTGTTAAAAATTTGGCACGATACATAGAAGGCATGCAAGAATTTGTCTCTGGTCCTAAATAATTAGAGTAGTGAAAAAAGTTTTTTTTAAATTTCTATTTTTGAGAAATACCGATCGTGCTATCGTCAAATTCTGCAAGCAATTTGCAATGTTGTCAATGGGCTAGTTATGAGGTTTATATTTATCAAAGTGGGACAAAACAACAAAAATCGCTCAGGAATATTATGTACCAATAATGCAAAAACTAATGTTTGCACTTGAAATGCAAATAAACATATTTGGTCTGACATACGTATCAGTCTGGTATCAGCTATGTCAAAGCAGCACCAGGGCAACGAGTAGACAAACTTCGAACTTCTAGGGGTCTGTGGGTAAAACAGATTGCATGATTACCGCAAGAGAAAGTTAAAAGTCAAACTTCTGCTGTAAAACCTAAATGTGTCCGTCGATAATCATTATTTGCATAAATAAACTTTTTCTTTCCTCTAACTCTTTGCAAGGCCACAAACGATCCTTTAATATTTATTAACATTTCCCGAAAAAAATTTCCGTGTTATTTAAACTTTTATTTTTCAATATGGGTGAAAAATATTGATTTTAGGGCTGACTTGATCGGCTGTTACACTCATCACATGTCCTTAACTGTGTTATCAATGTGTTTTGAATTTGAGTGATTTCGGAATGAAACACTTCGTTACGTATTTTCTGTAACGTAGTATACAAAGCCTGTCAAGACGTTTCAATGACTTATCTAATGTCATATCTTTGGATTGCTATGCCTTTTTAATTACATTGATGTTGTGCAGAATTTTGTTTCAAATTAGAAGAGTATAAATGAATTGGAAATTTATTTCAACTAGTAACTCTTCTGCAGAAGCGTCCGGGAATGCCCGGGTTTATTCGTTTAATGGCTGAGACGGGAATCTCCATGATGCAAATTAATTTGTCGTAGACGGCAAAAAGGTGGAATGGGCCTTGAGGTCATTCTGGTCCTTTGAATCACTAGGGGCGGATGGCATTACCCAGTGCTTTTCCAAAAAAAGCCTGGAATTTGTCAAATCTCTTCTGACTAAGTTATTTAGGGAAAGCGTCACTCTAAAACATGTGTCATCCACATGGAAGGATGGCAGAGTGGCCTTTATTGCCAAACCCGGGCTGGAGGCTACACTGACGCAAAATATTTCAAACCGATCAGCCTAACGTCTTTTATTCTAAAGACGCCGGAGAGGCTGGTTGAGAGATATATCAGAGATGAGGTATTTTTAGCCTCACCGCTGCACAGAGGGCAGAATGCTCTTCAGGCAGGCTGCTCAGTATATGTGGGAACGTTCTTGGATATAGAGGGCGCCTTCAGTAATACCCCTCCAGAAGTCATCTGTCGAGAGGCTTTGAGGAGTGGAGTACCAAACCAGCTAGCAAGCTGGATAAGAAGCATGCTATGCCGAAGAAGAGTCAAAACCAGATGGGATGAATGCCTAGTTAAAGGAGTAGCGCCACGGGGGTGACCGCAGGATTGTGTCCTGTCGCTCCTCCTGTGGTGCAGGGTAGTGGATGGCCTCCTTCGTAGGCTATGACTTTCTGGATGTGTGCGAGAGCTTTTGGATTGACGTGGGGAATAGGGACTTCACTGCATTAGATCTAGCAGACCACCTCGTATCACATATACGTTTGAAAGTTAATTTCAATTTTTTTAGCACAAAGCTGTTGATCAATAACAGCGTGCTACATCCCCAAAGAAACACAATTATTTTCTTTAAAAATGCCTAAGATGAAAAAAATTCTCTTTAACAATGAAAATCGTCAATTTTCATACAAGCTCCCGAAAAGTTTAAAAATTAGTCATTTAAAATACATTACGTTGAAAAAACAAGTATTTACTTCTAAAAATAGCCAGATGGTGCATTTGTTAATTAAATTTGTTTAAACAATCATCAGCTATTATTGGATGAATAAATATGATAATTCCTTATTATTTTCAAAAATATAAAGTGTCGGCATTTTTGTTTTGGGGTTTGTGAGTTTTTTGATATGGAACTTATGGGTTTGGGGCTTCTTGCCCCAATCTCTTGGGTTGAGATCAACTTTTAAATTGGTGAAATTCGGATCCTGCATTCAAATTTCCATTAGAAGGTCACGGAGTAATCGCAATAGCTTTTTTATAACGATAAAAAGTTTACAAAACTATAAGACGTATAACGCCTGTTAACTGCTACACTTGAAACGCATCATCTGTAAGTAGCAGTCAACAGGCGTTATAGGTCTTATATATATATTTCGAAAATTATTACCGTTGCAAAAAAAACTATTGCGATTACTCCATGACCTTCTAATGGGAATTTTAACGTAGAATCCGAATTTCACCAATTTAAAAGTTCATCTTGCTGTTTTTTAAAATTTTTGTTACATGATGCAGTAGGAATATTATGTTAATACTGTGAATATACTCTGTAGAGTATCCTTTCCGTTCACTCGGTCCGGTAGGGTTCACTTAAGAATTTAGCTGTAATTTTTATTTAATCTCTATAATACTGTATCAGTTTATTATGCTCTTTGTAAGATTTTCTACCTCTCTTTCTTTTCATTCTCTTGGCTATGATGTTTTTGTGAGCTGGTGCCGAAAATTCGATAACGAACATGGTTCGCTTCTCGAAGTCAAGAAGAACCATGTCAGGCACTCTTAGTGCCGCATTGTGCCTTTAAATGTAGGTCGTTCCCGCGTGTGTTGGACAACTAGATAGTATGTGAGCTGAATGCTCGGGGTGTGCATGGCACGCCCTGCAGCTATCATTGAGAATGTCTTGGCTCAAAATGTGGCGACGATATGTTAAGGTGGAAATGACACCGTCTTTGCATGCAAAAATGAAACCCTCCGTACCAGACTTCAATCCGGACGATTTAAGGAAAGCAGACGATAGCTCACAAGACATTGACTGATCCTTCACATTTCTGTGGAAGATACCATGCATCCTCTTATCGAGGAGTTGTTCACGGAAGTTTTTCTCTTGTGCATTCTTAATCCGGGCTTTCATGAGTGAGCACTCGAGATAGATAAGATTTGATGCATTTTGCTCACCCCTAATACTATATATATATATATATGTTTCACTTCAGCGGAATGACTTTAAGTGGTCAATTTTTCCAGCAGACTTTGAAAAACGAACTATATTCGTGATCGCCTTGAAACTTCGGATTCTATAACCCCGCATAATATCTTTTACCATTGCTGTAAAAAATAAAAAAAAACTCATTTTTCAGACCATAATGTTCAATAGAAAATGTATTGGTTTTGTTAAATAAAAAAGTTATAAATTTTTTTGGTAAGCAGTATCAAAATAACGTTAGACAATTTTCAAACGCTTCGTCTATCGAGGGAATTTTGAGTAAGCCCTAACCTTGAGCGAAAGGAATGTTTATTAGGATATAATTAAGTTTTCTGAAAAGTTTCACCTCAATCGAATTATTCTTTAACAAAATAGGATCATTCTAATAGCATTGATCGAGTGCAGGATAGGTGATAACTTCGGAGCCTCGATCTGCTCGACCACAGTCGTCGTGTAACGTCGTCGACCCCCTGGACTGGCATTATTTAGTCTATTTATTTGTTTACACTATTAAATAAAAGTTCTAACATCAAATCATAAGCAATTATTTTTTTATTAGGGCAAAATCATTAAGTATTTACGTCTTAGATTACATATACGCATTTACAGAGTGATTACAAACATTCAGAAAAATATATCTTACAACACAAATTTTTTGACAAAATAATAATTTTTTCAACAAAAATAACAATTTCTTACTAAAAGAAATGAATTTTTAATAAAAAAATATCATTTTCAACCAATTAGTTTAATTATCTATCAATAGCTTATTTTTGCCTTAAAAGATTATTTACAACTTCATTTTTCTAGTTTTCATTAAAACTAAACTTGTTAATAATTATACCACTAATTATATCAACATTGTTTAGTAGATATTAAATATTTTTTGTAAAAACAGCAATAATAGAATTTGTAGAAAATCTTACAAAGAGCATAATAAACTGATACAGTATTATAGAGATTAAATAAAAATTACAGCTAAATTCTTAAGTGAACCCTACCGGACCGAGAGAACGGAAAGGATACTCTACAGAGTATACTCACAGTATTAACATAATATTCCTACCGCATCATGTAACAAAAATTAAAAAAAACAGCAAGATCAACTTTTAAATTGGTGAAATTCGGATTCTACGTTAAAATTCCCATTAGAAGGTCACGGAGTAATCGCAATAGTTTTTTTTGCAACGGTGACAATTTTTGAAATATATATAAGACCTATAACGCTTGTTGACTGCTATTTACAGATGATGCGTTTGAAGTGTAGCAGTTAACAGGCGTTATACGTCTTATAGTTTTGTAAACTTTTTATAGTTATAAAAAAGCTATTGCGATTACTCCGTGACCTTCTAATGGAAATTTGAACGCAGGATCCGAATTTCACCAATTTAAAAGTTGATCTCAACCCAAGAGATTGGGGCAAGAAGCCCCAAACCCATAAGTTCCATATCAAAAAACTCACAAACCCCAGAACAAAAATGCCGACACTTTATATTTTTGAAAATAATAAGGAATTATCATATTTATTCATCCAATAACAGCTGATGATTGTTTAAACAAATTTAATTAACAAATGCACCATCTGGCTATTTTTAGAGGTAAATACTTGTTTTTTCAACGTAATGTATTTTAAATTACTAATTTTTAAACTTTTCGGGAGCTTGTATGAAAATAGACAATTTTCATTGTTAAAGAGAATTTTTTTCATCTAAGGCATTTTTAAAGAAAATAATTGTGTTTCTTTGAGGATGTAGCACGCTGTTATTGATCAACAGCTTTGTGCTAAAAAAATTGAAATTAACTTTCAAACGTATATGTGATACGAGGTGGTCTGTTAGATCTAATGCAGTTAAGTCCCTATTCCCCACGTCAATCCAAAAGCTCTCGCACACATCCAGAAAGTCATCACGAATTTCCTGCATTGGGTCTTCAGGTGCTTTGCCCAGTTCAGTTTGCTACCTAGGACTACTCCTAGATATGTAAGCAAGTCTGAAAACGTCAGCCTCCTGCCGCAAAAAACAGGGGCGTCAACTTTCGGCATCCTGTAATTCTTCGTGAAAATGACCATACTGGTCTATTCCGGATTCACCGAGAGCTCTGAACTATCGCACCTTAGCTCTGCGATGCGCAGCACCGACCTTGTAAGGCCCATCAACGTTTCCAGATGAGCTCCCCTAACTAGGATTACAAAGTCATCCGCATATCCCTGAGTATAATACCCCTCTTTATGAAGCCTACGAAGGAGGCCATCCACTACCCTGCACCACAGGAGGAGCGACAGGACACAATCCTGTGGTCACCCCCGTGGCGGTACTCCTTTAACTAGGCATTCACCCCATCTGGTTTCGATTCTTCTTCGGCATAGCATGCTTCTTAATGCTTCTTATCCAGCTTGCTAACTGGTTTGGTACTCCACTCCTCAAAGCCTCTCGACAGATGACTTCTGGAGGGGTATTACTGAAGGCGCCCTCTATATCCAAGAACTTTCCCACATATACTGAGCAGCCTGCCTGAAGAGCATTCTGCCCTCTGTGCAGCGGTGAGGCTAAAAATACCTTATATCTGATATATCTCTCAATCAGCCTCTCCGGCGTCTTTAGAATAAAAGACGTTAGGCTGATCGGTTTGAAATATTTTGCGTCAGTGTAGCCTCCAGCCCGGGATTTCGCCGGGATCGCGGGCTACGTACATTCAAGTTTGAAATTTTTTGTTGTTGTGTTGGTACACTTGTCACGATCATATGTTCACAGTTTTGACTATATAGCTCGTGTTGTTTTTCTGGCAGAGGCGTAAAAGATTACCGTGGCGTAGTGCATCAGGAATTCTTACCACAAGGTCGTACGGTCAATAAGGAGTATTACCTTCAAGTTATGCGCCGTTTGCGAGAGGCGATACGCAAAAAACATCCGGAACTTTGGAAAAGAATATATATATATATGACTTGCATGTTCGTGGCGGTAGTGAGAAAGTGTGCAGTGACAGGCGTAAGAAGCGTTTACAAAGTTTGTGTGGAAGGTGTGAGTGGAGTGTGAGGGTGGAAGTCTAGGAGGCGAGTACGGTTGTGAGGGGTACATTGGGAAGATAGAAATTAATTTACATTGTAGTTGGGGGGTGGGATTTTCCTAAATAGGGAAAGTGAGGTTAGGTTTGCAAGGGAGCGGGGTAGTTTTGTGTTTAGGTTTTTGGGCCTTGATGGTGGGCAAGGGAGGTTCTGGTAGTGAAGGGGGATGTTAGGGGTGAGAAAAGGGTGGCTAAAGGGGATGTGAGAGGTGAAATAGGGCAAGGAAACTGATATTTTAGGGCGGTAAGCGTCAGCAGCCTTACGAGACATCTGTAGGCGACAGTGAGTACTTTTGTGTATGGATAGGTTACAGTTACCGACGAACGAGCGGGAGGTGGGCAGCGAGAGTACTGGCAGTGCTGGTAGTGAAGTAGGCGGGGAGGTAATTTTCAGAGGGACACGACGGCTAGTTGTGCCTGGCCCGGTGTCAAGCAAAGAGAGTGCGGAGAAAAGCGCGCTAGAGAGTCCCTCTAAAAAAATCGTATGAACACGTAGGCCCCCCCCCCCCAATTTAGGGGAAGACGGAGAAGGAGGCTATCGGGGTGCTGATAGGCGAGATAAGAGGTTTAAGGGAGGACGTAGGGGGGCTATCTAGCAGATGGAAGGTATGAGGGAGGACCTGAGGGTAAGAGATGAGAGATGGGGAAAGGAAGTAAAAGAATATATTAAGATGTGGAAAGAAAGGGCGGAAAAAAGGCTGGAGAAGGAGGAGGGCAGGTCGGGAATGGAAGCAGTGGACAGGGGGGAGGGTGAGAAGCAAGTTATTTGGGAGAAAGTGGAGATCATGATGGAAGAGAAAGTGGGAGAGCATAAGAATGAAAAGGAGGAGAGAGCGGATAGGGAAAGGATAAGGACAATGGAGAGAAAAGAGAAAGCAGATAGGAGAAATAATTAGTGATAAGAGGATTGAAGCTCAAGAGCGGGGAAGAAAACGACGGGGTGGAAGCGTTGCTACAGATGGGAAGTAAAATTGGGGGTAATGCGTGGCAAAAATAGGATAAAGGACAATAAGGTTTTTATCGATACCATACTGACGAGAAAATGTCGGTATGGGCGAGGAGAAGGTGTTGAAGGAAGTGTAGAGGAATTTGTTTCGGGGAAAGTAGGGTGGTAGGAGTAAAGCAGGGTGGAGAAACGTTAAAGGTTTTGTACTGGAACGTAGCAGGGGTAAAGAAGAAAGATGAGGATTTCTGGAGGTATATTCAGGAATTTGATGTGATTGGACTGGTAGAGACGTGGGTAGAGAGAAAGGAATGGGATAGGGTAGAGCGAAAGTTGCCAGGGGGGTATAGGTGGAGGCTACAGGAGGCGGTCAAAGTAAAAAGGAAAGGAAGGGCTATTGGGGGAATTATAACAGGGGTTAGGGATGGAT
>NC_046665.1:31797768-31815266 GCF_010883055.1 Belonocnema kinseyi | reverse complement strand
GAAAGAAAGTCGAAGGATAAAATAATAAATAAAGAGGGGGAGATTCTAAGAGACTGGATGGAGGATAAAGGGTGGGGCTGGCGAATGGTGTAGTAAAAGGGGACGAAGAGGGTGAATCCACGTATGTGAGTAAGAGGGGTGTATCGGTGATAGACTACGTGATTATGAATATGCAAGGGTTTGAGGAGATAGAGAAGTTCGCAGTGGAAGGAAGGGTGGAATCCGACCATCAGCCATTGAGTTTGTGGATACAGGGTTAGGCTAGCGAAAGGCAGGGTAGGGAAGAAGGGTCGTTAGGGGAGAGGTTGTCATGGACGAGAGAGGCAATAGAAAAGTATCAGGAGCAGTTGGGCAACGTAAGCTTTGAGGGGGAATCCGTGGACGAGATATGGGAGGATCTACAAGAGAAAGTGAAACGTTGTGTGCAAAAGAAGGTATTTGGGAAAAATAAGAAAGGAATGGTAGAGCCGTGGTGGAATTGGGAATGTAAAATGATGAAGAGCAGGGTGAAAAAGAAGTACAGGAAGTGGAAGGAAGGAACCGCAAAAAGGGAGGAGTACGCAGAAATCAGGAAGGAGTTTACGTTGATGTGTAAGAAGAAAGAGCAGGAAAAAAAGAGCTGGAAGAGGAGTTGAGAAGTGTTAAGACAGAAGGGGACGTGTGGAAGATAATTAATAGGTTTAGGAAACGTAGAGTGGGAATAAGTGAGAAAATAGGGAGCGACGAATGGAGGAAATTTTTCAAGGATTCATTACAGGGGTCAAATACTCGAAAGAGAGATGAGGGGATTAGAAGAAACAGAGAGGTAGATGAAGGGGAGCTGAACGACCAGGAGATAGAGGAGCAGATAGGGAAGTTGAAAAATCGAAGGCAGCAGGGATTGCCGGGGTAGAGAACGAAGCCTGGCTGTTTGGTACACAAGAGGTAAGGCAGAGGCTGAAGAGGGTAGTGAAATAAGCCTGGAGGGGGGATTCTCATGAGGGTGGACAGAGGGGTTGATCGTACCACTGCATAAGAAAGGGGATAGGGAGACAGGTAAATTATAGAGGGATTACACTCATGAATACTACGTAGAAAATATACTCGATGGTGTTAGCAGATAGGCTGCGAAAGGATGTTGAGGGAAAAGGAATATTGCTGGAGACGCAGGCGGGCTTTAGAGAGAGAAGGAGCACTATTGTCAATATTTACGTCTTGCAACATGTGGTGGATAGAGAACTAATCAAAAAGGGTGCCAAAGTGTACGCATTTCTTGTAGATCTAAAGAGCGCGTTCACTTCGGTAGATAGAGGGAGGTTGTGGGAGGTAATGGAAGAGAGGGGAGTGAAGAGGGGCCTGATCGACAGGATAAGGGAGGTATATGAGGAGACGAAAGATAAGGTGAGAGAAGGGGAGGGAATCTCTGAGGGATTCTGCATGGATAGGGGGTTGAGGCAAGGGGGCCCGCTTAGCCCAACGCTTTTTGTCAGTTGGCAAAGAGCGAAGAGGCTTTAAAGGAGATGATAAAGAGGTTGAGACGTTACTTGGACAAGAACAGGTTAAAGTTAAATGCGGATAAGTCGAAGGTTATGGTGTTCAGGAAAGGAGGTAGGAGAGATGGGGGAAGGGAGTGGAAGTGGAAGGGAAAAGCGGTACAGGAGGTGAAAGAGTTTGCGTACCTGGACTTCCTCTTTCGAAGAAATGGGGGAGTGGATGGTCATATAAAAGAGAGAGTAAGAAGGGCAAATGTGGTGATGAGGCAGGTCTGAGGGCAACAGAAACAATTGCCAAGAATATAAAGTTTCAGTATATGCGGCACTTCTCATTCTCGACTATTGACTCTATTTCCCCAGGAGCATTTAGAGCAGCGATATTAAAGTTAATGCCGTAAGAGTAACAGAGATGGTAATAAAGCACTCGTAGTGCCGCATTGTGCCTTTGGATGTAGGTCGTTCCTTCACGAGTAGGACAACTAGATAGTATGTGTGCTAGATGATCGGGATGTGCATGGCACGCCCTGCAGCTATCATCGGGCATATCTTGCCTCAAAATGGGGCGACGGTATGTTAAGGTGGAAATGACATTGTTTTGACTTGCCAAAATGAAACCCTCTGCACCAGACTTTAATCCGCGTGTGGACATTTACTCATCCTCAACATTTCTGTGGAAGATGCCGTGCATCCTCCTATCGAGGAGCTGTTCACGGAAGTTTTTTTCTGTGCTTTCTCAATCCGGGCTTTCAGGAGTGAGTACTGTACTAGTATCTGTAAAGGTTGGTATTTCGTGTCCGCTCTGGATTTCACCTGCTCGCCCCAACTGTTCTGAAGGGCCTGGGACTGATAGCGACCGCCAAACTTGAGAGTTGGTTACATAACTTTTTTCAGGTGGGGGTAGCAGCGTCGTTCTTTCCCTTTTTGGATAATTATTAACTGAAACCGTTTTGGCTCGGACTTGAAATACCCACCTTTACAGGCGAATGGATAAGAATCTCAGGCCTATTGCTAATACACAATTGTTGATTGAATAAACCAATGTATTTAATCCTGAAATTATAATGTAAAACAATTTCGACTTCCAGCATTCAATAAGTCAATGGAGAAATTGAATAAGTTGGGAAAAAGCTTGAAGAATTTTACATACACAGACAAGGAAATCGCAGACGAAATATATTCTGCCATCAATTCCACACAATTTCTTGGTGTGTCGGTAAGCAATAATTGTATTGAACGACAATATTATGCAGTTGTATTCTATGTTTTTAGACTCTCGAATAATATTGTTTAGAAATACTGAAAAATATAAACGTAGTTAAAATAAATAATTTTCTTGTATACTTGCGATTGCAGGGATATGTTGCCTTCAGTTCCCAAGGTGATCGAATTGCATTGACTCAAATCGAGCAGATGATTGATGGAAAATATGTAAAATTAGGTTACTACGATACCCAGGCTGATAATTTAACGTGGTTGGACCACGAGCGATGGATTGGTGGCAAAATTCCTCAGGATAGAACTATCGTGAAGAATGTTTTACGAACAGTGTCTCTGCCTCTCTTTATATGCATGTGCACAGTTTCATCCGCCGGAATTGCCATCGCAATACTGTTAATCATTTTTAACATTTGGAATAGGTATAGAAGGTACATTTGTTTAGAGACACCAATATAAAGTTTGATATATTTAGTACATATCATACTTCCTTCTGTTAACTATTTTTATTCATTTTTCAGAGTGATAATGTCATCACATCCAGTGTGTAATACCATAATGCTAGTAGGGGTTATAGCGTGTTTAGTCTCCGTATTTTTACTTGGTATCGATGGCAGATTTGTGGAACCTTGGGAGTATCCAAGAATTTGTCAGGCAAGATCATGGATATTATCAATTGGTTTCACTCTTGCTTTTGGAGCGATGTTTAGTAAAGTATGGAGGGTTCATCGATTGACAACGAAAACGAAAGCAGATCAAGCCAAGGTATAGCGTCTCCTATTGTTTGAGATTGTAGAATTGTCTTTGTTTGGGAATTTGAGTTCAAATTTTATGGTTGTTGAAATTGAAAATGCAAATATTAATACTACAGGGATAAATATAGTTTCTAATAAGTCTTTTAAAACTAATAAGCTTTAATCACAGTATCATTTAACAAGTACAAGTGATACTATTATAATTTTATATATTATTTGATAAAACTTTAAAGAGAGTCGATTTATTCTTCTAAGAGTTAAAAAAAAACTTTAATAGCCTCCCTATAGTTTTCACGCTTTGGATTGAAGTACATGATATCGTTTTTCGGTAAATTATTATTAAACACATATTCAATAATAATTGTTCAAACTATGTGGTTCACGGCATGACGGCATGACATGCCGGTGATGTATGATTATTACTTATTACTTTATCAATTCCAAATTAATAACAAAGGTTCTTCTGATGCACCGCACACATCTTATGGCATGGAGATGTTTGAACTTTAAGTATACCAAAAATATTACACAGATAGATAAGAATGCTACACATTGAAAAAATAGTTGTTTTAATTAGTAAGAAAGTTCTTTCTTAAATTAACGTGCTTCTTCCCATGCCCATGGCCTATTTGTCTAAATATTTTTTTAGTATTCTTCCCCCAAATAGAAAATATGTGAGCGTCCGCATTAAAAGGGCCCTGAAGGTCGGTGTAGAGTTACGTATAAGGGCACATTGAAAACTGAGTCACCAGAGAATTTTTGAAGTTGGAACTGCGAAAAACCATCTTCTGAAAAAAACGCTTCTGAAATTGACGAGTGCCATAAGCAAGAATGTTATATTTTCCGTCGAACATGAAATATACCTTCTTGTAATCGCAATCTAGATATGTTTATAGTCCCAATCAATTCTCTATAGGTACCAGTATCATGCCCCACTCAAACCCAAACATTTTCATTTTGACCTTAACTTAGAAAAACGCGAATATTTCTTATGCTACAGTCGGCTATAAGAGCCATTTTTATCCACACATAAAGCTCGCAAAAGAGCAAAAGTTATTTTTCATAAAACATTTTTAGATATGTAACCTTTTATCTTAACATTTTCTTATACCTATGGCTGTTTGTGAGAAAAGTGAGAAAATTCGATTTTATAAAGAAAATTCTCCTCGCCACAAAAGTAGTTTAGTATGCATAAAACTCAGTACATTTCTTAATTATGAAACTACAAATAAAAAGATGGCCAAAACTATAAGTGTGAGTTTGAAATAAAATCGACTTTTCTTATTTTTAGAAGAAGAAGAGGGAAGAAAAAGATCAACTCTATCAAAATCAGAAAGAAAACGAAAAATCTCTCTATTAGGTAAAAAAGTATGGAGGTTTAAAGAAAAAATGGGTATTTTTAGTTTTAAACAAAGCACAAAATTTAAATACGGAGCAAAATTCGCCAAGTTAACCAGCCTAAAATGTAGTTGTCCCCACATTAATCGCAATTTCATGCAATCGTTTCGCAGAAGATTCCTCCATTGGCTTGAAAGTTAAATAATTTAGATGAAATTTCTTCACTTTCTGGACTGAAAAATCTTTATTTGTTGAAAATTCGTCTTTCTTGTTGGAAAATTTAACTTCTGCGTTCAAAGCTTAACTACTCAGTTTAAAATAAAATTCTTTGCAAATTCTTCTTCTTGTTAGAAAATTAATAAGGCTAGTTAAAAGTTTCCTTGAAATTTTTTATCGTAGAATCTGAAAAGAGAAAAGTACCTATTGTTGCGTAAAAATTTTGATCGCAACATTGATGGCCTGTTGATAATGAATACTCACGTGACTACAGTCATTATACGATATTAAAACATCTCATTTGCTCGCAATGAATGACCAATTTATTGCTAAGAGGTGAAGGCCTTTTAGAAACACTGCAAGTACGAGAATTACGAAAAAAGGGTTCAATTAAATTTTAATTAGCTGGATCAATTTCCTGATATAATTTACAACAAAAAGTTTCGAAAAGTCAGTTAATATTATCAGTAATAAAGGTCATCATTAAGTAAATGCGAAATTTGCTATGTTTTCCGCAATAAACAAACTCAGAATTCAGTTCTGCATCAATTCCCAGAGGATAGACTGTTTCTTTAAGATAATCATAAATTCAACTCGCTTTAAATTAATAAAATTAATCGAAAATTTCTTGGAATGTTTTAAAACGTCCTAACATATTTAAAATCCTTTAAAATCTCTTGAAATTTTTCAAAGCTTTTGAAAATTCCTTGCAATTTTATAAATACCCTAAAATATTTAAAATCTTTTAAAATCTCATACTACATTATTGAAATAAATTGCAAATTCCTTGGAATCTATTAAAACATCCTATAATATATGAAATCTTTCAAAATCTCATTTTAAATTACCGTAATCAATTGGAAATTCCTTGGAACATTTTTAAATACTCTCAAATGTTTCAATTCGTTCAAAATATTGAAAAAATCCCAAAGTACTTTCAAAATCTTTAAAAAAAGGTCAAATTTTGTCCAAATATTTTGAAGGTATTGCAATATTTGATAGTATTTAAAAATTTTCCATGGAATTTTCAATTGATAAAGGTAATTTAATATGACATTTCGAAAGATTTAATATATTGAAGGACATTTTAATAGATTGCAAGGAATTTTCAATTGATTTCAATAATGTAGTATGAGATTGTAAAAGATTTAAAATATTTCAGGATGTTCTAAAATATTCCAAGGAATTTTAAATGATTTCAATAATTTAAAGCAATTTCAAAGAATTTTAACGATTTTTTTTCAACTTTTCTGGTTGAAAGTGGAACTACTTTATTAAAAATTTATTTTTTTTTTGTTGATGATTCATCAACTTAATAGAAAATTTTGTTTTCTGAAAGTTCAACTATTTGGTAGAAAACTTTTTTTTGTTTTTGTTTAAAAATTAATTTCTTTAACTACAAGAAAATCAATATTTTTTGACGAAAATTTAACTATGATTAAACATTAATTTTTAGTATAGAAAATTAGACTTGGTGGACAATAAATTTCTTTTATATAATATTATTTATATAATAATAAATTTATATATTAATATAATATTTTATATTTATAATATTAACATTAATAATATTTATAATAGTAATGATATCCATATTATATACACCTGAAAAACATAACCTCAAAATCGACGCATGCATGAAATTAAGAATCACGAGAAACAACAACATCGCCAAGTTCTTTCAAATGGGGATCGAGACATAAAGAGAAGACCACCGAAGTTTTCCGAAGCTTTCAGATTGGCAATCAGCAGGCATCAGAAAACCTGAGAAAATCGACTTCGAATCGCGCATTTCCGGCTTACACACGAACTTACAGTGGTAATCATGCACCTTTAGTTTTGCGGCTCCAAAACAATAGGTATGGTGGGAGTAAATTTCTAGCTTGATCTGGCAGCTCTGAAAGATTCTTTTTCAGTCGGAAAACCCACTTGCAGGGAATCGCCTTCTTACCTGAAGAAAGATCTGTCGAATTCCAGGTCCGGTTTTCTTTCAATAAGGCTATTTTTCGATCAATGACTTTTTTCACTGAATGCTGTCCTCGCTTTTTAGGGTATCTTCTAAAGTTTCTGGGCCGTCAGTGATGTTGACACACTCCTCGGCCGCTAGAGGGAATTCTTCAAAATGTTTTGGCTGCTTGAATTTTGATCGATCTCTTAAGGTTCGTCCATTGGACAATTTGGAATTTTTCTCTTCTTCAGTCTCCTACTCGTCTTTAGTTTCATATTCTTCATCGCTTTTCGAGATTTCTCTAAATTCAGGCTTTTCTTCCGTGTTGATCTTTGACTGTTATTCTTCTTGAAACTGATTCTGTTTTTCGTGTTCGACATCTCTGGTTGGTAACTTGACTTTTTCTTCACATTCGTCGACCTTTTCTTTATATTGAATATCCCGTGATAAAATCACTTTATGTTCAAGTTGAACATGGATTCTGTAACGTTCGTTTTCATAATATCCCCCAATAATGTGCAAGTAATTTTTTCTAGATTTCTTGTCTGTCCATATCTCGTAGTGACTGACACCTTCTATGAACGATTTTCTGGTTCTGTTGAGATTGTAAATTGCTGACGTCACTAGTTCTGCCCATATAAAAGGGGTCTTCAGCATGGCAAAATTTGATCACAAATACGTATTTGCAAGATCTCTCGTTTCCACTAGAACGTCGCCTCACTCAGCACGAAAAATTCCGTTTCACTCTTACAGCTGAGTAGAAGTTCGTGGTTGTGGAAACGCTAAAGACCTGCCATATAGCTTTTCGAACTTCAACTTCAGGATTCGAGTCTTCGAAAATTCTTGCCATCTCAACTATTGTGCGATTTTCACGCTTATTGCCGCCATTTTTCTCGGACATGTATGACGCTGTCAGTCTCTGTGTAATTCCATTTTCAGCAAGAACTTTTTTGACCTCGGCACAGTCAAATTTTGGACCATTGTCACTCACAAATTCTTTGATTGTATGCCCTAATGTTTCTGAATAAGCTAGAACTTGTGTTTTATTACAACCTTGACGTCCGAATTTTTTTTCACTGCAAATCCATAGCCAAATTTCTTAAAATTATCCTTGAATACGACAAAAAATCGAGTTTAATTAAAAGAATTATGAAAAGGCTCAAATGAGTCCGTTGAAAACAGTTCGGCAGGTATCCTCGCTCTTTTTCTGGGCCAAAAGCCAGACGATGTACTTTTCTTAAAATACATGGTTCACGAATTTCTCATATCAGTCGGACCCTGATGCTCAGCTCTCTTTTTAGCCTTTCTCACGTGCCGTTTGTCCTGGTGTACCAACCTTTCTGCCTTAGCGACAGTTACCGTCTCCCCTTAATTCCTGTCTTGCGCTGCCACAACAGAAAATAAATTCTTAGGAATTTTCGGAACCAAGCAAACATAATTCAAAGTCTAATCTAATTTCAAAATCTAATCTAATGCTTAGTTTTCTGGGGCACCATAGGTTTATAACATCGTGGTTTCGAATAAAATTTATTTAACTCTTCTTTATTCAAAATGTGTCCCCTAAGGGTTTACATGACCTCGATTTCCTACAATACGTCCATTTATTTAATACAATTTAATACGTGTTAGCTAGCTAGTGAATGACCGATCAAAAGCGAGAGAGAAAGCGAGAGAGAGCGAGAACATACATATGCATAACTATTACTGACAATTCTTTACTCTTCTATTCTAAGCGACTTCGGTTTACGTTTCCGTTTTCTTCCACTTGTCCTATATCCTAATTTTTTCAGTTTTTTACGTGAAAGCCCCTAGCATCTTTACCACATTCTCTTGCCAACTTCCATTGTACCTCCATCAAATACTTTCTCGCTAACCAGCCTCGCTTTCCCTCACTCAGCTTCGTCTCAAATTGCCATGCCCTCTTTCTCGCTCTAGTACTTAATTTATCACTCTGTACTTCTTATCGCACCATATATCTCGGCGTCCTCCAGTCTACCCCTAGCGTTCACCTTATATACATTTCTTGTATACTCTTCATTCTCCTTTTTTTCCATCCCCATATCTCTGCTCCATAAACTAATATCGGCCATACCAGCGTATCAATATCCATATCCAACTTCTCCAATTTTTTTTTACGTTCTTTTTTCTATTCCCCATATCTGTCTCCTTACCCCTGATGCTTTTTTATCCTTTCTCTAATATGAGCTCTATGATCTTCATTTGTTTGCAAGGTATATCCCAAATATTAAAAATCTTTTACTTCTTCCAACTTCATTCCCTTCCATCTCCCCGTGCATTCTTTCTTTCTTCCCCCTCCTCTTCTGAAACTCATTATCTTTTCCTTTTCTACATTTAAATACAACTTATTTCCATTTAAGTATTTCTCTACTGTATCTACTATCTCTACTTGTTCTCCTACATTTGCCTTACTTTTTTGTCTCCCTAAAAATTTTCGATACTCTCTTTATTAATCCCTCTCTTATCCCCTTTTTCTCTATAACTTTTTCTATCTTGTATCGATCTAATGAGTCAAACGCCGCCTTTAGGTCCACGAATATTTCTATCATTGTCCCTTTCTCCATTTTAATCTTCTTATTCACTAGATAGTTCAGAACATATATATTGTTCATGACCCTCATCTCTTTTCTAAACCTTGCCTGATTTGGAGGTTCTCTCTCTTTTTGCATCAACTCTTTTGTTTAACCTCTCCGATAAAACAGTCACAAATATTCTTTCCATAACTCTGGCCACCCCTCTCCTCTCCATATGCTATTGGACATTATCCAAGCCCATTCTTTTAATCCTGTCCCCTCATCTTTTCATACTTTATTTGGAATCTCATATATACCAGGTGCCTTTCTGTATTTCATTATACATAATACTTCGACTGTTTCCTCTCTTGTAATTTCCTCCTCATATATTTGCCTACTATATTTTCCTCCTTTTCTAACTTTTGTCTCTACCCCTCGAAGTAATTCCATAAAATATGTTTTCATTCCACCATCTCAATATCCTCGTTAACTCTTTTCCTTTTTCTTCTCTCTCTCTCTCTCTCTCTCTCTATTTATCAAATTCCAAACACTTATTTTGTACTAGACTTCTTCGCCTCTTCTTCAAATCTTTTATTTTTCTTCCCTTTTTTTAGCACACATCTCAGTATACTCCTTCTTTATTCTCCTATATTTTTCTATACTATTTGTGCCTTTTCTCCGTTTCCTTAATTTCCTTTTTATTTCCTTCTTCTGTTTACATTCCTGATCCCATCCACTTCTATCCCCTCTTTCACTAACTTCTTTTTTGCTTGTGCACTCTAATATTTATTTTATCCCTCTAATCATTATTTTTATCTCTTCGTTTACATTTCACTCTAAGATAAACCATCCAATCTACTCTACGCTCTTAAACAATTTATTTTCCTCTCCATTCAGTATCTTTGGATTTTCTTCCTCGCTCTTCGCCGTATTCCCTTCCTCCTCTATCTCCTGTTCTCGCATTAAAATGTCCTTCTATTAAAAGCCCAATCTGTAGATTATTTTCTTCCATAAGTGCTCTTAAACCTTCTGATTTCTCCTGCATATCACCGTTCACTTACATACACGTATTTATCTTTTCTACTATTACTCCTTTTTTTTGTTCCTTCATCTCTTTGCTATCCTTCTTTGCCATACACCGGTTCCTCACTCCCATCGCCATTACTCCCAATCTCTACCTTTTTTTATGCTTTCTCTTTGCATTTCGAACCTGCTATTACTACTACATCCCATTGTGTCAAATTTCTCATAAACTCCCTATTCTTTCTTTCCGAGCCTGCTATATTCCAGTAGCATATCCTCCAATCTTCCCTAATTTCGTTTCTCGTGTCTTCTTGTTTCCTACTATTTCTTTTTTCTATATCTCCCGTTCCTTTCTCTCCTAGTTTCCGCTATTTTCCTTTCATTTTTTCAATTATACTGCATCTTCCTTTCTACTCACGCCAAATCATCCTCTATTCTCTCCGGGCTTGCACATAACAACCTCTTCTTTGTCCTCACTTCCTTCTTATGTTCCCATTTTTTTAATTTAACCAGTACTATTCTCTCCTTTCTTCGATCTTTCCTTCCTACATTTCCAAGTTTCTCTATCTCTACCCTAGCATCACTCCTTTTTAGTACTTTCCCACTCCTTCCTCCAGCTCTTTTCCCTCTACTCGTAGGTCCTTTATCATTATGTTTCTTTTTATATCCTCTTTCTCTTTCTTTTCTATTCTTTGTTCTATTTTTATCAGTCTTTTCTTCTCCCCATTTCCACTCGCCCCACCTCCAAACTCCCTCTTTGAGCTTTCTATTGTTTTTTATTAAAGCTTTCAGTTCCTCTATCTTTTTATTAGGCTATTCTTGCGTTTATAATCTTTACTCGAGCGTCTGCACCTTTTTTTATAGTTTTTCCTGCCTTCTTAAAATTTCCTAATTTCTCTCTTAAGCTCGGCTATTTCCATTCTAATTTCTTTCTTTACCTTTTCTAACCGTTTCTCCAACTTTTCTTAATATCCGCGGGTAAGTAGAAGAACGTAGTGTCTGATTTTTGTTTCAAGAGACGTCGTATCTCACCATGGCTCCAATACATGTCGTACAATCGTCATACATCGCCCGCTGCTTATGAGGCGTCGTATCTCGTTCGCAGTTCAAGGGATGTATCTCACAAATTTATAATTTTCCAGACTGTATCAAATTACCAATAAAACGGCACAATATAGTTTATTTGAAAAATAACTTATAAAATATTTATAAATAATTATTTATAATTAATTATGTTGCTGGCAATGAAGAAAATCTGCCAAAATGAGATACAAAATATATTCCTGAAAACCCTATGGCTATAACTTTACATAGTGGCCGATTACGGAGTCCAGCTCGAAATTCACGCTATTTTTTTCTCCTTTTCAAGTAACTATTATGCATCCAAGTGTCCAGGTTGGTTAACTACGGCGCCCAGTTGGAGCGCTATATATATATATATATATTTTTTTTTTCTATTTTAAGTACCTGGTGTGTAATTGTAACATTACTTATATATAAATGAAGATAATTATATAAAATAAATCAAGAAATTGGTTATCCAATACAAAACGAGAGATTGTTCACCAGAAAAAATGTTATAAATTTTTCGAGGCTCTCATTTAGAATACATTTGTTTATGTAATTTTTCCATAATATTTAAATTTTGTTAAGGCTGCTGAACACTGTTAGGTAGCTTTCGTAAGTAACTGAGTGAGTGAGTATGTATGTGTGTCTTGCAAACGAATCTTTTTAATACTTTGACCTTTCTTTAAATACGTATAACTTTGAGTACATTTACTCTTTTTTAACACAGAACAGACACAAAATTACACACAAAAAAATCACTTAATTTTCATTAATAAAACCTTATTAGTAACGCTCTTATTAAAGGAGTACTAATTTGAAATGTGGTACAAATTTTCGATCAAATAAGTTACTAATCTTAACTTAGATACGACGCCTCGTAAACAGCTGGTGATGTAAGACGTCTTCTGAAAAGTGAACGAGATACGACGTTTTTTGAACCGGGAGAAAGGCACGACGTATCTTAGACGGTCAACGAGATATGACGTCTTTTAATCTGCGAGCGAAATACTACGACTGTTCAACCACAAGCTAGATACGACATGTATTGGAACCGTGGTGAGACACGACGTCTCTTGAAACACAAATCAGACACTACGTTCTTCCACTCACCCGTCGATATATCCCCACTACTTATAACATCATTTTTCGCACGTCGCTCAACTGTAAATTTTCTTCTTCTATTTGCCCTCTGCTTTCAACTTTTTGTTCGTCTTCCCCCTATTCTTTATCACCCGCTCCAATTTGTTACTTCCCGGTGGCATTATGTACATCTTCTACTACTTGCTCTCGCCGCCCTATCCCTTTTCCTATTAACGAACTTCTTTATTGACCCAAAACTCTAGGCCCTTAATCTCTCCCTTTCTACTGTTTTTCTGTATTTTCCCCTTGTTTCCTCACGCTTCGGTTTACCAAGCACTTTCTCGTCTGAGTTCTCATCGCCCATCAAACTGATGTAAGGTGCGTAACATCATTCGTAACTCTACTACCCCACCCTGCTACCTGTTGTTCTTCCGTGCTTCTCTCTACCTAGCCTGCCCTGGTGTTGCTACTTATCTGCACCGGTTTCCCTATATCGTTGAAAATACATGTGTTTTGTTGAAAATTTGTCTTTTTGGTAGTAAATAGATCTTATTGGTTAAGCAATTCTTTTTGGTTAAATCTATTTATCTTTTTTTTAAACTCAACTATTTGTTTGAATGTTGAACTCTTGTTATAATAAATTCGGTTTCGTGAAGATCGAATTTTTGGCTGAATTGGACTGGTTTTTTGTCGAAATATCAAGTATCCAACGTTTTGTTGAGAATTTGTTTTTTTGTCTCGAAAATATATAACATTGGTAGGAAATAAAAATATATGGTAGCAAATAAACTTTTTCCTTAATTCATACTTTTTATTCATAATTTAACTATTTTGGTAGGAATGTCAACATTTTAGTTGAATGTAAAACTATGCATTTGAAAATTTAACTATTTGGTAGAAAATGAACTTTTTTGTAAAATATTATAATTTTAGGTTCAAAATTCAACCGTTTTGACTTTTTGGCTTCAAAGTTTTAAGAATTTTGTTGAAGAAGTATATATTTTGTTGCAAATTCTTAGTTTTTAAAGAATATTAATCTTGATTAGAAAAAAAATTTAACTATTCCATTTTTTGTTGAAATTTTTTTTTTAATATAGAAATTTACACTTTTTATTTGAAAATTTGTCTTTTTTTTAATAAATAAATCTTACTGGTTAACATATTATCTTTTTGGTTGACTATTCAACTATTTAGTTGAATGTGGGATTGTTTTGTTGAAAATTAATGTTTTGAGCTTTATCCGTTGAGTTGATCATTAATTTCTTTGGTTAAAAATGTAAATATCTTGTTTGAAACAAAATAGTACAAGAAATGAGAGAAAAATTATGAATGTCTATGAATGCAGAGTTTCTGGTTGAAAATTCTGGAAAAAGAATTTCTGAATTCTTGACGCAGCATATTTCTTTTAGCATTTTTTGTCGTAAAACCTGACAAAAGAGCAGAAATTACGAAAACTCTCAACAGAAATTGAACCGGATAACCGATTTCCTTCCATTTTTAATCGTCTCATCGTTATTTAATGCACCTAATGCAGAATATGAAAATTAAATCCCTGAATGTTTTAATCATTTTTTATTTCTCAATAAATTAATTAGAGAAAAACAAGAACCAGAAGATCTTTCTAAAAACCCCTTTTTGGGGGGTTTTTAGCTATTGGGATTGGGTGGCTAAAATATGTCTTCAAAAATTCATAAATTTAAGGGAAAAGTTGTAATTTGTAATACACGGGCTAAAAATGTAGCATGAGGAAGCGCCTTAAGACCTTCTGTACGACAAATAAATCTTCCCATCCAATTTTCCGTCTAGGATATAATTATGCAGGGAAAGAAACAAGCTAACTTGTATAATCATTTTAAGGAAAATAAAAAGTGTCAGATTTAGAGAAGTACTCAAAAAACAGTTTATAATGTAAAAATCAAGGTAAAATTAATTTATGTATACTAAATGTTTTTTTTTTTTCATTGTCGACTTTATAAAATAGCCCTTTCCAAAAATGCATATAAAAGCTAAATCGGACAAGCGCAATAGAAGTTAGGAATGATTGCAAATAAGCGAGTAGGGTAAAACCTGAAAAAGAATGAACCTCCCACATCTTGACAACCCGTTGTATTAGAACATCCCCTTTAGAGAATTAAAACAGGACCATGAACACTACAACTTAGGAGAGTTTCGATTAGATTGGGTAAAACAAAATTTTAGGCGGATGCATGTGGTGAATTTTTGCTACAAGCACATAACTTCGCAGTCATTTTTTTTAGATCGGAAAAATACGCATCGCTTAATTTCCTCTAAACCCCACTTATTTCGTCCACGAGATCTTCTCCGACTTTAAGCGTAGAATCTGCCTGATCTAAACTGGATTCGATTAATAGTTTCGTTTATTTGGATTTTTGTCTAGGGTACTTTAAATTATAAACTGTTTAAATCTGAAGGTTTGAGTTTTAAAATTTAAATAACTGAAAAAAGCGGTAAATTACCGTGAATTTTGGTCTAAATTTTGAGTGGTCGATCGCCATCCTACAACAGCTATTCAGCTATCCGACTAATTTGGGGCCGTTTCCTGCGAAATCCTGGGAAATTTCCTGCGAGAACAGGTGTTTCGGCAGGAGCCCAGTCCCCAGGGATGCATTCCAGGCGTCCACCTGGGTGAATTGGTGGGTGAAGTAAAGAAGTGGGCGGAGTTTACTAGGGTGAAGTGGAAGGGGAACGGTAGAATAAACGGTTTCGAGTGTGCTTCGGGTGTATTTTTGGCGCGTAATGTTTAGTGAACGGTGATTGAGGTTACGTTACACATAAGTTTAAAAAATACAAGAACAGGATAAGACTATTTTAATTTCTGCTGCAGTAACGGGGCCATTGTTATTACAAACAGTGGTGTGTTCAATAATAGTGGAAAGTGATGAAGATACTAAAATTTAGTCTGTTACTACACTTTTCATTCCCGCCACTTCTGCCCGCCAATTCCACTGTTTAATTACTTCCACCTACCTAGTTTTAGTGGGTGAAATAGTCACCCGTCGAATGACCCGCACTCTTCACCCGAGTGATCACTGAAAGGTTCACCCGAGTGAAGCCCAACACTCACCTAGGGTGCGTTCCAGGCGACCACCCGGGTGAATTGGTGGGTGAAGTAAAAAAGTCTGGAGGAATTCACTATGGTGAAGTGGAAGGGGAGCGGTAGAATGAACAGTTTCGAGTGTGCTTCGGGTGTATTTTTGGCGCGTAATGTTTAGTGAAAGATACTTGAGGTTACGTTACACAAAAGTTTAAAAAATACAAGAACAGGATAAGACGATTTTAATTGCTGCTGCAGTAACGAGGCCATTGTTATTACAAATACTGATGTGTTCAATAATAGTGGAAAGTGGAATGGAAGCTTCTAATGTGTCCCCTAAGGGTTTACATTTTTCTTACATCTTCTCTATTCCTTTACACACCCTCCACACACTTACTTGGTGGTGGAAGGGGGACCTACAGTTTAAGGTGGGTTCCGAACCACCAAGAGCAACAGCCTTAAGTACTTAGAGAAAACCTTTTTCTCTAGAGATACCGGTCCCACGACTCTCCGGAGATGAACAACTCCCTTGATAGGCTAGTGTTCACCGCATGGGCTACCGAGACTCTTTCAGAGTGCGAGGCGGGAATCGAACGCGCAAGCCGAAGGAGTGGGTCCAAAGCCTACGCTTTAGCCCCCACGACCGTCGTCCCACTTCTAATAATAGTGGAAAGTGATGATACTAAAATTTAGTCTGCTACTACACTTGTGATTCCCGCCACTTCTGCCCTCCAATTCCACTGTTCAATTACTTCCACCTACCTAGTTTCAGTGGGTGAAATAGTCTCCCGTCGAATGACCCCCATTCTTCACTCGAGTGATCAGTGAACAGTTCACCCGAGCGAAGCTCAACACCCACCTAGCGTCGCGGAACGGCTCCTAGTACACCCGAGTAGAGCACCTAAATAGACGGATATGTGCACCCGCCATTTTCGGTCCATGTAATAGAGGGAGTGTGTATAAAACGTGTGCATTAAACGCGAGAATTAAAGCTCCACTATGATAAATTTAGCTTTTTCTATTAATAAATAATAGTTTGAATTTGTTTTTAAACGTGCTAGGAAGCGTGTGAACAAATATTTTTCTTTCGGAGTGTTCTGAAATGGGGTTGGGAAGCTGCAATTGTGAATACCACATACAGCCTACACATGTGCTTATTACACGTAAGTAAATAACTTATTTATTTAAGTTAACATAGAAAAAGTATGTCAGACCGAGTAAAGCTAATATAGGCAAAAGTATTTACAAAGTGGTACACTCATTTTTTGTACATCGTACAATGCACTTGTTATACAGTCTAAAGTTAGGTTATGCTTAACTTCATATAAATTTGCAATTGGAACCTAAATACGCGAAATAACGTCTCTACATTAGTTTTCCTTAGTCTAATATACTTTTTCTATGTTAATTTAAATAAATATGTTATTTACTTACGTTTAATAAGCACCTCTGTGTAGGCTGTATGTGGTCTTCACAATTACAGCTTCCACACCCCATTTCAGAACACTCCGAAAGAAAAACATTTATTCCCACGTTTCCTAGCACGTCTATAAAGAAATTAAAATTATTGTTTATTTATATCAAAAACTAATTTGATCACAGTCAAGCTTCAATTCTCGCGTTTGATGCACACGTTTTATACATACTCGCTCTACTCCATGGTTCGAAAATGGCGAATGCAAATACTCACCTTCATAGCAGTGATCCCAGATCTGAAACGAGATGCGGTCCAATACTATGACAGGGCTATGTCCGTGTGAATATAGTAGGAGACGCTGTAAATGACTGAGTTGCGCG
>NC_046665.1:31786644-31797668 GCF_010883055.1 Belonocnema kinseyi | reverse complement strand
CGCGCGCAACTCAGTCATTTACAGCGTCTCCTACTATATTCACACGGACATAGCCCTGTCATAGTGTTGGACCGCATCTCGTTTCAGATCTGGGATCACTGCTTCATAGTGCCCTAACCCAAATGCACCCGGGTGATCCGCTTGAACGCACCCCTCGAGAGCAGTGCTGGTGTAACAGACCGCCGCTATTTTGTTTCAGTCACGCCGCTTCAGACCTTACCGACCAACGTAGATAGGAACTATCTGTTAAGGTTCTTGGGAGCGACTAACTTTTCAATATAAAATTGTAATATTAACTAGGATTTTAATTCTTTCATTTCAGTATGTTCAAATTTATTTTCAATGAATGTAATTGAAAAGAGAAGTTTACAAAGTGTTTTTTTTTGTTTACATTACTGAAGATTTGTGTATCACACTTTTAGTTGGCTGCTACTTTTGAAAGTCAAACAATGTACTAACATTATGCACAAGGTAAAAAGATAAGTTTTAGGATATTCTCATATTTCATTTATATAACTTATCTTTCTACCTTGTGCATACGGTGAGGTGTCAAGCGGCGTGACGTCACAGAGGAGACGCCTATTCCATCACCACTGCTCTCCAGGAGAAATGGTAGGAAACTGGGCTCCTGTCAAAACACCTGATCTCATAGGAAATTTCCCCGGGTTGGGCATGTCTGTTGTCGATTACGAGTTCCTTTGAGTAGCGATGATCTTCTTATTTATTTGTATTATCAATCGCACGCATAGAATTCTTCTGGGACAAATTTTAGTTTTTCTGAAAAATTTGGTAAATCTTAAAAAATTTCTTTCTTAATTTTTTCTAGCAAATTAAAATAGTTTAGAATTTCTACTAAAGTTTGTTTTTTTATTTTAATTTTTATTATAATAAATAATTTAGAAATTATGCATATTTAGAAATCAATTCAACTTTTCTTTCTCTTACATTTTTTCTGTATGATGCTTTGCAAATTTCAAAGAATGATTAATTATTTAAGAATGTTCATAAACAAATTAAGAGGTTTATAATTATAATTTCTCACAGATACCCAATAGTTTATAATTAACCTTACAGGACAGTCCCCAATGACTCGCAGTTGATGCGACTAAAAACATTCAGTTAATAATTTAAAAAATCATAAAGATATTCAGAGTTTGGCTATTTTTCATCGAATAGGCTGATTTTTTTACGAATTCAAGAAAGAATGTCTTACGAATAATGCTTTCCTACAATATTTTGAAAATTGACAATAACTATTATTTATTTGACAAATTTCCATAAACAAGTTCAGAATTTGGCTATTCTTTTAGCTTACATAAAAAAATACATGCTACTATAAACTTTTGGTAATAAGTACAACTTTTAATTAACTCCGAGTACTTTGATAATCTCTTCAAATAAATGACATTGTGGTTTTTCAAGATTTTATGGAATAATTTTTCCCCTGTAATATATTTTTCCGTAATTTTTATTGTGACTGAATACTAAATCGAATATATGCCGATAATTTTTTATATAATTGATTTTGCAGTTCATTAAGAACAGTAGTAGGTACCGTCATTTTATATTACAATTAAACATTTCAATAGCCCTCCCTTCTATAGCCATTCCGAGAATTAAAGCCGCGTAGTCGGTAGGTATAACAAGAACTGCGCGGGGGCCGCGGGGTCTGCGGTTGTCACTCAGGCGAGCAGTCAAGCGTGAACAAACAAAAGCGGAGCGGGCTACACTGAGTTAATTCACACTCAGGGTCAGCCCAAAAATCGGCGGTATAAAAGAGTTTCACTGTATTTCCCTAAAGTAGCATGTAAATATGTAGAGTTACGCAATTATTTGTTAGGCATCGTGAGAGGGCACCCAAGCGAAGCAGTATAAAAATAAAAGTTATTAAAATAAAAATATATAAAATGGTATTTCCTTGAACTGCATTTCTAAATAAAATAAAATAACTGAAAAGAGGTGGACAATTCGTCACATGACCCTTCAGGGGGGTCTTTGAATCGTCACGATCTGTCACCTGGAAGGGTGTCAATTTTGACTATTTTTAGCGTCACGAGATTTTTGGACGGTCCCTTTTTTTAGTAAAATCGGCCATAGGCATGTGAACAAGAGTGTCAATTGTACGTCCGCGGTCTTATTGTAAGTATGAGTATTATCCCTTTCTATTCCTCCATTTAAAAAATCCATCTTCAGTCGATTATACTGTATAAAAAAGTTCACAAACTGACGCCGCACTGTTTAAAGTATATTTATCACATTCTAGTTTATACATTTTTTCGCATGGGATCTTTCATATACACCGCACGTAGAAAACTCCTGCATGTGTTGCAGATCCTCACGCAGACCCTTGAATTTTTCTAGTTATTTATGGCTAAACAGAAGATTTCATCTGTACAGAAGAAAATTCAGCCATGGAAATTGTATACGATGGTTACTGCTCTTGTGGTGATTGACATACTCATTTTGGGCTCTTGGCAGGGGCTGGATCCCCTGCGAAGAAAGGTGGAGGAATTTGCCCTAGAAGCCCCTTTAATGGGAGACGACGATGCCAGGATAAGACCCTTACTAGAGCATTGTGAAAGCGAATACAATAACACTTGGTTTGGTGAGTGAAGAAAACGTCTTTGAAATTTTATGTATTACTATTTTTGCAATGCATCAGTCTTAACTTACTTCAAATGGTAATTTTGCAGTCTTGTATCCCTTGAACTAGAAGTATTACTCACAGGTGAAAATATTTGCGTGAAATTCCTCGCGGAATTCGAGAAAATGAACGTGAAATTTGAGTGGTAATTTGAAACGAGGAACAAAACGTCGAAGCATAACATCAATACTACGTGATATTCTATGTGGATTTCAATATATATTTTATGGCTTGGTTTGCGTGTGCCTAAGATCTTAAAACCACCACGAGACCTGTACAAGGAGACATGTTTGTTTTAGTACTCAGAGTACCTAAAACTCAAAATGACATTCATTTTTGCCTATCTACGAGATATTTACAGTTAGAAAATTGCGTTTAGAGGTCTCCGTGGATTTTTACGTGTACTGTTTTAAAAAACCTCATAAATTTCCACATGGTTTTTTACGTGTACATCTTTTCAGGTGGAGTTTCACGCCGATATTTCACCTGTGTATTCAGTGTTCGGCATGTTATATCTCAAAAGTTACCGTTATCATTTACAATTACTTTAAAAAAAAAATAGTTACCTTGACTTGGCTATTTATAATTTTTTTTAATTGATCAGTTTTAATATCTTCAGAACTTACGATGGAGGTCAGGTAAATGTTGAACTTTCTCAAACTTTGGTTGAACAAGGTTTCGAATTTGTTTACACAGCATGCATATTTTCATTAAGTTTGAATAGGTGTGCATTGGAAAATTCATGAACTTCATTTTTATCAATTCATTTATTCTTCTTACCTATAAATATGTCGGATTTTATAATGTATACATCTTCAGGTATAATATACGGATATAAGGGCTTCATCTTGGTGTTTGGATTATTTTTGGCTTATGAAACGCGCAGTATAAAAGTGAAACAAATAAATGATTCAAGATACGTTGGCATGTCGATCTACAATGTCGTGGTTCTATGTCTAATTACGGCCCCGGTGACAATGGTTATTGCTAGTCAGCAGGACGCCAGTTTTGCCTTTGTCGCATTAGCCATTATCTTCTGCTGTTTCCTCAGCATGGCTTTGATTTTTGTTCCTAAAGTCATCGAAGTCATCAGGCACCCTAAAGATAAAGCCGAATCCAAGTATAATCCAGATGTGGGAATGTCTAAAGAGGATGAAGAGAGGTATCAAAAACTCCTAATCGAAAATGATGAACTTCAAAGGCTCATAGCAGCGGTAATTATAGTACTAAATATTCATTTAATTGAATTTGATTAAAAAGTAAAATGAATAAAAGGTGGAGCCCATTTCAAGTTATAAGAAGAATTTTCTTCATGGAATGAGAGTTAGCTGTAGTTTGGCGTATACAGTTATATATATTAGTGAAGAAAGATTCTCTTAAGTGATTTGTAAATATTCAAAAAATGGCGGAGATATAGGGGTTAGAAATTTGTTTAAACTTTTCTTTAATATTCCATATTATAAAAATCCGTTACGCACAACACCGTTTGTTCTGTCAAAATCTGCCCGCTTTTGTGTCTGGAGATAATATTCCTTTTGAATTGATTAATTCTATAGCTGTACAAGTCATGCCATAAGATGAATTAAAAACGGATTGAATCTTTCTGATTTTCCAACTGTTCGGCAAAATGGTTGAAACTGTAATTTATTTTCTTTTGCTTAATTTAGCTTTTTCAACATTTTTCTTCACATGAACAATATTTCGTCATATTTATGAACAAGATTTTCATGAAAGTTTGCAGCGTATCGTTTCACATACTTTTCTGAAGGCATTTTGCTGTTGTTTCTTAGTTTTTAGCTCTAGAAAATTGACCTCTTCTTCTGTGAGAGTTCGTAAATCGGCTTTTCAAGGGGAAAAAGCTTTCTCTTTGTCTAGTTGAAAAAATGCAGTGTCACTTTCAGATAAAATATTACTGTCCACATCCACATACATTTTTCGTTGACGTTGGAATTATGATCCCTAGATGTATCCGAAGAAGCAGTTTATCCTTGCGAAAATTCGTAATGGAAAATATCAAAAATAAAATGGTTTTTTGTAATAAATGGAAAGTTTTCGCGAATACGTTCGGGAACATGCCTAACATTTGATAAATATTACTTTTGTCAAATCTGCCAAAAGGATTATAACACCATTACCTAACACGCCTAACGTCGCCAATGTGTTTTTTACGTTAAAGACGGTACGTGTAAAATGTGAGAGTAGAGTTCTTTTGTTTTTCCAATGCAGGTTTAGACAAGCACCGAAGATATGGAATATTAAAAAAAAAAGTTACATGAAATTTCGAACTCCTATATCCCCGTATTTTTTTCGAACTTTTAAACACCACTCAAAGGAATTTTATTTCAATAATACATACTGTATACGCCGAGTTGCAACCAAATCCTATTTTATGAAGAAAATTCTTATTATTACTTGACATGGACTCCAATAAAAGCATTATAATTATTATGAAACACACAAAAATATTAATATCTAACGATTGTGATTAAATCCTCTTATAACTATAAACAAAAATAAAATGAAACACTTCAAATACCAGCCTCCAAAGTGCAATAATACTGGATTTTAGATGTTCAAACAATTTAAAAATTTTTATTTTAAATGCTTAAAACAAAATTACTTTCATCTTAAAGCATTTAAAATAGTTTAAAGTTTCCTTAATTAAAATCCTGAACATTTAAAAAATGTAGGGTTACCGTTTTTTTCTTGCAAATTGTCAAATTAACCCCTTTGAAAATTTAGCCATGCTAATACACTCGCATCATTGAACCTGTTTAATTGCAAATTGTTTGATTTGAATTGACCGAGCGCCAACAATTTCAGATTTTAAACATTAAAAATCCAATAGCAAGTTTGAGCAGAAGCAGTAACATTGTAAAAATGAAATATTAAATAAATTTAAACTGGAAGTTTTTGGAATTAAATAATCGAATAAAAAAAGTACAACTAGAAGAATTCCAATCTGAATATCCTTTAAAATCAAGTAAATCCAAATTGGAAATGATCAAATTGAAAAATTTCGTACCTTGAATGAAAAATTGATCAATTTAAAAGCTCAAACTATATTGAAGCGTTTAAGTTTGAAAATTTTAAATATATGCAGGAACATGAAAAACTTATGAAGGTATTATGGGTACGCAAAAACAAATATCGGGAAACACTTTATTACATATAGCAAATGGGAGAGCACCGTTTTTTTGTAGTGAGGGCGTTGTTTTAGAAACTAGTGGTAGGCGAAGCACCTTGTCTACCCCTCCTTCCGAAAATATCGTCTGAGCCAAGAAGACGGCCCTCCTCTATGGTATGTATTGTATTTTTTTGGTAGAGACGAGCAAAATGGAAAGTATTTTCTGCTGTTGGGGAATTGAACGTGATATCGCTTTTCAAGTCTTCGAATCAAGCGCATGTATAGGCGCTGAAAATGAAATGTGGCACTTACCCACTCTTACAGTTTATGATAGTTACGTTTTCGAACATTAGGGATGATTTTTGGATCGGGAAAACAATCTAAAACCAACAAGAAAAACAGAGCCTTCGGAGCAGTCACTTTACATATTTGTGCGACCGCGCATGCACCTCCATTTTGTTTCTAATATATAATGTTAGACCTGATGCCCTAACGCCACTGGTCAATCTTGAGATCCAACATTATATATGCAGGTTCACGCACGCCACTTGAAAAGAGAGTTTATGTTCAATCCGCAAACAGTAGAACACGCTCATTTTGTGCGGCTACCACAACAAAATATTTAATTATACTTTCAAAATCAAAAAATTAAAAACTAAAATAAACATAAATATGATATCATTGTTTTCAAAAAAATATACATCTAAAACGAATTGTGAGAACAATATAGAACCGAAAAGAAATGCATTCTTTACTGAACCGACTTTAAACTTGATGATTAATGGATATAATTTAAGACTAGAATCCCTACAAATTGATTAAATAAATAATTTGTACACAATTGCAATATTATTTCATGAAAAATAAATTTTGTTCATTTTAATTATATCAATATCCTGTTCATGATATCTTTCAAATTGAAAGGATTTAAAATATTAGCAATCAAAATTTTAATTATTTTTAATCTTACAATTTGTGGAAACTTGAAGAACCGAACAATTTTTATTCAGAAATATTCAGGCCTGAGATTGTCTGATAATAAGTGGGTACGCCCTAAGATATTGAACGTGGGTGGGAGGGGGGGGGGGGGGGGGGGGGGGGGGGGGGGGGGGGGGGGGGTAAAGATCATGTATGTCAAAACAGTTTCAATTTCTCTACGAAAGATGGTATATTGCTATTAATTATAATTAGTGAATATAGGGAAAAAATATATGTTGACCTTGAAAATCTATCTTGAAGTCAGCAATTTCTTTTTAAATTTCGTTCATCAAATACCACGAGCGTATAGATATAATTTTGATATAATGGATACATTTTTCAATAGACTTCTGCATGCTGATTTCAAATCAGACTTGTAAATTAATGTAGAACTTCAGGATTCTGAGAAAAATGCGATTGTATTTGCTATTTTAACCCTTGAAGGAATGCATTATTTATATCAAAGCAAATTTCATTATTCGGAGTATTCATATATTTCTGAGGTCGCTGATTTTAAATCCTAAGTAAAAATGTTAAATTTAAAAATAGCGAATCCAATATGGCAGACCATAATTGTAAAAATAAAACCAATTTTACTCAAATTGTTACTCGGGATTTTTTCAGCTCATTAAATTTAAATCCGAACTCAAAATGACGAATTCAATATGGCGGTTCATAATTTAAAACAAACATATTTGACTAAGAGAATTTGCACGCGTGTTTTTTGCGTAGCTGGTTTCAAATCCGATGTCAAAATACTAGAATTCCAAATGCTGAATCCAAAATGGTGCATATCAAATTTGTAAAAAATAGAACCAATTTGACTAAAAATCACTAAACAGAGATTTTGAGAGCATATTGGATTCACCATTTTGAATTTGGGTATTTCAAATTCGGTAATATATGCTTTTTTTAAAATTATAATTTGCCATATTGGATTCTTCATTTTTATTGTTGAAATTTTGAGTTCGGATTTGAAATTAACGACCCAAAAAACCACAGAAACCTTTGAGCAGATAAGGTATATTCTCATTGCGACAAGAAGCAAATCCTTGAAGGAAAACAAAAAGGATGTTGTAAAAACTCCCGGGGTAGTAAAGATCTAGGAACCATAGACGCTCTTGCCATAACACAAGCTCGCCACATCAAATAAACTTGCACATGGCATATATTGATTACAATCAAGCGTTAACTTCCACTCCACATAAATAATTCCTTGAAGTCTTGGTTGGTTGTAATATGGGGGGGGGGGCGTGAATCACCCCCTGGCGCTCAAGCTACAAAGAACTCGTGTTTTGTCTCAAGGCAGTACTTCGAATCCAACCATCTGCGTCGAGTGTTTTTGGATTCGACGGCTTTCCGTTGTTACCAACATTCTGAGATTATACCTCTCAGGTGCCAGGTCTACCCATCGCACAGCAAGGGACGCCCTTCCGAGTCCGGCTCGTTGATGAGTCCTACTGTATGAACGTGCATTTCTTCTGGGAGAAATTCTCTGCAGCGCTTTCGGAATGTAGGGTGAAATCGGCTCCTCGCAGGGATGGAATAACCTAAGTGATACTTAGGAGACTCTCTGATGGAGTTCTGCGATTCTTGTTGGGCCTCTTTATTCCCTGAAAGGTGGCGGGACACCTTGGTCCATTTCATTTCAAAACCAGAGGGGAAGGGCTTCCGACCGATATCCCTGACATCTAAACTCTGTAAACTCTTCGAAAGGTTAGTGCAGAAGAGACTAGAATATCTGGCGGAGCTTAACACCTGGCTCCGGGAATTCCAGTATTGATTCAGTAGGGGCAGGGCATCGATGATCTGCGTGTGGTCGGTAGTGGCAGACGTTGTGTTGGGATTTGGTCGGGGGAAGCGAACCTTTGCCCTAGCTCTGGTTATCAAGGTAGCATTCAACTCCGTGCATCCTGGGTCCTAATTGATGGCCTGAGGAAGCTTGGGGTTCCAGCGAGGGTCCTTAATATTATTTCTTTTCTTATCAGCAAACGGAGACCTTATTTCGAATCGGATGTCTGTGAGCCTAGAAATCTCCCTGCTTGTATTCGGGTTGACAATGAGGCAGCTGGGCAATTTCCTTCTGCGTCGGGTTAGGGTGGCTGTGTATGCGGATGATGTATTGCTCTTTTTAGCTTCGGATAATATTCAGGCGGCCAGGGGCTTGCCGATGCAAGCCCTTGAATCCCTCTCACCATGGCTGGTTGAGCTAGGTTTTTCGATATCTGTGCTCAACTGCCAATTGTGTCTTTTCTCAAGAGCTAGAGTTCGTGAAAGAAAGACAGCGCTGGACTGCTCGACCGGGTTCAGTGGGCATCCCTTCGGGTGGCTTTGGGTGGCATGAACTCCACACTCATCTCTATCCTTCTTTTGGAGGTGGGGAAAGTTCCTCCTTCACTGATAAGATATCATCTAGCGAAAATATACATTCTTCAAAATTTTAGTTAGAATGTTGGTGAATTGAAATTGTTAGCGGATTTGGCTAAGAGCAAGAGATTCGGGGTTCGTGTGAGGGGGGGGGGGTGGACTAATTGAAACATGCAATTCGATGTTTGGGTTTATCTCTTCCTTGGATGCTTCGCAAAAATCCTCCTATTTTATGAGGAATGGGAGGACCTGTCGACAACTATTGAGGTGGACCTTGAGTCCGGTTCGGCGTTCAGGGACCCGATCTACTCCCAGCGCTTATTAGATGTTTTTGTGGGCAAGAGACACATGGGTATGCTCAGGGTTTTTTTTGGGTGGGTCAGTAAATCCTAGACTGGGGTTGGCGAGATGTGGTTTCACGATTTTGGAGTCTGAGTTGAGGCTTGGCGCGCGGTTGTGGGATTTCGCATCCCCACTGCGACTAAACTAAACGGCATTTTTATGTTCTCAACCACGTTATGGAAAGGAAGCGACGAAATGCTGTTGTTTTCTCCAATTTCCGTTCTGCTCTTCTCAATATAAGGAACATACCTTTTGATCACGCGGGCCATCCTCTTGCACGAATTATAGCGGACCGGTGTGACGCCACTTTTTTTTCTAATAGAATTTTGGGGTCCTCTTAGTCGCGCACAACCTGCCCTTTACTTAATAATTACTTCTAAAAAAATCTACTTTAAGCTGGGCGCCAGTCCTTCCTTGGGACAGATTCAAGAGAAATATTCTACAATTCCAAAAACAAGATAACTAAAATGTATATCGAAAAAGAAAAACACACAAATAACTCAAAAAGTGTCCCTACATAGATCAGGAATAGGAAATTCTTAATTTCAAACCCCACAATTCCTAATCTGTAAAATTTCTCAATCAGAGACGCAAGCGATAACTGAAAAGAGAGATAAGAGGGATGTGAATGAAACGAACTATAAAACAAAAACAAAAAAATTTAATAAAACAATCGGGCAGCAACTCTAATTCGAACTGAATGGTTAGCTCAGTCTAAAAACAAGATTAGGTAATGGTAGAGGGGTCGAGTTTTAAGTAATTGGCAAAATTCGATTTCAAAATGATAATTAAAATTGATTTATTATTATTATTTTCCAAGGACTTAGGAGTATATTTATAATAATATGAACCGTGGCTTCAATAAAGATTCTAACTTACAACAGTGTCTATAATCTTTAAATAACACAAACTTAAAAAATAAAAAATAAAAATTTAAATGTAAAAATGGCAATCAGAATTACAATAACAATTACACGTATACGGAAAGGGAAAAATAGTCTCCGCCTGAACAATTTTAAAGGAACATCGGAAAACTTATAGCCCACAGAAATTTCAAGATATAAAACGAAGTCATTTTTTAGTTTAACTCGTCCATAGGGGAAAGGGGAAATGATCTCTGCTAACACAATTTAATGGGAATACATTGGGAAACTGAAAGCACATTGAAATATTCTGAGATATCAAATAAGGTCATTTTAGAGTCTAAATTACCTATAGGGGAAAGGGGAATGATCTCAGCTAATACAATTTTACAGGAATATATTAGGAGACTGAAAGCACATTGAAATACTCTGAGATATAAAATAAGGTCATTTTAGAGTCTAAATTGTCTATAGGGGAAAGGGGAATGATCTCAGCTAATACAATTTTACAGGAATATATTGGGAGACTGAAAGCACATTGAAATACTCTGAGATATAAAATAAGGTCATTTTAGAGTCTAAATTGTCTATAGGGGAAAGCGGAATGATCTCAGCTAATACAATTTTACAGGAATATATTAGGAGACTGAAAGCACATTGAAATACTCTGAGATATAAAATAAGGTCATTTTAGAGTCTAAAT
>NC_046665.1:31780941-31786544 GCF_010883055.1 Belonocnema kinseyi | reverse complement strand
AGACTGAAAGCACATTGAAATACTCTGAGATATAAAATAAGGTCATTTTAGAGTCTAAATTGTCTATAGGGGAAAGGGGAATGATCTCAGCTAATACAATTTAACAGGAAAATATTGGGAGACTGAAAGCACATTGAAATACTCTGAGATATCAAATAAGGTCATTTTAGAGTCTTAATTGTCTATAGGGGAAAGGGGAATGATCTCAGCTAATAAAATTTTATAGGAATATATTGGGAGAGTGAAAGCACATTGTTGCGGTTTAATTCAGACAAAATAGTAAGGCACATGATTTCGGACCTTCTTACAAATTAATCAGTGGATCGTCGGGGAGCACGTGGTTCGCACCTTGAGTTCACAAACCAGACTGATTTCGAAATCTACGTATGCTAATGCGATGAACCGTGATTGATGGGCGAAATAATAAGTCTCCTGCGCAGAGGACTGATTTTAATTGCTACGGTCAAGAGTGAGATCCTCGTTTTGGGCTCGTTTCCATTGGTCTGCCCTATCGCCTTTTCTTCTCTTCGTTGTGTCTTCCTCTGAATCGCTGAACCAAATCATCGACCAAGCTTCTTTCCTTTTTCTCGAAAAGCAGGAAAAGCGATCCTTGGAAAGTCGAGGCTAGCGGGGTGGCTAAATGCACTCCTGTGCGAGAAGTGGAGAACGGAAGTCCATGCTTCGAACGGCCGATGTGATTTTGGACTCCATGACTCCCAAAACAATAGATAAGAGAATCGGCATCAAGAGCCAGAAATAAAATAAAATATGCAAGGTGGAGAAATTACCTACTTTATCCATAATAAAGCTGGTAATCACCTTGGTCCATTTTCACCAGAGACATGTTGTGAATCTCAGACGGCCAAAGAGAGAGCAGATACGATAATCCAGGAGGGAGAGCTAGAAGAAGAATACGCAGAAGGTCACAAGGCAGAAGAAGCCTCGCTAAGGTGGAGGTGACGACTGACCCTAGTCGATGACGCAATGTGAGGTGGTGGAGACCTTCAAGATCCACCACTCAGAACCGCAAAATTCGAAAGCTCTCATAGCGTTGTTTAGCAATAAAAAAAGGAAAAACAAAAAAAGGAAACATAGGCAAATAAATCTTAAATCTAAAAAAAATAACAATAAGGAGTGCCGAATTTACTCTCGATGCAAGCCAAGCGTATTTTACTAAATTTTCAAGTAACTTTGTTTTTGTCATGTTCGGGAAATCCGCAACATCACACCGGGTAGCCTCGGCTGGACGCTTGGGTATCACTATCAGCCTGCTCACGTGGATATCTTAGGGAACGAAAGCGTGGATGAAAGTGCGAGGTCGGCCTTTGGAATCCCGTTCATCACTCAGAGAGGAATCCCGATGGGCGATCTTCGTTTGGTTTGTCAACGAGACTTCCGGGATTGGTCTCTGCTGTGCTGGCCCAATGCGGGGACGAAGGATTCTAGGCCGGATCCATCGGTGTTCACGGTTCGCGGCGAGCAGGGCTGCATTTTACCGCTATATTAGGTGGAATTTTCTTGATTTGTTGTCTAAAGAACAATTTAATATTAATGATATTATATTCAGTCTAACCGCGGAATCTGTTACCGAACTGGGGCGTTTTTTCGGGAGGTGTTCTAGTTTAATAATTCAATTTTCGCTTTTTCTATGAGCTGGGTCCCATGTGGGAGTCCCCCTTCCTTCCTCATCCCACTTGGGTTTTAATTGAGCGGGGATGTCTACTGCGAAAGGCTACAGTCTGGCGTTATGATCTACGAATGCTAAAGTGAGTTACGATCTGCTTATCTGGGAGTAAACATTCTACATTCAAGATTGTCGCAGATAATTGTATTAAACCAAATTGGAACACTAATACTATTTATTGGATACATGGCTTACTGAATTCAATAGGCCACAATCAAAGAAGAAGAAGAAATCCCAATAAATCAGTGGCTCGCGCGTTTCGCATGATACAATGAATCCGAGGTCTTAGTGCAATTTCCTCCTTATCTTCCGTTCACGTTTTAATTCGTATGAACCATAAATATTGAATCTCGCTTTAATCCTGTTTAATTCCATTATGATTTCTGTCAATAAATGAATATGTCTTAATTCTGTTGAAGAGGGTAGAAGCTGAATGCAAGTTAATCTTGTTAAATGCTGTAATATGAGGACGAATCTTGAAATCAATTTAATGAATTCAATAAACTATAAGTGTCAACATTTTAACCTAGAACAACTCTATTTGACACAAAGTACATTTAAGGCAATTATCAACAAGTTCTCTTACAACCAAATTCGCAACACGATTTTTAAAATCTGTAAAAGCGGTTAAATTTGAAAAACTTATAACAAAAATATAATGGGTTCTGAAAAATAAGTGGGGGGGGGGGGGCGAGTCTCCGTGCTCCCTCAGGCCTGGAAATTTTTAACATTTAACGAATTTTATACATTTCGTGTATCATATGAAATAACCTTTTAGAAAATGTATGTTTTTACAATATTTGGAAATACAAACAAGATTTTACTTTCAATGTATAATTTTCGTTTCATCAATATAATTGAAAAAATAAATTTTAAACTTTCTAATTCTATTCGATGTTAAAGTATAAAATCTAGAGTACAGATAAACTGATAAAACTGAATATGTATATAAGTTTAATCTTTTCAGCTCAAATGTTAATTTAATTTTAATCGTATTCATTTCAAAAAAGGATTTGTAACTATATTCTTCATGCTGAATAATTTTGAAATGAATGTATCTCGATGTTTTAGATAATTAATTATTTTACAGAAAGAGGAGAAAATAAAGATGCTGAAGCACAGGCTTGCAGAAAGAGATGCTTTAAAGGGAGGTAGCGGAATAGTCAAGGACTCATTGATAGTAGCAGACTTTGTGACCGGGGAAGGAACGTCCGATAGTGCAATTGGTGGGGGAATTTCCGTTTACACAAGATCCTCTCGAGCCTCCGCTTCGGACTTTGAATTTTCAGAATCGTACTTGTAAAAACTATTCTTATTACTAAAGTTGATATCGTAAACACTTTCCTCCTGGAAGGTGCAGTACAAACTCGGGACCTTCACAAATTTTTCAAATGATACTTGAAATATTTCAAAAAGACATTAATTCAAACACAAGTATTTTATTGTATGTGTGATGAGCATGCTTGAGAAGATAATCAGAAGGTTTTCAGCTCCGGTTTTTTTATAGGAAAATTTGCACAGAAATGGAGAAACATTCATTGCTTCAAAGATTTTAAACTAGAATATTTTCATTTGTAGAAATGCTTTTTTAATCGAAAATCAAATCCTAAACACCTAATGCGAAAAATAATAATTTGATTACTTTCTGGAAAGCCTAGGAGAGCATAGTATTATGCAAATAGAAGCAGAATATAGTTGTTATATACTTTTACATTGAAAGAGCAAAGCTGTTACTCTGCTGATCTATTTATCTCTAAAAAGTCTATATCGTTAATGTCCTAATTTGAATTCATTTTTACTGTTGTACGTAATTTTGGCAAACTTTTTTTATTTAGTTTTCCATTTTAAAACCTGTTCATGAAATCAAATATGAAAATCACGAACGAGCAACATCATAAACTATATGCCTTTTTCATCAGAGTCTAATATTACAAAAAACTGGAATACCAACGCTGGTATATTACCGGAAATGTATACAAGTTAAATTAATAATTAGAAGCTTAAATCATGCTTATTATATTTAAAGTAATTATTTATTTTGTAGCAAATTTTTGAAAAATTTGTTGTTTAAATCATTGTTGTAGTCTTTTAATTGCATTTTAATTAAATGAACGTACAAAGTTGATACTGACATATATAATATCTATATACAGTCGAACCTCGGGCACTGTCACTCATCGGGATCGGGAGTATCGGACACTGTAAGCTCACGTGGTCTTACCCCTCAGCCAATCGGCGTCGAGTTACAGAACCGTAACGACAATATGTTTTGCATGTGCCCCTGATAGTATACTAATGTTATGGGACAAAATTTTTTTTTTAATTTTACAATAATTGAAACAGACTTTTACAATTTCATTTTTACTCGAATTTGCTTATGCCGAATTGATATTTATTGTAATTAATAACTTTAGAATTGAATATTGTACATATCCACTAGGGAGAGAAACAAAAGATGCCAGCATACCCGGTAAAAAGGCTTACATTAAAAAGTATTCAAAATTTTCATTCATTCCGTGGTAACGTGAGAAATATTGAATACTTCTGGATCCCGTTTTTGTCCTCCCGTTTTGAATATCCACGGCAGTTGAAGTTAGCTCTCAAATTGAATTCCTTTCTTACCTAGCGCTGACAATATTTTGCTGAATACCAGACAGCAACCAAAAATTAGAAAATTTTCAATCCCTTTTAATTTAGCAAATTTTGCTATATTTATTTACTGTTTTTCGAATAATAATCAGGCAAAAAGCATTTTAAAACATAGCTTTGGTCATTTTACGATGTCAGGATTAATTGTCACACAGAAGGTTCTGGTGAAAAATAATTTTTTCAATTTCTTATCATGATTTTATATTTTTTCAATTGATAATATTTGAACAAAGCGAACATTTGAAGATAAAGAAATGTATTCTTACATGCAATCCTACTAGATTTGGCAAATTTCGTGCTTTTAGAGCGCGTTCTAATGCTTTAAACGAAAAGTGTGTTTTTAATGTATTCGAAGTTACGTCTGACAGCTCCGATCGGCTTTAAAAGGGATTGAAATCTTATAATTTTCGCTGCCTAATGAGAATTAAAAAACTAAGGACAGAAACGGCACATTTAGGGATTCAAATTTTCTAATACTTTTTAATGCAAGGCTTCTTACCGGGTAGTTCGACTTAACAAGGTTTTCTTAGGTTATTAATGACATTTATAAACATTGTTCCTTTGATTGATTTCTTTTTTAATTAAATATTATTGTACTATGTACTTAAGCTATTTGCATGCTATTTTTAATAAATCCTTATCACTATAATAATTTTTTATTTAAAATCCTTGGGGCGAAAAGTTCTAATAAATGTGGATTGTTTTGATTGCTACTATAAAAAACGACTTCGACAAGATGTTTTCACTTACCTCAATAATTTTAAGAACAGAGATTCAGTGTAATAACTCCATAAATATATATCTCATTATTATTGCACAAAACCAATCAAAAAACCTGTAACGTCAACGTAATTTAACCTACAACCTGCATTATCTTGACTGCTTGCGCATCAGCTAGTGTAAGCGACTTCAGACATTTCAAAGCCCGGTAAAGCTAAAATACAAAATTTCAATTTGGAAAAATTTAAATTGCACGTTTCACTTAACTTATTGTGCAAAACTAAGTACGTGTGTACTACATATCTCAGAAAAGGGGCTTCGAGGATGCAATGGCACTGGGCTAATCTCCTGATTCTTACAGTGTCCGCGAAACAGCAGATGACTGTGTCCAAGGTGTGACAGTGTCCAAAGCTACAGTGTCCGACGTTCGACTGTAATTATATAAAAAGCGAATAAATGCTGAATGATTGTTAAAGACTATATTATAAGTAACGTTAAAATATGTGTAGGAGAATATAAACGTTTATTGTCTACCTTATATCGATGGCTT
>NC_046665.1:31764254-31780841 GCF_010883055.1 Belonocnema kinseyi | reverse complement strand
GTTCGAAAGTCTCACGTTCAAGAATTGGGCGGGTAGGTGTCGTCATATGCATTAAGAACCTGACGGGATATTTTGTAACAGACACTCCCGCTTTTTCCCGCAAGTTTCTTGCAAGCGTGTTTTTGCGAGCCTTAACATATGTTTAAAATAAAATTGAAAATAACAATTACCGATAGGTTTTACCCAATTATATCAGAACATATTTGTAATTAGTAAATATATCAAATTTTAACACCATAACGAATATAATACAATATTAAAAAATTTAATTTATATGTATTGCAAGACTGCGAACCTAAAAACCTATCTACTTAATCTGACGCTCAGATGTTGGTAAATTTTATGCTCGGCTACTTTCGCACTGTAGAATCTTGAAAATTTCCCCTATACCTACTGAAATTCAAATAATTATTATAATCGTTTTTTCTTTAAATTTTCTTCCGAAATTGTTATTGCCACAGATTATAATTCTACATGCCATTTTTTAGCACAATTGATAAAATAATTTGTGATATTTATCTTATTAAAAAAATCCAGAAGTATAAGAAATTAAATTTGTTTGAAAATAATTGTTATTTTTTTCAATGATGAACAATGATTGAAAAATGTTTAAACATTTTATCAGGGAGGTTTTTATTTACTAATTATTGTTTTAAATTAAAATGATTGCTGAAATTAAAATTAAATTTTTATAAAAGATTGCTGTATACAAAATTTCTAATCACGAGATTCATATTTTAATGTTTTAAATTTTAACTTAATTTTCTTAATTGACATCTGTAATTTTATCATAGCTATCTAATTTATCGGTTAGATTTAATATTAACTACATGTATTTCATTTTCACTTTTTGTGTTGAATTTAATGGGCCAGAGTTTAATTTTAACTTAAAATTATTTTTTTTTCAATTTACATAGAGTTTCGCTTATGTATTAGTAGTGACAAATTTTAAAACAAATTAAAAGAAGTAATAATTGCATAATCGTACATAATTTTAGTTCATATTTGCACTGATTTCAATAAATCATTAATCAGTCTACATTGTTAATAATCAGAGATGTTTAGCTAGAAACACTTTACCTTTTTCTAACAACAAAAATTAAATAACCACATATATGTGCAAAACCTAATAATTAATTAAAGTTTATGTAAAGCACACACGTGTTTCTTTTTTTGTGGAATAACGCATATTATAATTAATACATATTCCAATTAATATTTCCATATTACTTACCGTAACGGGAAATCTGCGGGAGGACTGGAATTTTATCGCCGACAAGATATCCCTAACAATTTCTGTATCAGTGAGTGTGAGGGCGGACTTTTATTTAAACCCTGGCCAGATTATCCGCAAAGATCCCGCCAGGATCTCTGCCAAGAAATTTGGCAGCATTTCAATAATCATACTGTGTTGTCTGATATGTATTTGTTTCTCTTACAGAGCGTGCGTGAAGTTCACGATTCTCAAAATTTATGTCAGAATCTAAACGCGCACTCTTAGCTGTGTGCGAATAAAATCGGCCAGTTTTTCACACACTTCGCACGCATTGGTTTCAAACACAGTATGTGATGCTAGTGCGTGTAGGTGATTCACGGCTGGTATGGCAAACCACTTCACGCACTATCAGCAGAATATACTATTATGCATCTGTCCTGTCCTGCGGAAAAAACTAGTGACATTTGCTGTAGATGTTATGTTCCCGTGCATGATTGACGCAAAATAGTATATTTGTAGTGCATGTAAGACATGTAGTAAAAAGCAGTTAAAGGGTTCGCGGTCTAAACCTATTAACTGCTTATGACGTCTTATTGGAAATCCGTGATTTTTCTTACAACGGCTCAGTTAACTCTTAGAATGTTTGCGTCGAAAGTTTTTTGTGGCTACTTTAACGTCATCTTCGATGTTGTCTGCAGATCGCTGTGTAGACGAATGTATAGACGTTCTTGGGATTTTCATAGTTTTGTGCCCACTGGGTTGGCAGACCAAATAAACTGAAAGGATTCGCTATAGCATACCCTCATAGTATCCATATAGTTTCCCTTCCGTATCATGCAAAAATATTTTTAAAAAACAGCAAAATGAACATTTAACGTATTGCATTTCGGATTCTACGTTAAATGTGCTATTAGAATGTCACGGAGTAATTGCAATAGTTCGTTTTTGCAGCGTTAAGAATTTAAAAAATGTCATAACTTCTGCTGAAGAGACTTCAGGCGCATCCATAGTCGCTTAAGTAGTATGCTGCTACTGAAAGAAGATGCGCTTGAAGTCGCCTTCAACGTATGCTAATGGCAGGTTTTGTATTTTTACAATTTTTTAACGCTTCAAAAAAACTATTTCAATTATTACGTGACGTTCTCACGAAAAATTTATCGTAGAATCCGAATTGCAATAAATTCAAGGTTTATCTTACTGTTTTTTTTTTTAGTTTTTGTTGCATCCCGAGTCGAAATTTAGGCCCTACTTTGAAGCCGTAACTCCTACCTTAGCAGGCGCTGGACTTGTGGCATCAAAGCATGTTCTCTAGAATCTCACACCAATATGGATGAATAAAAATAAGATTTGCTATTTATCAGAAAAATAAATAATACCAGTATTATAAATATCAAGAATTTTCGCAATTATTTTTTTAGATATATTATTAATAGAATTTTTGGATTATGACGCTAAAGCATAGTGCATTTGAGGCTATATATTTAAATTAGATGCGGTGTTATTAATTAAATTAATACAATGTCAATCTTCATGATTTCAATAAAAATATCTCTTTATCTCTTTATTAAACAAAGATTAAAAAAAATCGTTCAGCATCATAATTAATCCAATTATACTAAAAATACAAATATGTCGTTCAAGATTCAACCTAATATTCGTCAGGAAATAAGTTTATATTAAGGGCATGTGATACTTAGAAAATTATCGATTTTACTAGTTTTAGGTTCCGACGGCTTTTTTTCTTTAATAATCAATATTTTATCATAAAAATTTGGGACATGATAGCGACCTCTCCGAATCAGTTTTCTCCGAATTCAGTTTTTAAAAACTTTCATTTTTGTGGAAAAAAAGCCGTCGGAACTGTACCCGATTGACCACACGACGAAGTATCACATGCCCTTAACAATAACAGTACTGGTTTTATACCCAATTGTCTGGTCGTCTCAAAATTCGAGATAAGAAGTCAATTATTTTTCATACATTTGGCTGTTCTTATTCTCCAAAAAATATGATAAAAAATTAAAACAGTAAACATGTTCTCACGAGAAGAAATAATTTTTTCCCCTAAATTAAGTAGTAGACACGTAAATACTAATATTTCTCTAAGAAAATGTTTCAGAAACTCTTAACTGTTTTTGTTTAGTAACAAAAATGATCAAACCATTGGAAAAGTGGTACTGTTCCTTGGAAAAAAAATGATTTTCTACATGAAATCATGTTACAAATAAATTAAACGTAATACTGTAATAAAAATTTAATAACAATCAGTAAATTTTAATATAAATATTAAATATATATTTCACTATATTTTTCAAATTTTTTATTTCATACATAATATTTGTTTTTAGCGATAGAAAATACTTCATTCTTATAAATTGTTGTGATTGTCAATCAGGTGTTACAGCCTTAAAGTAGGCTCTAATGTTTCATTCTCTAGGAGTTAAAAGTTTAAAGCTGGCCCGAGTCGAAATTTAGACCCTACTCTGAAGTTGCAGCTCCTTATTAAAGTCTGCTTTGACGCTATTTAAACTTATGGCCCTTGCTTTAAACTTTTAACTCCTGGAGAATGAAACATTAGAGCCTAATTTGAGGCTGTAACACCTCTCTGAAGCTACTTTAAACCTTTTGAGCCTACAATACTCGAACTTCATGAAAATAAAGTAAAAATTATTTTTTGCTTAGTTTAATTGAATTCATTGGTCATCTTAATGACTGAATGCACCTCAATTAAAATAATATTCAACTCAAGATTTAAACTAATTTTAATTAATTTTTTATATATAAATCAATACTTCTTTGCAATGCTTAATTACAGAAACATATTTACTCTGAAATGAAAATGTTAAAAATTTTATGAGAATGATATTCATACTGGAAAATTACTAAATATTGTCGATTTATAAGTTCTTATAAACATTTTTATCAATAATTAATTAAAGTTTGTCTACTCAACATTCATGTAGGTGATTGACAATCACAATAAATTATAAGAATACAATATTTTCTATCGCTAATAACAAATATTATATATGAAATAAAAAAATTGAAAAATACAGTGATATATATTTAATAATTATACTTAAATTTACTGATTTTTTTTAAAATTTTCATTACAGTATTACGGTTAATTTATTTGTAATACGATTTCATGGAGAAAATAATTTTTTTCCAAGGAACATTACCACTTTTCCCAAGGAACATTCCCACTTTTCCCATGGTTTGATAATTTTTGTTACTAAACAATAATATTTAAGAGTTTCTGAATCATTCTTTTATAGAAATATTACTATTTACGTGTCTACCACTTGATTTAGGGGGAAAAATATTTCTTTTCGTGAGAAAATGTTTACTGTTTTAATTTTGTTATCATATTTATTGCAGTATAAGTACAGCCAAATGTATGAAAAATAATTGACTACGTATCTCGACTTTTGAGACGACCAGACAATTGGGTATAAAACCAGTATTGTTATTGTTAATATATAATATTTATTTCCTGATAAACCTTAGGTTGAATCTTGAACTAGATAGTTGTATTTTTTAGTATAATTGGATTAATTATAATGCTGCACGATTTAAAAAAAATATTTGCTTGATACAGAGATGAAAATATATTTTTATTGAAATCAGCAAGATTGATATTGTATTCATTGAAGTAATAACTAACACAGAATCAAATTCAAATATGTAGCCTCAAGGTCTTTGTAAAGCGTATAACGTAGAATACTTCTAAAAAACAGAACCAATTTATATTGAACTCTTCAAAAATCGTTTCATATATTTAACGACTCAGAAGAAGTAATTATTCAATTAATTGTTTCGGATTTAAAAAGATTTTGGACCTTGAATTATTGGAAAACTGCTAAGGATTTTTATCGGAGACATCCTAACGCGTTTCGTTAACTGAATCGGTTAGGGCGTTAGGCGTTTGGTAAATACTCAGTGCGTGCATGTGATCCGGGTTTGTTTCTTAGTTCTTGCGGATTTTTCAGTACACTATGCTTTACCGTCAAAATCCAAAAATTCTATTAATAATATGTCTAAAAGAATAATTCCGAGTATCCTTGATATTTAAATCACTGATATTCTTGTATTTCTTCTGATAAATAACAAATGTTATTTCTATTCATTCATATTGGTGCGAGATTATAGAGAACCTGCTTTGATGCCGCAAGTCCTACAGTGTTAGTTTGAGCTTTAAAAGAGGGTCTAATTTGTCTTAAATACAGACCCTACTTTTACGCTAAACGTGGAAAAACGGCCGATTTCCGACACTTTTAGCGTCAAAGTAGGGCCTTAATTTCGACGCGGGGGAGGGGGGGGGTATAAGTTTAAATCAAGGATACGCTGTAGCGTATCGTTTCCGTTCATTCGGTCCGCCAGGGTTGCTTCCAATTGTTAAATAACGTTAAATTTTAATTCAAATTTTATAAAACTAACGTTTATTATTTTCCTCCAGTAAATGAACAAAAAATATTTTACGACTTTAAAAATTATTGAAAATTACAAAATAACGATTTTCCTTTGCCGTGTAAAATTTCTGAAATGTCAGTTAATATGTTTAGACCGCGGTCCCATCAGTTATAAAGACTTTTTTAAGCTGCTGCGCTCTTGTACTTTGAGCAAGATTACTTTTTCTATCTGCCGCGCTTGCACATTTCGAGTGAAAATGACCTTCTAAGACTACCGGAACCATAACCTCACTTCTCGCATTATGAGTTGACACATGCCGGACTAATTTTAAGTAGTATGCTCACCTCCGCATTGAAAAGTGCGAGTGGTACAACTTTTGAAAATAAAGTATGCTAATCAGGTTATGCGAGTTTGTTTTCTTTTGCTACCACTCTGCTGGAAGTAAAAACATTCAAGAAGATAGAAACATATGGATAGAAAAAGTTAGAGATATTCAATCCTTTCCAAATGCACACTTTGCATCCCACAAATTCTATCTTTTTCTTTCTATGCCCTATCCGTCGCGTGTACTCAGATCTATCTCTTTATATGCCTGACTCTATCCCTCACACTCACAACTGTATATCTTTTTCTAGCCACGGTGTTTACAACCGTCTATCTTTCTCTATCCACTGAATCTCTGACACTGATACTGACTCAAAAATGTGGTATTGTTATCCGTTTCGAAAATAATAATATATTTCAAATTTTAAACTCCCGCAAAATAGCATTAAAACAGCAAGGGCATATATTACTAACAAGAAAATTCCTTAGCTTTACGACTTACAAGTCGAAGTTCGAACTCTGCAAAGGCGTCTGCTGACCCCCAATTATAGTCGCGCGCCCCGCTAACGATAGACGTGGATGAGCGGAGGATTCGTTTGGATAAACGACTAGGATTGAAGAAGATAGGGCTATCTCAAATTTAAAAAATATATATAGAAATGGATTTACTTGGATAGAAACATAGGGATTAGAAAATATAGACGAAATTTAATATTGCGTAACGGAGATAAAAGGATAAAAGTGGATGAGCTGTGGATTAATTTATATAGAAAGATTGAGATTCAAAAAGATAGGGCAATTTATATTTCAGAAAATATGGAAATGGATTCACTTGGATAGGATATTAGGGATTAAGAAAGATGAAATTTTTCATTGCCCAACGGATAAAAAATGATAGAGGTAGATAAGTGGAGAAAGGATTTAGATAGAAAGACTGGGATGCAAGGAGATAGGCCTATCTTATAGTTCAGAAAAGATAAAAATGGATTCACTTGGACATGAAAATAGGGTTTAAAAAAGATATATGAAACTTAAGATTACCCAAAGGATAGAAAAGGATAGAGGTGGATAAGCTGTGGATTTATTTTGATAGAAAGACGGGGATTCAAGAAGATAAGGCTATCTTAGATTTTAGAAAGATAGAAAAATATTCAATGAGATAAGAAGATAGGGCTTGAAAAAGAAAGACATGATGTTGGATTGCCTAACGAATAGAAAAATATAGGCGTGGATAATCGAAAAACACATTCCTTTGAAATGAAACATTAGAATAGGGATTGGGAGTGGAAAGAAAAGGATAAATGTGGATAAATGGTGGATAGAGATGGATAGGAAAATTGTTATTCAAAAGAATAGAAGTGATTGCAGATTGGAATAAAGATAGACAATGATCGAAGGGATAGACCTGGTATCAAGGTGGATACATCGGTTCTTTCCATTTAAATCTTAAAGATAGAAAATGATTCAAACGGATAGACTATCCATTTACTTCCAGCAGGGCAGCAGAAGTTTTTCGAGATGTCAAGTAAAATGAGTGTGTCAAAGGTGTAAACTAGAATAATTAATTTTTATTATTGACGTAGGTTATTTTTACCAGGATCGTATCTCCGTAGCTCAGTTGGTAGCGCATCAGACCGGCAATCTAAAGGACCTGGGCTCATATCCCAGCGGAACTAGAGAGCATTTTTTTCATAATATTAAGATTAATCAATATATTAATCATATTGATTTAGACCAAGTAGACAAACAAAATTAACATCGAAAACTATTAATTAATTTTCATGTTTTGAAAGAAAAATCTTACAAGTATAAGGACTGACGTTGACATTCAGCTTGTAAGGAGATTTTGAAGAAAATATTCTCCTCTCTTTGTAGCTCAGTTGGTGGAGCAGCAGATCGGCAATCTGAAGAACCTGGGTTCATATCCCAGCGGAGGTAGAGAGCATTTTTTTACAATCTTAAGATTAATCAATATTTTAATAATATTAATTTGCATCAAGTAGGCAAACAAAATTAACTTCTAAAACTATAATAATTAATACTTTTGGTTATTTTGAATTATTAATACATACGTTACGTGGGTTTCATAAGATTGCGAATGTAATGGAGTAAATGAGACCGACTTTTTTTTAGTCAACCTGGCGGACCGAAGGAACCGAATGGAGCCTCTACAAAGTATCCGTAAATACTCCATTGGTTCCCCATTCGGTTCCTTTTTAAAAAAAACTCGAAAAGGCAGCAAAATCAACGTATAAGTTGTTGAAATTCAGATTCTATGTTAAAATTCCCTATAGAAGGTCACGGAATAATCGCAATAGTTTTTTTTTGCAATGGTAAAAAGTTAAAAAAAATAAAAGACGTATAACGCCAGTTGACTGCTACACTTCAAACGCATCATCTGTAAGTAGCAGTCAATAGGTGTTATAGATCTCATATATTTTTTAAACTTTTTACCGCTGTAAAAAAATTATTGCGATTACTCCATGAGTTTCTAAGAAAAAATTTAACGTAGAATCCAAATTTCAACAGTTTAAAAGTTGATCTTGCTGTTTTTTTGAGTTTTTTAAAAAGGAGCCCAATGGGGTCTTTACGGGTACTTCGTAGAGGCTCCATTCAGTTTCTTTGGTCTGTCAGAGAAGCTGCCATATTTCAAACGATTTTTTAAATTTATAAATTATCGAATGATTAAAAGAAATCATGCGCAAATTTTACAAGATTCCTTTTGCTATGTTCAGTTCTAGATGTTATAAAGGGTTTTGCGGCATATGAGTTCGTGACAAAAATTATAACGTTTAGAAGTATTTAAAAAACCAATCGGCGGTAATCTGAAATTCCAGTGATAGATACGCAATTCAAAAGCCTTCGAAACCCATTCAAAAGAATTGAATGGATTTTTGTTTCTTGGGTAGTATGTTGCCACCTGCGTCGCAGCCTTGTTTTCTCAGGTTTCCACTGTATGGTGATAGTAGCCAGCCAAAATTCTTCGTTACCCCGCGGACCGCATGAACAAAAAGGATACCCTACCGATAGAAATCTCAGAGTATATGCTAAAGATTTTCAAGGCTCTGAGAAGCTGTGAGAAATTCTCCGCTGGCAATGAGGTAGATATATTTAGAGGTCCAGGTAGCTCGTTTAAATGTTTTGAAGGCTCTAAAATGTCCTTTCTGAAGTTGAAATAAAAATACCATCATAAATAACAAGCAGAGAGGCTAAAGTTAAAATAAGAATCCGATCATAAACAATAAGCAGAGGCTATTTCAATAGTGTAGCCGCAACTCAAGGGTCCTTTGTTAAGCTTTCAGATTAAAATTCAGAAATAGATTTTTTTAATTTCATAGTTAATAGACGTTTCTCGTAAATGGAATAAGATATGCCAAAAAAGACAATGTTTTTTTATTTTATTCGAAAATTGTATATTAGTATATCATTTACAATTATAAATAAGTATGATAAGAAAATTCATCAATTAGAAAAAAATTGTCAATAATTTGCAGAAAGATTTAAAAGGGAGAGTCGTGTTAGTGACAGTCAACTATTGTAAATAACTCTGCCCGCCCGGTACGTGAGGAATTCAAAAGAACCATTATATGACCATTGCATCACTCTTAAAAGGACCTCTAAAAGAACCTTGAAAATGACTCAAACCTCTCTTAAATCTCTGAGACGAAATCATTCAAATCGAACCTGCGGATAGTCTTAAACCGGCCAGGCTATTTCGCCTGAGAATACTCTGAGATTTCTATCGGTAGGGTACTGTACAAAGTATCCTCATAGTATCACTTCCGTTTCATGCAACAAAAACTAAAATAACAGCAAGATCAACTTTTAAATTGGTGAAATTCGGATTCTGCGTTAAAATTTCCATTTGAAGGTCACGGAGTAATCTCAATAGTTTTTTTGCAAGGGTAAAAAGTATTTAAAAAATCTATAATGCCTGTTGACTGCTACTTACAGATGATGCGTTTCATGTGATTAAAGCCACCTTTTGCCCATGTAAATGATAGGTATTATATTTTTTAAAGTTTTTAACGCTGAAAAAAAACTTTCAATTACTCCGTGACATTCTAAGGAAAAATTTAACGTAGAATCTGAATTGCAACAAGTTAAGGTATATTGAAAAAATTTCACGGACCCGCATGGTGAAGATTTCAGTTCGCTCCTGGCTTAGAATTCGTAGGATGTGTGTATTCGTATAGTTACCACTACAATGCCAGCGGCAGACTCGTAGATCGTGCTACGTCGCAATTAAAACCGAACCATCGCTGATCAACTGTCATATGCGTTTGAATAGCTTGGTACAGCAGATAAGCTGGAGAGAGGGAACAGTGTTGCTGCTATGCGATGCTGTTACGTTTATCAGTTTGAAAGTGACTAAAATTTCAATGTTTTTCATTGAATTATCTATGAAACTGCATGGTGGAAAAACTTGATGTATATTTTTTAAAATTTTTATTAATACCGACATTTTTTAAATTTCTCTACCAGAGCGTTTAATTACTATAAATTAAAATGTGGAGGGTGCCTATGAACTGTTCATGAACTACATAGTAATTATCTCCGCATCAGTATGGTTAAAAAATTTGAAATTAATTTAGCATATAAATAATTATTATATTTAAATATAGCTCTTTTTTCAAAAAATGCAACCAGACATTGATTTTTTTATATAAAACCTTAAATGCCCATTTTTCTGCTTTTTTTTTAGTTCTTGTTGCATTATATAGAAGGGATATTATGTGGATATTATAAGGATACGCTGTAGAGTATCATTTCCGTTCACTTGGTCCGTTAGGGTTGCAATTCCAATTGCAAGGTTTCATGTTCATACATACATGTTTTTAAATTCTATACTTATTACTTTTATAACGCACTCATTTGATATCCGAAATATTGACATTCATGTAACTAAAAGTATTAATTATATTATATACCGTTTATACACTTATATTACTTGACAGCTCAAAAAACGTTTGCTGGTTTCAAAAGAAAACCAACTCGCATAACCTGATAGACGTAATTTATTTCTAAAAGCTGCTTGGAACATTTCCGTATGTGAGAAGAGGGCACTTCGCGCTTGCGCTTTATGTAAAAAGTGATTACTGCTTACAGGCCTCTGCAGAGCTGCCAGATCATGGATGAAATTTACCCCCACCATACCTACCGTTTGGGAGCCGCAAAACAGAAGGTGAATGATTACCACTGTGAGTTCGTGTGGAAGCCGAAAATGCACGATTCGACTTCGGTTTTCTGCTATACGATGATTGCCGAACTGAAAGCTTCGGCAGACTTCGGTGGTCTTCTATTTATATCTCGATCCGCATTTGAAAAAAATGGAAGAAATTGGCGAATTTAATGTTTCGCGTGATTCTTCATTTCATTTTCATTTTAACAAAATTTTTTTTTTGGGAAAAAACTAATTGTTCTAGTTGAAAAATTAAGTATTTCTATTAAAAGTTAGTCAACTATTAATTAGAATTAATGTTATATTTCTTTATTCATAATGTGTCCCCTAAGGGTTTACATGACTTCCATTCCTCACGGAAAGATTGTAAGGAATGGAAGTGATGTAAACCCTTAGGGGACACATTATGAATAAAAAAATATAACATTAATTTTAATTAATAGTTGACTATCTTTTAATAGAAATAGTTAAACTTTCAACAAAAACAATTAATTTTTTCCAAAAATAATTTTTTAAATTAGTTATAAACCAAAAATTTAAGTTTTTATCCAAAACGCTGAATTGTATAAGAAAAAAGGCATTTTTAATCAAATACATGTGATTCGCACAAAAGAAATTTATTTTCCACCAATAATAATTTTCTATACAAAAATTAATGTTCAATCATAGTTAAATTTTCGACAAAAATATTAATTTTCTTGTCGTTTAAAGAATTTAATTTTTAAACAAAACCAAAATAAAAGAAAATTCTACAAAATAGTTAAATTTTCAGAAAACAAATTTTTTCAACTAAATAGATAAATCATCAACCTAGAGCTGAAATTGTTCAAATTCGTTAAAATTCATTGAAATTATAAAAATAAATTCAAAATTACTTGAAATCTTTAAAAAGATTCACAGATATTTAAAATTCTTAAAAATTTTTTAAAGCTTTTGAAAGTTCCTTGAAAATTTGAAAATTCCCTGAAATATTTCAAATCCTCCAAAATATCATATTAAATGATTGTAATCAATGAAAATTCCTTGGAATCTTTAAAATTCTCTCAAATTTTTCAAATCCTTCATAATATTTTGAAATGCCTACGACTTTTTTTTAAGATTTTTAAATTACTTTGGAATTTTGAAAAATAAGCCTTCTAATAATTTTTTAATTCTTTGAAATTCCTATAAATTATAAAAATAAATTGAAAATTCGTTGACATCTTTTAAAATATCCTCAAAATCTTGAAAAATCTTTTGAAATCTCTTAAAATTTTGAAAAGCTTCAGATTGAAATTTAAAAAAGAGAAAAGTTTCAAAACGTTAAATATTGAAATGTTTGTAGATTTGAGTTTTGAAAATGACATCAATAAAAATTCCCAACTTTCGAAATTTTATTTTCAAACATTTTTAACTATGAAATATGAATAATTTTCAACTTGATGGGATTCAAGTCTTCAAATTTAGAATTGCAAAACTGGAAGTTTATTTATAAAAAATTAATAATCATAAATAAATTGAATGCTTTCAAAATTTAAATGTATGTTTTTCAATTGGACAATCTCTCAATGAAATTAGTTCAGACTGAAATGTAGAAAACAGAAAAATTGTAAAAAAAAGAAGCAACTGTTTGTAGATTAGTTAGACTATTAAATTAAAATTTTTAATAGAAATTACTCGTGTTAAAGTTTAACCATTTTTATAATGATTTTTGTGTATAATTATAAAATTACATGTATATTTTTTTAGGGTATTTTTATATTTTCAAGGAATTTTCAAGAGATTTCAAAAGCTCTTAAAGGATTTGATATATTTTAGGATATTTTAATAGATTTAAATGATGCCAAGGAATTTTCAATTGATTACAGCAATTTAATATAAGATTTTAAAGGATTTGATATAATTAAGGATATTTTAATAGATTTCAAGGAATTTTAAAATGATTTTAATAATTTAGTATGAGACTTTAAAGGATTTGAAATATTTCATTTTTTTTCAATTTCAAGATATTTTCAAGAGCTTTAAAAAATCTCAAGAGATTTCAAAAGATTTGTAAGAATTTTAAATATTTGAGGAAGCTTTAAAATGTGCCAAGGAATTTTTAATTGATTACAGTAATTTAATAAGAAATTTTAAAGGATATGAAATATTTCAGGTTATTTTTAAAATTTCAAGGAATTTTCAAGAGCTTTACAAAACTTTAAGAGATTTTAAAGGATTTTAAATATTTTAGACAGTTTTAAAACATTTTAAGGAATTTTCAATTATTTTCAATAATTTCAAGAAATTTTAAAGAATTTAAACTATTTTTTTCAATTTGTACCTGGTTGAAAGTGGAACTGCTTTGTTAAAAATGTAGTTTGCTTTGGTTGATGATTTATCAATTTAGTTGAAAAAATTTGTTTTCCGAAAATTTAACTATTTTGTAGAATTTTTGTTTGGTTTTGCATACAAATTAATTTCTTTTAACTACAAGAAAATTAATCTTTTTTGTCGAAAATATAACTATGATTGAACATTAATTTTTGTATAGAAAATTATACTTAGTGGGAAATAAATTTCTTTTGTGCAAAGTTCATGTATTTGATTAAAAATGCCTTTTTTTCTTATTAAATTCAGCCTTTTTGATAAAAATTTAATTTTTTGTTTAAAAATTTAAATATTTCGTTTAAAACAAATTTAACCAATTTTTTTTGCGGAAAACTAATGGTTTTAGTTGAAAATTAAACTAATTTTATTAAAAGTTAGTCAACTATTAATTAAAAATAATGTTATATTTTATAATTATAATATTAACATTAATTATATATATAATAGTAATAGTATTCATACTATATAGACCTGAAAAACATAACCTCAAAATTGACTCATGCATGAAATGAAGAATCGCGCGAAACATTAAATTCACCAATTTCTTCCATTTCTTTCAAATGGGGATCGAGATATAAATAGAAGACCACTGAAGTCTTTTGAAGCTTTCAGATCGGCAATCATCGTACAGCAGAAAACCGAACTCGAATCGTGCATTTTCGGCTTACACACGAACTAACAGTGGTAATCATGCACCTTCTGTTTTTCGGCTCTCAAACGGTAGGTATGGCGGGGGTAAATTTCTTCCACGATCTGGCAGCTCTGGGCCTCTGGCATTTACGGTGCCGTTGCTCCTGCGAAATAGCATGTACGGAGAATGGTCTTTTTATTATTTTTTCGTGAAGTATACCAACTATAAGTTGTAATTTACTATTCATTACGGGTGCGTTAGCGATTAACTATCGACTGTTTTTAAAAAATCAGAAAATGTTGGATACCTTAAATTTTCGTTAACTTATACATTTTCCATGAATTTCCAGAAAGTTTGTTTTAGTTATTCCTCAAATGGAAAATTCCCGGCATTTAAAGTAATTGCCATCGGCTCATCTTTGGGTCGTCTTTGGCTCGCCTCCTACTCGCATACAACTCCCTTCCAAATCGACTCCAGTTCCTACAGCAAACTTGACAGTCTTGACACTCATGTGGAACTGCTTACTTTCTGCACTAGCATAGCACAATATATTATTATGGCAAATGTTACTGACTATATTTGGGTTTTCCGATGGACAGCAGATATACTTATGGAAACGAAACAATCATCTGACCCATTACAAAGACTGAAATGTTATTTATTATTTGGTAACTTCGCTTGTGGCATAATGATGCTTTACATTCAAAAAATTTTAATCCCGCATTTCTTAAATTGAAATTTTTCAAGTGCGAGCTAATGAGTTATTTCCCTTGATCAATTCTTCCACGGGAATCGAACGAGTCAATAATTGACTCTTAGCGATTAAGGAATCAAGACGAGGTAGTAAATGAGAAGCTGAAAGAAAACTGCATGACAAATTATTAATTTATTCTTTTATTTAAACGCCTTACATAATACGGGTCCAAAGTGAAGAGGGGAGCATACAATACTTGTCTGATTTCAAGGGCATTCAAACAATCGCCTCCTTCAAGAACATAAATTTTGCAATAAGAATTCGTAAATTTCTTCTTGAACCGTACAATTATTGATTTTCGAATCCTATAATATATAATTTGAAATCGCTGCTACCACCTTCTCAAGATTTTCAGTAACTTTCAATACAAAAAAGTAATTTGAATTTACTACTTGGCCAGCACAATAATTTCATTAAGATGTTCGTTCTATAGTATAATAAATTGCACCCTATACGAAGCCTCACTTATATGCAAAGAAAACCTTTTTCAGTTAGAAAACTAAGTGATTGCAATTAAATCTCGTTAGATAATCTTCAATGTTTGATGTAAAAATTGATCCGTGTAAGCCTCATGAAGTCTGCTCCCAAATTGATTTATGTTACATCTTTTATAGGTATAAACCAACCGGCATAATCAGCAACAGTCAAAGCGCAAATATGCTAACGAGATTTAAACGCTTATTTAAGGAGAGACCATTCATAAATAATTTGGGAGTCTTGATGAGGTAAAATATTTGTTAAACGTAGACGCATGTATAAGAGAGAACAGTATTGTAAAGTTCTGAAAGGTAGAGTCTGGAAAATGTTGTATTTTTATGTGTAAAATACATCGTTTTAATGAATCAAAGTTAATTTAAAAGTGGGATAAGAAATTATAATATTCTATATTCTTCGAAAAATAAAGCCTTTTGAGATATTTGAATCATTGAGAAGTTTGGCTTTATAAAGCAGAAATATACGCAAAAATTGTCAAATGCGTATTTTAAAGTAGAAAAGTCGTCGCAGAAAAAAAATTAAATCGTCCCTCGAGTTATCGAAAAGGAAAAATGTCGGACTTGCTATTATTTATGAATGGATCAATTTTTGATACGTTGCATTTACGCTGTTTCAAGAGTATCGTTCTCTTCTTTTCTGATTCTAGAAACGGCTGATTAGAAGACATTGGCTGATTATAGATGACATCGACTGAGCGAAAAAGAATTATTTATATGATAAGCAAGTTGGAGGAGCTGCATTCTAAAATTAAACTTTGTCGATTAACGTGCCACGTGGATTTTATTCCTGGTGGGTTCTAGTCCTCAATCATAAGAAAATTGTTCAAACTTAAGGATACCTGATTTTCGTATCAACGACCGTTAATATAAGTCTTTAAACGTTTGTGCCATATAAGTCGTATGTACAGCCGTGTGTCTGCGACACTTTTGAGAAATTAGCAACGCGATTTGACTGCAATTCCTCATGCCACCGTAGATTATCTGCGTATATACTAGAACTGAAAATTGTTTAGAAGTTAAAATTGTAGAAATTCAATCGAGTTAAAATGAATTTATATTCATTTGTGAGAGGAAAGAGTGTGTAGAAAATTGCCAATTCGAGTATTATTGTCTCTTGATTTCTTTTGTACAATCTTGTACATTTTGAATTTTCTACTACTTTTCCGCAATTTTATGTAATATTCAATGAAGGAAGAGTCTTATCGAAACTTTAAAGAAAGTATC
>NC_046665.1:31760775-31764154 GCF_010883055.1 Belonocnema kinseyi | reverse complement strand
TACGTTAGATGTTGGAAATATTTATTTAAAGTTTTAAACTAAAAAATTGGTTAAAGGAACATTTTCTGCATTTTTACTATACAAAACCTTTCCCTTTTTTAATATAAAAAGTTTTAAAGTGTACGCTATACGTCAAGCGTTATAAATCCCAATAATTTAAGTAACTATTTCAAATTTTTTGGTCATAGTGAAGTGTGACGTTGACGGTCACTCAAAGGTTATTTAAACTTAATCAAGGTTTGGAAACATTTTAGAAGCGCAGCTTCTGAACATAATTCATAACGCCCTTACTTATTTATTTTAGCAAGGATCATTTAAATGTAACCTTTGACATGACCTTTCCCATCGCCTTCAAGGCCATTTCAAGGTCAATTTAAAATACAGAAGTCCCCTTATTTGTCGTCGGTGATCGAAAGAGCGGGAAATTTTCTTCTCATGTTTTGGGGTGCTTGATTATCGTGAGTCCCTTTGCCTCTCACATTTCGGGGTTCTTGATTATCGTGAGTCCATTTGCCTCTCTGGTCTAGTTATAGGCAACAGAGTGTACAAGATCTTTATCGCAAGTGTTCAAATTGTTGTCAACTCACTTCTCGACAGGGTGCCAACGGATGATAGAAACCATTAACAGCATTTTGGATGATTTTTTTGTGCAAGTCTGCTAAATTTCGAGGTTTGTTTTATAAACTCGATCTTTTAGATCAGCGATTCCCAAACTTTTTTTGCTCTTTCTGGGGAGCGGTAGGGTCGCCACCCTCAAATTTTTTTCATAATACTTAAACCCAAGGGGGGCACTTGAGAGCCTGTGATGCGGGCATGTGTTGGCTTGTCGCGCTTGACCTTCCCATTATAAGAAACTTATAGCCGAAGAGGAAAAATGGAAAATTTAGTGAAATATTCATTAGCGAATTTTAATAGGCAGCGTTAGATTTTCTGGACTATGACGAGAACATTAGAAAAAGATAGACAGAAATCGGTTAATGACTTTAAAAGTTATTGCACTTTTGTTACGCTGCAAAGTAGTCCAGTAATGTATTTTCTTGGACAAATTTAGTAAAATATTAACCGATTTTTATGAACTTTTTTTTCCATATTTCTAAAACTATATCACGAAATTGATTCAGCTCATTTATGTTTAATTGTATCATACCTTCATAACTTCAGTTATTGTAAAAGGTCTCAATCTCAGAATAATGAAAGGCTTTCATGGTAGGTCAAAAAAATAGTCCCATGCTCACAGCGGGGACTCTACCTTGAAGCCTACCGAGCTACCCGGCCCGGGGTGGCATCCCCCTACCGCTGGGTAGCCACCCTACCCAGGGCAGCATTTTGGGAATCGCTGTTTTTGATGACCCCAAAAAAAATAGTCCAGGGGTGTTAAGACAGGTGATCTAGCTGGACATCTATTTGTGTCTCTACATCCTATCCACCGATCAACAAACACTGTAGCGTCTACCTGGTCCGTAGTGAGGCGGAGTACCATCCTGTTGAAACCATGTGCCATCAAAGTTTTCTCCAGTAGCCTCTCTTATTGCTGGAACTATTTCATTTCCTAGTATAATCTCATACGTATCAGTATAAAAGTTTCACCCTCAATAAAAAACGGTCCTAATTCTATTGTTGAGTATTCCAGCCGAAACTTTCACTTTTTGTAAATAATGCGATTTCTCTTCTCGTGAACAATGAGGGTTTGCATCTGTGCAATATATACAATTATGCGTGTTTAAACTTCTGTATAGTTGAAACGTTGCTTCATCCTAAAACGCTATATTAGATGGAAAGTTGACATTTTCTTCTGTGCGTAACAGAATTCAGGAAATTCAATTCAGAATACTCATCGCGACGATCGAAAGCAGCTTCTTTAAACTTGTAATCAAGCATAACTTTCAACGGATAAAAATTCACTTTCTGAAGAATGTTGCGCACAGAGAGACCTTGCTGATGACCTTGTCAGAGCAAGAGGGAGGAAGATGACCTTTGACCTAAGTACATTTTTGAACGCAAAATTTTCAGCTTTTTCGATTGTCTACGTCAAATATGGTGGTTTCTATTTTTTTTAAGTTGACTTGAAAACACTTTTTGGATACCCTCTGAAATTAAACATGTAGATAATAATAACAATAATTATTATTATCAATAAAGATTTAAGAGGTGCAAGAAATTGAAATCTTCAAAATAGTAATGTTTTAAATAGAAGATTTAAACAATTTAACTACTTTTTAAACTGTAAAAATATTAAGATTGGAATCGACACTTTCAACAAAGGATTTTAAAATAAATTGTTATTTAAAATCAATACATTTATCAATCTAAATGTGATTTAAAATAATAAAGGACCCCCCACAAATTCATTGAAAAAGGTCTCGGTGGATTTTTCTAAATTTTGGATAGTTGTAGAACATGTCGTCCCGTATAAAAAAGTTCGTATGCCAAAAAGTACAAAAATGGACAGTTTTTCGTTCGTATCGCATCGAAGGTCGCTTTTCCTGCATGCTAGAGTAGACCTACCGAAACTCGAGGGCTGTTTGACCCAACGCTCAGGGATCATGCTCAACTCAGTGCCTCTTTCATATTTTGTACTGAGGACCCCCCCCCCCCATAAATAATATACGTGCCTGAAGTTCGAGAGGAATATTTTTTCGTTAGTGTTGCGTCCAAAGCCGCTTTTTGTAGCCCCTTTGTCATTTTGTAGTTTAAGACATCTGGATTAAAAATATACGTCTCTGAAGGTCGAGAGAGGAATACATTTTCGTCGATGTTACCTCCAAAGCAGCTTTTTATGCACGCTAGAGTAGACATACCGACACTCGAAGACCGTTTGAAACCACGTTCAGGGATCATTTACAACTCTGTGCTTCTTTGATATTTTGTTGTTCAGGAACCTCTGATGGATAGTGTACATGTCTGAACCATGTACATGTGCCAAACAGTCCTCTAGTGTCGGTATATCTGTGTTAGCATACATGAAAAGCGACTTTCCCTGGTGGACCGAAGGAACCGAAAGGAGCCTCTAAAAAGTACCCTTAAAGACCTCACTGTGTCCTCCTTCGGTTCCTTCTTAAATATATAAAAAACATTTTTAGAAAGCAGCAAGATCAACTTTTAATTTGTTGAAATTCGGATTCTACGTAAAAATTTGCATTAGAAACTCACAGAGTAATCGCGATACTTTTTCTTACAGCGTTAAAAACTTTAAACGATAAAATACCTGTCATTTACATGGGCCGAAGGCGGATTCAAGTGCATCTTACTTTTAGTAGCAGTTAATAAGCGTTCCGTCAGTAACTACCAGGTGTATACATATGAAACCGGTATTTTTTCAAGAAAAAAACACATTTATTTCAAGAGAATGATAACAAATATTTTATTCAAAGTATGCGCC
>NC_046665.1:31757703-31760675 GCF_010883055.1 Belonocnema kinseyi | reverse complement strand
ATACGCCAATTAGCACAAATGGTAAGTTCCGACAGTGCCTACAAGTGTGCCTACTAGCCGCTAGATGGCAATACCGGTTTCATATGTATACACCTGGTATAAGAATTTTGTCTGGATGCTAACGCCACGCAGTGGAAACCTCAGATAACAATGCTGCGATGCAAGTAAGAGCAGTTAAGCAGTATCCTTGAGGTTAAAAGACGAGATGTCAGGACTAAAGGTAAAGAATTTGTTTAAATTCCCATTTTTCATATTATTCTTATAGGAGAGGTATTAAATTTGGGTAAATTAGACATATACATTATTACATATATTTATTTAAATTTAATTGCCAATTTTGAATTTTATTTTTAAACTTCGCACGCAACATACTACTTGAGCTATTATGGATGCACTTAAAGTCACTTTCAGCAGAAGTAATGACATTTAAAAAAAATTTTAACGCTGAAAAAAAGTATTGCGATTACTTCTGGAGTTTCTAATGAACATTTGAACGTAGACTCCGAATTTCAACAATTTAAAAGCTAATCTTGCTGTTTTTTGAGTTTTTAAAGAAGGAACTGTAGAGGGACTCAGCGGGGTCTTTAAGGATACTTTCTAGAGGCTCCGTTCGGTTCATCCGGTGCGCCAGGATTATACGTAGTACCGAAGAAAAAGTATCCTTCTCTCGACCTTCAGATACCCATATTATTGATCAGGGGGCCCTAAACTATACAATATCAATTACGCATGGAGTTGGGAAGGATCCATGATCGTGGCGCCAAACAGTCCTCGAGCTTCGGTATGTCTCGTTACCATGTATGAAAAGCGGCATTGGACACAACATCAACCAAAAAGTATTCTTCTCTGGATCTTTAGACCTATACATTATCGATCAGAGGGCCCTAAGCTACAAAATATCAATGAGGCACGGAGTTGGGCATGATCCCTGAGCGTGGCGCCAAATAGTTCACGAATGTCGGTATGTATCCTTTAGCATGCACGAAAAACGGCTTTGGAGGCAACACCAACCAAAAAGTATTCTTCTTTCGACCTTCAGACACGTATATTATTGATCGGGTCGTCCTAAATTACAAAATATCAAAGGGGCACCGAGCTGGGAATGATCCCTATGCGTGGCGCCAAACCGTCTTCAAGTGACGGTATGTCTCCTTTACTGTGCATAAAAAGCGGCTTTAGCGGCAACAACAACGAAAAAGTATTCCTCTCTTGACCTTCAGATACGTATATTATTGATCAGGGAGTTCTAAACTACAAACTATCAAAGAAATGCAGAGCTGGACATGATCCCTAAGCATGGTGCAAATCCGTCTTTTAGTGTTTGTATGTCTCTTTCAGCATCCTCGCTGACCGAAGGAACCGAATGGAACCTCAACAAAGTACCCGTAAAGAACCCATTGGGTCCCCATTCGGTTCCTTTTTAGAAAACTCGAAAAAAAAGCAAAATCAACTTTTACATTGCTGAAATTCGGTTTCTACGTTAAAATTTCCTATAGAAGGTCATGGAATAATCGTAATACTTTTTTGCAACGGTAAAAAGTTCAAAAAAATTTAAGACGTATAACGCCTGTTGATTGCTTCTTACAGACGATGCGTTTAACGTGTAGCAGTCGACAGGCGTTATACGTCTTATATTTATTTTAAACTTTTACCGTTGCAAAAAAAAATATTACGATTATTCTGTGACTTTCTATAAGGAATTTTAACGTAGAATCCGATTTACAACAATTTAAAACTTGATTTTGCTGTTTTTTTTTTAGTTTTTTTTAAAAAGGAACCGAATGGGGACCCAATGGGGTCTTTACGTGTACTTTGTAGAGGCCCCATTCGGTTGCTTCGGTCCGCCAGGGCATGTACAAAAAGCGGCTTTGGATGCAACACCAACGAAAAAGTTTTCCTCCTTCGACCTTCAGGCACGAATATTATTGATCGGGGGGTCCTAAACTATAAAATATCAAAGGGACACAGAGCTGAGTATAGTCCCTGAGCGTGGTGCCAAACCATCTTCTAGTGTCGGTATGTCTCCTTTAGCATGCACCAAAAGCGGCTATGAACGCAACATCAACCAAAAAGTATTCTTCTCTCGACCTTCAGACACGTATATTATTTATGAGGGGGTCCTAAAGTGCAAGATATCAATTAGGCACGGGGTCGGGCATAATCCCTGAGCGTGGCGCCAAACAGTCCTCGAGTTTCGGTGTGTGTACACCAGCGTGCACGAAAAGCGACCTTTGATGCGATACGAACGAAAAACTGTCCATTTTTTTTACTTTTTGGCATAATAACTTTTTATCGGAGATGTACTGATCTACAACATATCCCAAATTTAGAAAAATCCACTGAGACCTTTTTTCAATGTATTTTGTGCGGGGTCCTATTAAAATATTTACATAAACCTACCATCACTACATGTTCAACATAAAATTATAATTTAAAAACGTAAACTTTTCTCAGCAGTACGAGCTCGACAATCATAAAGATACCTATATAGAGCGTGTCCACTTGTGAGTTACGTGCATTTTGCAGTTAAAAAACGGATAACTGCACGTAACTCACAAGTGGACACGCTGTGAATTGGTATCTCCATGATTGACGAGCTCGCACTGCTGATAGAAGTCCCTATCAGTGATCCCAGATCTGAAACGAGATGTGGTCCAATACTATGACAGGGCTATGTCCGTGTGAATATAGTAGAAGACGCTGTAAATGACTGAGTTGCGCGCGCAACCCATTTCTCCTCTTTTGAATTTAAAAACTCGAAGGTACACTATTGTCGGTCGGAGCACTTCGGCGATTCTATTTATATATCTATCTGCTAACTGCTTTGAAATAAACTCAGGAGATTGGGATTTTAATATTTCCAGATTTCGATGCTGACGATTCTCATGATTTGAATAGATCGCCCGCCTCTTGATATGCGTATATTTTGAGGTTATGTTATTTCATGTATAAAATATAAATTACATAAATAT
>NC_046665.1:31745607-31757603 GCF_010883055.1 Belonocnema kinseyi | reverse complement strand
GCCATTCAGCTTTCGGCACGGTTTTCACACCTCCGCTTGGGGGTTAATTCCTTCGGGACCACCCCTGGACAATTGTCCGCGACTACCTATTTATTTTTGTAATCATATTCAGCAGAAACCCTTGGTACAGGGACCCTCTATCCGCAACCCGATTACGCGTTCGGTGGCTTTGTCATAGGCCCTTCGGTTTGATTCTAGAGGAATCAAAACCGAACCGAATGTATATACGTATATTAATAATGATAATATTATAATTATGTTATATTATAATAGTCTTATTTATATCTTGACCCGCATTTGAAAGAAATTAAAGAAATTGGCGATTTTGGAATTTATCTCGTTTGGATAAAAACTCAATTATTTGATTGAAAAATTAATTATTTTGTTGAAAATGTGACTATTTTGTAAACAAAAGTTCTCTTTTCTGTCAAAAGTTCAACTACTTTTTTAAAATTTTTTTATTTTCGTTTCAAAAAATCTCTGATCCAATTCAGAAATGCATCCAATTGCTTTAAAAAACTTCTTGTTCCAATTCAAAATTCAGGATGAAATTAAAAAGTTCAAAATTTTAAATCTGAAAATAATTTTTTTGACGTGGAAATCTTTTGAATTTTAAACTTTTAAAACTGAAGCTTGACAAATTTTTAATTCAGAAATATTTCATTTAAAGGCTCAATAATTCATACGTATAAAACTCAAACTTTTAACACCTTTTAATTTTACAATTTTTAAAATTAAATTATTTTAAAATACGAAATTACCATTTAAAAATTTTTATGACTTTAACATTTTAGAGATTTCTGGATAAAAAATTCAAATTATGCTATTATTTTTATGGTTCAAAATGACAATAATTCAAAAAAATTTCAGTTCGTAACATTAAAAATTGAACGAATAAATTAATTTTTTAATTAAAACTTTTTAAGATAAAAGTTACATTGTTTTTATTTTAAGTTGTTCCAGATTAATATTTTTGCATTGTTATTTAGAGATAAAAATTTTAGTTTGCCAAATGAACATGTTAGAAATTAACTTACGATCAAAATAATCGAATTTTCAACTAAAAAAAAAGAGAATAACAAATTTCCAACAAAATAATTACATTTTCAACTAAAATGATAAATCTTCAACAAAAAAAGTTTGAATTTTTAATCAAAAACTGTTGAACACATCCAAAAAGATATTAATTTTACACAAGAGTTGACTTTTCAGTCAATAAGGATTTTTTTTAATTGTTGAATTTCAAAGCCAAAAAGATGATTTTTTACAAAACAGCGTAAACTTATTTTTAAACGGAATATTTCAAGGACTTCTGGTTAAAAATATAAACTTACTTTCAATGCTTTGAATTGAAGAATAAATAAATAAATTTTTTAATGTTAAAGACTGAATCATTTTGATCAATAAAAATGGATTAATTACAATCCTTTTTTAATTGGAAACTTTTTAAATTATAAATTGAATTCGTTTATTTTAAGTCGCTTTATATTATTAATTTTTACATTTTTATTTATAAATCGAAACTCAAAAGTCTTATTTACGAATTGACAATTTTTAAAATCGAACGGTGTAACAAAACAGTTTTATTTTCAACTAGAAAAAAACGAAGTTTCAACCAAATCCTTAAATTTTTAACAAAGGAGATGAATTTTCATTTAAAATTATAAATCTTCAACAAAAAGAGGCTCACATTTTTTATTAAAAACTGTTGAACTCATCCAAACCGAAAATTTTTTCACAAAACAGTTGAGTTTTCAGTCTTTAACCAAAATTAAAAAAAACCTTGGTAAAAAAACGTATTTTTTTTACAAAGTAGTTCAACTCTTTGTGAATTAATCGACTTTTAAACCCAAGGAGACACTTGATATTTTAACCAAACAATTGCATTTTTGACCAAAAATGATACATTTTCAACCAAAAAGATTAAATTTCTACTAAACAAGGTCAATTTCCAACAAAATACAAGAACTTTCAACGAAATTATTTAATTTTAAAAACAAAAAGAGTATTTCCACCCAAAAATTATGGTTTTGATTTTTAACAATATAGTTGCATTTACAACAGAACGACTTACAACCCAAAAATATTTATAGTTGATAATTCAACCGAAAAATGTAATTTTTAATCAAAAAGTATAAATTTTCCATAAAAAAATTTAATTTCTACAAAGAAAGATGACCTTTTAACAAAACACATGATTTCTTAACCAAAAATGGTATTGATTAATTGTCAGTTTCAAAAATGTATTTTCAAAGAAAGAGATGAACCTTCAAATAAAAAAAAAAAATAAAAATTTTAAAAAAGTAGTTGAACTTTTGATAGAAAAGAGGACTTTTTCTTACAAAATAAGTACATTTTCAACAAAATAATTAATTTTTCAATCAAATAATTGAGTTTTTATCCAAACGAGATGAATTCCAAAATCGCCAATTTCTTTAATTTCTTTCAAATGCGGATCAAGATAAAAATAAGACTATTATAATATAACATAATTAATATACGTATATATTTATATATATAATAGTATTAATATTTATATAATTTATATTTTAAACATGAAATAACATAATCTCAAAATATACGCATATCAAGAGGCGCGCGATCTATTCAAAATCATGAGAATCGCCAGCATCGAAATCTGGAAATATTAAAATTCCAATCTGCCGAATTTATTTCAAAGCAGTTAGCAGACAGATTTATAAATAGAATCGCCGAAGTGCTCCGACAGGCAATCGTGCACCTTCGAGTTTTTAAATTCAGAAGAGGAGAAATGGTTTGCGCGCGCAACTGAGTCATTTACAGCGTCTCCTACTATATTCACACGCACATAGCCATGTCATAGTAATGCACCACATCTCGTTTCAGATCTGGGATCACTGGTCCCTATACCCAGATAACAATTCTTGCGCGCATGTTACGCGCACGCCGATGCGCGCATGACATGCATGTCAAAATTCACCATGTTCGCTCACATGTTGTGATTGTAACTGAAGTGCCTGCATAAGGTGTGGCACAATTCAAGCATGTTTACAGTTACCCTGTGACGAAATTTTGCGGCGCGTACATGCGCGAAACATGAGTACCCAGTGGGGGCACAAAATGTTTAATTTATAAATGAACAAAATTTATTATTTAATGCTTATAAAAGCTATAAATTGCCTTTTCAGTAAGGGTGCCGTCCTGTAGGTGTAGCATAACAGAATCACAAAGCAGAATGTCATAGATGTAAAAGAGATAGAGAATCTATATTTTTTGTTATCATGAGAGTGAAAGAGATAAATAGATCTGCCCGTCTCTTTCACTCTCGTTTTACGCCGCCATTTTCTGCGCACATGTGTCTGCGCGGAACTAGCCGGCTAGCCCAGTGCCTTTTGCAACATTGCAACGCGTCGGTGTGTGCCGGTTCTAGGTTTGTGAGAATCACGAAGTACTACAAGGAGACCGCACGCAATGTATTTCGACTGGCGCCAGTTCGCGATCGCCTGTCCTCGGAGTTATGCCTTCTCTAATTAGAGCTTCCCTTCAGTGAAAATATAACATTAGAAATTGTCGTCTGCTATGGATAGTGTCGAGTGTGCTTATAGGTTAAGTTTGGTTATGTCTCGTGTCAGTTGGTGTCACGAACGCAGTGATAACGCTTATATAATTTATACAATTATAAGAATAATGCCATTAAAACAAGAGCAGGAATATAAAAACAATAGAATGAAAGTACAGATATTGAGGATTTCGCGTCTAATACCCTAGTGGGCACAAAATTTGGCGGCATCTTTACGAAATCCTACTTCCATGTCATTTCGGTGTCTGCGATATCGTAAAGACATCGTCAGATCACACGACTTATTTACTAAATCTCAAAGACACCTTAACGACATGGACATAGGATGTCGTAAAGTTGCCGTAAACATCTCGTAACGATGCGATTTATGTCCACTCGAAACTCTATCTTTCTGTGCCCTACTACCCGAATCACAGCCCTTGCAAAAACAACGCGACATTATTGTATAGCTCACTACATAGGTTTTTAGCACTGATACTTTGCACAAAAATGTTTTTTCACTAAACACAAACAGTTTGCAACTGCACAACGGCATTAATAGGTTATATTTATACTGGTTCAAAATTTACATCACATGTTCTCGTAGTTCCTAGAGTTTCCGCACGTAGCGCTATCGTCTGGGAAGCCATGAAAAATTGAAGATAGTCGATCGCGATTGTGGGCTTTTTCCACCATCCCCGCTATAGGTGTGCTATTTTGTTAATAAATTCCGATACATTTATTTAATTCAGCCTTTTTATTTACCTCCTTTAGTATAAATAAATAATTTTAGGACAGTCAACCCACGCGCACCGAGTGTTTGCTTCATGCATGCACGCGCGTGCCTCGCATGGCGTGCGTCGCATATGCGCCTCTATGGATGGCGCATCTGAGTGCTGATCGGAACGCACGTCGTGCGGATAAATCGGCACACATTCCTCCACAGTGCGCGCATCTTGCGCACTAATTGTTATCTAGGTAGTAGCAAGATAACTGAAGACTCACGCCTACGGGTCGCCAAAAAAAGAAGAATCTGTTTGCAGCCTGGCGCCCGGCTGATTCCGCTTTAGGGTGCTGTTCTGGAACCAGACTGGTCATGATATATACCAGACAAAATTAAAATAACGTAAAATGTTACTAAATCTGTTTCTCTAATAGTTTTACACTATATCTCAGACCTTTCTGGGAGAATATACTGCGGAGACGTCACAGCATTTCAGGAGCCACTGAAATATTGCAAACATAACATCTTGTCGTATAAGTTTGCATGCTTGGGGATGCGTAAGGGTGGGAAAAATTTAAAAATTTTCTGCTCTGCACGTCGTGCGGATAAATCGGCACACATTCCTCCACAGTGCGCGCATCCTGCGCACTAATTGTTATCTAGGTAGTAGCAAGATAACTGAAGACTCACGTCTACGGGTCGCCAAAAAAAGAAGAATCTGTTTGCAGCCTGGCGCCCGGCTGATTCCGCTTTAGGGTGCTGTTCTGGAACCAGACTGGTCATGATATATACCAGACAAAATTAAAATAACGTAAAATGTTACTAAATCTGTTTCTCTAATAGTTTTACACTATATCTCAGACCTTTCCGGGAGAATATACTGCGGAGACGTCACAGCATTTCAGGAGCCACTGAAATATTGCAAACATAACATCTTGTCGTATAAGTTTGCTACCAACTGTTAAATAGCAAATACTATTTTTGTGAAATATGCTGCGAAACGTGGAACAATAATAATTAATTAATTTCTACATTATCTGCTGCAGTTTGGAAAATAAATACCAGAATCAGGTTCCTTTATTCATCAGATTCGGTTTTTCGTCTGATCTGATCACTTCTCCCGCCAGTCTGGTACAATAGAGGGAGCAGATGCTGAGCCAGCAGAGTCTGACTTGTGTGACAGAGGCCAGAGTCTGGCCGCCAGACTAATGCTTGCAAGAACCATAATACAGTATGCACTTAATAAATTTGTATTTTTATCAAGATTCATTAATATCGATCTAATAAACATTTATATCAGTTAAAATGACATTATTTATAATAAACAATAAAAATGTTATTTTTTAGCATTTCAAATTGCGCTAGAACAGCAATGAATCAGAGACCGAGCGCGACGAATACGTAGAAGAGTTGGGGCACTCGTTACGAGCACTGTGCCAGACTCTGGTCTTCGCCATACAAATCAGACATTGCTACCAAAGATATTATAAGCCTAGAAGCGGCACTGGAGGTCGGAGTGTGAGAGCGATATATATATATATATATATCTAAAAAATTTTGCATGCATCGAGGTGCTGCCCTCTTCAACTTTTCAACATTTCTATGGCAACCGCGTCCTTTGCCTACGTTTTATTATTTCTTTTTAAAAACGGGACATTTTCAAGATACTAAATAAATTTAAAAAATGCTTTTCGTACTTTAGATTTTCAGTGAAATTTCAAAAAAATATTTTTTTAAAACTAAATTTAAAATTTAAATGAAATTAAGATAAACTAATAAAGTAAATAAATTTTTGTTTAAATCAGAATTTAGATAAATTGAAAAAAATTAATAAAGTTTTGTTAAATTAATTCCTCGTCTGGTTTCTTTTAAAAGATACATTTTCGAGATACTATATAAATAAGTTAAAACTAATTCTTGTCATATTTTAGAATTGTAGCGGAATTCTAAAAATTATTTTAAAAAATATAATTTTTACAAAAATAGTGAATTGAAGGTTCGAATACTTCACTGTATAAATTTTTTCTTCGTGTATTTTTAAATCCTAAAATATTTTATTATTTTTTCGCATAATTAAGGTATAACTCAAGTAATATTTACACTTCTCTGTAGTGTCGAATTGACAATTTACATTTAATTCAGAGGAAAAATTTAAAGTTTTCACTACTTATTTAATTATTATCCAAAATTATATTAAAATTCTGTTTTTTTATTATTTGAAACGTATAATCTTTTTTCTTATAATTTCATTAATTACAAAAACCTGTAACTAGACTGTGCCTTGCACATTAAAATATAATTTTAAAAGTTTCAGGGCAGTTAACCACTTGCAATTCTTATGCCCATCAGAATTTACAACTTCAAAGAAATCCAAATAGTTTATAAAAATAATAATAAGGCTATTACAAAAAAATGGAAAGGGAAAGAATTCCAAAGAATTAAAATAATTTAATAATTTTTGGCAAACCGGGAAATGACCAAAAATTTCTTTCCCTGATTAAAACGGCCATCTGAATTTCTTAGTATTTAAAAAATTATTATATTCATTGGTGTTTTCCTGTAAAAATAGTTTTACTTTTCCGTACTTCTAAAAAAATTCCCACCAAGGTTTGAAAATTTTTTTGATTTTATTTATTCCTTTAAGTGATTTTTTTAAAAGTTTGCAATAACAAAGAAAAACTATCCAATTAGGGGTTTTAAGTGTTTAAAAATCGTGATTTATTTGTTTCATAAATAGTTTCGAAATAATTTTCATAGTGTACACATGAATTTTGTACCAAATAGTTGAATTTTCAACTTATAAAGGATCAATTTCTAATCAAGAATAGACAAGTTGCAATTTTCAGAGAAAAAAGTAATTTTTAACATAAAAAAACCAAATTATCAACAAAAAAGTTAAATTTTAAGCCAAAGAGGTAAATCTGGCAGAAATATGATTAAGTAAAACTAGATTTAAGAAAGACAAAAAAAAAACGCGGAAAAGTTCATTTACAAACGAGTCCTACTTTAATTTTCTACCATATTGTTAAATCATCAATCAAAATAGACTAATTTAGACCTCAACAATTGCATTGTTAAGTAAGGTTAAGACGATGTATTTTTCTTTTAAATAATTAAATTTTTAACTTATAAAGTATAAACTTCTTACAAAAATGGAAAATTGCAATTTTCAGATAAAAAATTAATTTTTAATAATAAAAAAACCCCAAAATGTCAAGAAAATTATCACATGTTAAAAAAAGATTAATTTTCAACTAAATCGAGGAACTAAACTTTCAACGAAAGAGTCAACCCCAAACATCAAGGGGAGTCCTAAAAATATGAATCTTTAATGATAAAGTTCAACTTTTAACCAAGTCGTTTAATTTTCAATGAAAGAAGATAAATTGCGAATAAAATAGATAAATTTTAACCAAAGAAATGAGTTTACCGGCATTATATTAATGATCTACCAAAATAAGACGAGCTGAATCATCAACCAAATTAGATTAATATAGACCCAAACAGTTCCATTTTTAATAAAAAATTATGAATATGCAACGCAGAAAATTTATTTTCGGTAGAAAAAGACTAATTTTTAGGAAAATACATGAATTTTCAATTAGAAAGGAGCAATTTTAAACTAAAAAGATTAATTTTTAATAAAAATATTAGCTTAAACCAAAAATTAAATATTTACCTAGTCAGTTAAAAAAATGAATTCTTATTTTAAAAAAACGAAGTTTCAACAAAATAGTTACATTTTTTACAGAATAATAAAATTTTCAAGTGTATACTAGAATTTGCAACTAAATGCGTAGAATTCCAGACTACGAATATAATAGTAAATTTTGTACCAAAAAGCATTTAACCGAAAAAAACGAGAAAAAGGGGTTTCCTAAAACAGAGAAAAAAAGAACAATTCTTTAAAAGTTAATAATAAGGAAACATACTAAATGTATTTAATGAAATTATCCTTATAACGTATAGTTTCAAATTTGTTTAGCATAAAAATACACAACGAAAAATCGACAAGACTCAGGGACCATTTTTTTATTCATAAAATTTTTATTTACGGCTATTGATAGTGCTCAGAAAGCCAAACAATATATCCTGATGACTTTTTTTATACAAATAAATATTCTCAGAGTTACAGCATTTACAAAATTTTTAATATCAATCGAAAATAAAAATTTAAAGCCAAACAATGTACGATATGAAAAAAGTAAAGTTAAGAAAAACATTGCTTTTTAAAAGTCCTACAAGAGTATCATACAAACTTTTTGGATTTTCTTGTAAAAACGAAAATTCTAATGTTTATTTCACAAAAAGTAATGAGAAACGAATAACCACATTTTGTGTTCAAACTATGCAGGATACGAAAGAAGATGAATCTGTGATCTCAAAAAAGTTCTACAAATGCGTTAATAATTACTGCTTCACAGAACGCGTACTTTTTATTTTATTCGCGAAAAATAATTTTGAAAATCTAAAAAAAAACTTTGTGAAAAAATGATACAAGTTACAAAAGAAAAAAATGATTGAACAAAAATTGTTTACCCAAAAAAGAGCTACAAATTTGTTATGAATTACTTTTTGACAGGACACGTAGTTTTGGTTTTAATCATAAAGATGGCATTAAAAATAAGAATGAAAAATTTGTGGAAAAACAACCAAAAGGTACTCGTAATTTTGTTGTATCGGAAGAAATATATGCAGAAAATCGAAAATTCCAATATTACATGAGAAGGCGCGAGATACGTAAAAAATCTTAAAGAAGACTTGTAGAATAATTTGCTTTATCTATGAAAAATAATATAAAAACCAAAATCCTATTATTAGCATAACAAAGCAAATAAAAAAAATGTTTAAAAAAAGGATTATATTTTTTAAATTTATTTTAAGGTGGTTCAGAAAAGCAGCGCAAGTGTCACGATAATATTATGTACCTCAAAGCCTACAGAGCTTTGAGAAACTTAATCTTTAACTATACTTATCTAAGTAAAACATTCCGAATATGAACATGCATATAAATACTGCGATCTAAAGAGATCTTTTTGATAAGGCATTCAAGCATTCTAAATGCAAAGAATAAATATCTGGGCGCGAATCGCGGGAATCAACAGACGCGCGCCCTAGGCGCGCTCAAACTTGCGTACGACGCGCACAGCGCACGATGATAATGTGCCCGCGACAATAAATAATTCAATTGCGGATTATTTAATTACAAACTAACAATTAAGAGATCAATGTTTTTGAAACTTTCCAATAATTTCTGACCTTTTAGCTTAAATTTAGAAATGCAAGGCAAAATATTTATATATTCTGATCAACCATTCGAGTAAAATTCAGAAATACATTTTTTGAATTCTGAAATTATGAGGTTCTCAATTTAAAAAATCGGGACATAATTTACATAAATAGTAAGATACATAAATTTCTATAAAATATTAGATAAAAAAATAAAATAAAAAATAATTTTATCATATAATTTTATCGTTTAATTATAATTTATTTAATTCATAATTAATTACACAAACATACATATATCTTATGCACCTACATATTTTCTTGATGCAAAATTTATTCAAATGATTGATTCATTAATTGAAAATAATAATTCAAAACTAACAACATTAAAATTGCATTTGATATTTTTAAGCATTTACCGACTCAGTCTCGGCTATTTGATGGACTTGTTCGACAGGCGACGCTTGCAGGGGCAAAGCAGTTGGTGGGCGCGATATTCGGGTTGAGAGTCATGGGGGGATCGGGCGATTTTCGCCGAGAGCGCCACATGGAGATAATTTGGGTATACTAGAGGCAGTGATTCCAGATTTGAAACGACGTTCACTCTAATAGTATCTCAGGTCTTGTCCGTGTGAAATATAGTAGGAGACGACGTACATGACTGGGTTGCGCGCGCAACCCATTTCTCCTCTTCTAAATTTAAAGACTCGAAGGTGCACGATTGCCAGTCGGAACACTTCGGCGGTTCTATTTATATCTTTATCTGCTAACTGCTATGAAATAAAGTCAAGAGATTGGGATTTTAATATTTCCAGATTTCGATGGTGATGATTTTGTAGATCATTAATTTTCTTGTTCAAAAATTTATCTTATTGGTTGACAAGTCAACAACTTTGTTGAAAATTCATTTTTCCTGTTAAAAATTAATCTTTATTTGAAAATGTAACTATTATATGATTGATTAAAAACTAACCGTATATATTGGTTAAGTTGAAAAATATTTTTTTCAATTCAATTTTTTATCACATTTTTTATCTCGAATTTGAACTATTCTATTTTTGGTTGAAATTTTATCCTGTACATTGTATTAATTACAACACGAATTATTTGATAGAAAATTAAATTATTTGTTTTCGATTATGATTTTTTTAATTGAAACAATTTTTAAATAAAATTTTTTAAATTAAATTTAAGGTATTAAAAATGGAAAAATAATTGATTTTACAAGATGAATCTGAATCTGTCGTAAATTAAAGAATGAATAGATATTAGTTTTTGAAATTATTTTCAATGATGACTTCAAATATTATTTCAGTCTAAAAAAATTTTATTTTTAAGCTATCCAATTTTGAAATTAAGAAAAAATTTCGTTAATTATTAGCAATATTTGACCGTTCACTTAAAACAATCCATTATAAACAACTATTAAAATCTATAAGAATTTGAAAAGAATGGTTCAAAATAGAAAGCCTTGAATTGCTAAAATTGTAATGAAGTAAATTTTAACTTTGAACGCTACAATTTTAATTAAAAAAAAGATTCAAAATGATTTTAAAACTTGAAATTATTTCAAATAATTTGAAAGACGATGTAGATTTTTACACATTAAAAAAATTAAGCTTTTTGAGAATTGTAAAATATTTGAAAAGAATAACAACAATGGTTGTGATTGCTAAGAAAATTGAAAATGATTTTTTATTTTGAAAAATTAATTTTAAGTGAGTATTTGAAAAGATTTAAAAAAATAAAAAAAAAGAATTAGGACGATTTTAAGGCAATTTTTTTACTTTGCAGTATTTGAATGTTAGGAAAAAATCTAATTAACAAAATATATCAATTTTCAACCCAAAAGTTTACTTTTTGACAAAATAAATTAATTTTATATCAAATAATTGGTGTTTTAACTAATACAATGTATAGGATAAAGTTTCAACCAAAAATGGAATAGTTCAATTTCCACATAAAAGCGATTAATTTTTAATCAATCCTACAATAGTTACATTTTCTGATAAAGAAAAATAATTTTTAACAGAAAAACTGAATTTTCAACAAAGTTGTTAAACTATAAATCAATAAGATGAATTTTTGACCAAGAAAATTAGTGATCTACAAAAAAAGACAAATTTTAAACAAAATACATGAATTTCCAACGAAATTATTTAATTTCAAAGTCAAAAAGAGTATTATCTACAAAAAAGCTGAATTTTTATCCGAAAAATATGATTTTCCAACATTTTTAATACCTTAATTTCAATTTAAAAAATTTTATTTAAAAATTCTTTCAATTAAATAAAGATCATAATCGAAAACAAATAAATTAATTTTCTATCAAATAATTCGTGTTTTAACTAATAGAATGTACAGGATGAATTTTCAACGAAATTATTTAAATTTAAAGAATTTAAAGAATGGTTAGAATGTGTGAATGAGACCCTACTTAGAAGAGACATAAGAAGTCACGGAAACACGAGAGCCTGCATGAAAAAATGCATGGACATAAAAGAA
>NC_046665.1:31743358-31745507 GCF_010883055.1 Belonocnema kinseyi | reverse complement strand
ACTGTCCAGAATTTCATTATTCTAGAATTTTTTAATTCGGGATTTTCAGGTTTCAGCATTTTGTTATTTCGGGAAGTTTACAGTGTCGAAAATATTTAAAAAATTTTAAAATATTTTTAAATTGTAAAAAAATCTTGAAGGTTTTGAGACATTTAAAACTCCTGAAAAACTTAAATAATAATTTGAATTATATATATATTTCGAGTCAGCTGTATCAATTATAATGATTTAAAGTTTATTTTAAAATATATTTTATGGAATATGATATTTTTTATGAGTGTGCCAGTGAAATTCTGTTCGTCTAATTTTGTTTGCCAATGCGAAACGTAATCTGGCTTGGAACTGTCGTCTTAACATCTAAAAACCGAAGAAACAATTTTCCTATCACTTGGAATTATAATTATATTTTTATAAAAACGTTAGAATATATAATAATTAAGAAATTGGAAAATACATACGAGAACTTGATTAGACGAATAGTCTAAACAAGTCCGTCGAAATTGTAGACCACAAAAATAAAAATAAAAACTAAATAATATTAAAGAACTATCTATAAACAATATATAGAATGAAAATCATAATTAATAATTTTAGAATTAGTGGAAAATATATGAAACCGTAATATAAATTACTCATCGACTTATATTTGTGGTATTTATTAAAACAACCAAGTTTTGCAAAGTTATAAATGTAAAAATGTTTTAATTGGAAATTTGCTTTCAATCCAAATGGTTCTTAACCAAGCTAAGTTTACCATCAGTGCGCCTCGAAGGTGTGCCGAGAGTTGCTTACAGCGCTCCAAGTGGCTCTTGGCAAACTATATCGATTGTTCCTTTCTACGGGGATCGGTGGGTAGAGGGGAAGTGACTTTTTTCGCCGGACGCGCCGTCTATATTTATGGCAGGCAACTAAGCCCGCACCGCATCTACGTTTATAATATCTTTGACGAATCTTACACTTTCATTTAGGGCAACTGCTATCCCGTTTTCTGACAGCAGCTACACTTATGTGGAGCAAGTGCTGTACCAGTGGCAAAGTATAACAGTTATTCACGTTTTTGGGACTAGTTTCAGGCGAAACGTGAGTGCATGTGGGTTGAACCTGTATCTGATTTATTATTGCGATGGATATTTCTCTAAAAAACAAGTTTGAACATTTACAAGAAGTGTTTGAATATAATTATACAACTTTATTTTGAGTTTGAGCTTTTTTAATAACTGTACAGTTAACCTTAACATTCTGTAAAGCAGACAGTATTCATGTGAAATAATTTAGGCTCTGATGTGAATGTAATGTCATTTTGAACTAAATCAAAGTTTTGTAAATATATGAATGCCTATAACCTGCAAAATTTGTTACGCTTGAATGTTGTTCATTTTTATTTGTGTGGCAGTTGGCAGAAACATGACCTCTTCACGTGGACGAAATATATTTCAACGAAAAATATAAATGTGTTTTACTAGAATATATTTGATATGGTAAATTTAAAATTAAAGACAACGCAAGAAATAACGAAAACGCCAAAATTAAAATTTTGACAGCAGATTTACTCCATACAACTGCTGCCTCCGTTTCGGAGTCGGAGTCGTCCCAAACTTGAGGGACAACGATTGCCTCTTATTTTCGTGCAACTCCTCGCCATAAATCGGTATCTCTAACCCCGAGCCTATAGTACAGCTGCTGTATGATAGGAAGTACCTCTAGTCAGTGATCCCAGATTTGAAACGATGTTCACCCCAATACCATCACAGGTCTTGTCCGTGTGAAATATAGTAAGAGAGAATGTACATAACTGGGTTACTCGCGCAACCCATTTCTCCTATTCTGAATTTGAAAACTCGAAGTTGCACGATTGCCGGACGCAATACTTCAGCGGTTCTATATATATCTCTATCTGCTGACTGCTTTGAAATAAAATCAAGAGATTGGGATTTTAATATTTCGCGCGCCTCTTCATATGCGTATATTTTGATGCTACGTTATTTCAAGTATAAAATATAAATGATATAAATATCTATACTATTGTGTGTATATATCTATCTATATATATTTATTATTATTATTACACCATTAAGCCATTTCCCTTTCGGGGTAGGCGTGACTCACTCGGCAGGGGAAAGGAGTAGTGTGTGGATGGGATAGAGATTTT
>NC_046665.1:31740599-31743258 GCF_010883055.1 Belonocnema kinseyi | reverse complement strand
ACAATAATTGTATAAAAATGTGATACAAACATAAATTTAAAACACATGAGCTTCAAATGAAACAAACTTTGCAGGATTCAATGCAGGCTGATTTAACGCGACATTTATTTTTATTTTTTTAAATAATAATTTAATTTTTGGGAGCGTTTTCTGTAATGTACAAAAATAAAATGGACATTTTCAAACAACTTTTTTTATCCAAAAATACATTTGTTCAATTATTGTTATTTTTAATTCAAAGAATAATTTTTAGAAACTTTAAATATCAAAAAAGTTTTTTCCCCGGTAATAATATTTTATTATTCTATTAGAAAATTTTTTTAACGAACTATTTTTTAATTGTTCAAATAAGAGAGTTGTCTAGCTCGGATATTGTATAATTCGGAAATTTTCTATCGGGAATTCTTAAATTCGGTAAGATTGTAAATTGTTGAGAATTTTCCAATTCAGGACTATTATATTTCGACAATGCATCAAAATGCATCACTGTAAAAATTCCGAAATTATAACATTGCGAAAAATAAAATAAATAAAATTTCAGACAATAAGATATTACCGAATTTTAAAAATCCCCAAAGAAAATGCCTGAATCATAAAATATCCGAACTAGAATATTCCTGAATTTAAACAATTTAAAAAATTGTTTATTAAATATTATTTATTCATTGAAATAATAAATAAAGTTTGATCTAAATTGTTGTTGAATTGAATTCTGCAAAGTTTGTTTCAAAAATGTTATTATGTAGGTACGAAGAAAATTTAGGCAGAACATTTTTTTATTTTAAAGCACACGTGTTTTCTAATGTATTTTTTGATACAATTTTTATAAAATTATTATTCAGGTGCCGGAGATTTCATTTTTTTGGATTTTTCATTCATCCCTTTCGGAATTTTTGTCAGTGGTCCCATATTTTTATACCTCCTCTTAAAATTATGTAATTTTCAAAATAAAAAGTCAACATTTGAAAACATTTCAAAATCATCGAAAGTATCTATTCTATTTTAAATTATTTCAAACCTTTTAAAATTATTTTACAAATTTTTCGGAACTTTTAAATGTCTTTTAGACTGATTCCAATTTTTCCTAACATTTATGTAAAATCCTTCACACAAAATTGTTTTAAGAGCTTCCAGATTTTTTCTAATATTGTAAATCTTTTGAAATGTTTTGAAATATTTTTAAACATTCTCTTTGAGTTATGTACTTTTTCAAAATAAAAATTCATTTTAAATCTACCCAGAAATTTTTATTGTTTTCCTAGTGTTTCAAAATTCTTGAGGAGCTCCAAATTTTGTTCTTTTCTTTGCAACATTCAGAAACCTCCAGCTTATTTGATTTTTTTTCTAAATTAATGCTTATTTAACTGTTCTTTAAGAATCAAAATGAAATACTTTTACCTTCGAAATACAAATAAAAAAATTAAAAAATTACAAGCGAAACATTCCAAGTTTAAACTTGTCACTCTGAAATTGTGACAATTCATTTTCAAATTTTTTACTATTGAAAATTGTTTTCTTTTTATTTCCAAACCAAATAGATTAAAAATGGAATATCTTATACTGAAATACTTTAAAAAGATTTTGAAATTGAATAAATGCGTTCATTTAAGAAGCCATTAATTCGAACTTTACACTCGTGTCACTACTAAGGCTTTGCAATTAAATTAGTTCAAATTTTAACGTTAAAATATGTAAATTATATCATTTTGAACAGATCTAGAATCACCTTGTAAAATCAATCACTGTTTAGTTTTTAATACTCGAACTGCAGTTCAATTTTTAAATTTACTTTCACTTTCTGATTTATCCCGGTCGCGAGTCTAGCTTAATATTTAAAACAACTTTCATTTTTTTGAAATTCTAATTTTTCGGTTGTAACTTACGGGACAATAATTTTATTCTTTGACAGATTTTCTACTTTATGAAAAATAACTTTTTCGGATTTTATCAAATGTCGACGTTTTGAGGCCCCGTGAGTCAGAAAAACAAGTTTTTACGTCGGGGTCTGTTTGTCTGTCCGACGTCGTCGTTGTTGTGGTCTGTATACCGGATAATTTTCGAAAGATTTGTCCGATTGGATTGGGTTTTGACACACTGTTCGAGGGACCAGAAAGAAAAATCGAGTTCGTTAAACAGCCATTTTTGATAAAAATCCAAAAAGTTTAAGCTTTTTCAAAATTTTTGAGACCACTTTTTTTCAAAATTTAAAAATTTTATCGACAGCTATTTATGGTACAAAAAAATATGAACAATTTATCCTGACAACTTTTTTTGATAAAACCAAACTTACCAAAGTTAAAGGATTTTAAAATCCAAAAAACCAAACGAGAATGGAAATGGTATGGAAAAAAGTCAAGAGGCGAAAAACGCTACTTTTTCAAGGCCCATGATTATTTTATTACATTCTCATCCATAATGAGAAGTGTTTTGTGCGAAAAATGATTTTCGCGAATTTCATTCAATTTCGACGTTTTGAGGCTCCTTGATTCAGAAAAACAAGTTTTTACAGACGACTCTCTCGGCTCCAGTTCTACCTCCCCCCTCTCCCAACCCTCCTTTATTAACTGAAGTTTTTGGTGGGACTGACGTTAGAACTACAATCTCCAACATATGACGATTTGATACTTAACTTTGACATGATTTCGACTCAGAAAATAAA
>NC_046665.1:31713065-31740499 GCF_010883055.1 Belonocnema kinseyi | reverse complement strand
ACAAGGAGTAGGTCTGATTTTGAATGAAAGAGCAAAGCAGCATCTCGGAGACCATGGTTTCGTGTCTCCCAGACTGCTGTGGGCTAGAATGAAAGTAGGAATAAGAAGACTATTTATCATAGCATGCTACGCACCGGTTGATAGTGATCTTAGAGAAGTAAACGACGCCTTCTGGGACACTTTAAATGACACAATAAACATTTGCGAACATGGGGAAAGAGTAATTATACTAGGAGACATGAACTGTTGGGTGGGCATCCAAAATCAGGATACTGAAAGAGTATTAGGTAATTTTGGGGATCCAAGAATAAACTATAACGGAGATAAATTAGTTGGTCTATGCTTAGAAAGGGGTCTGTTTATTACAAATACTTGGTTTAGGCATAAATTATCCACATGTAAACCTGGTATAAAGGAAATAGCCGCAGTATAATTGACTTTGTTGTTGCGCATGAAAGACTAAGAGAGTTATTCAAAGATACAAGAGTCATGAGGGGTCCACAATGCATTACTGATCATTACCTTGTGATCTCAAAAATTATCTTAGGTCGGGGATGGAGAAAGAAGAGAACCAAGAAAGCAAAACAAACGCGAATCAAAATTGAGAACCTACAGAAACCGGATGTGCGTAGAGATTTCCAAAATAAGATAATTGAAAGCATAGATAGGGCAACATGGGAGGACCGTATAAAAAACAAAGATATAGAGGGCGCCTGGACAATGTTACGGGATATTCTGGTTAGATGTACGATCGAAGTGTGTGGTACCGCAATTGTAGGAAGAATGTCTGGTGATGCGTGGTGGAATGATGAAATCCAGGCTGCCCAAAAATCAAAAAGAGAAGCGTACAAGAGAACTTTGAACATTGCAGGTCTTAGCAATGAAGAAAGAAGTAGACGTAGAAATTATTATAGACGCGAAAACAGGATACTTAAACGATTAGTTAAAGAAAGTAAAGATACAATTAGAGCAGAATCAGAGATAAAAATACAAAACGACTTTGAAGGAAGCAGGAAACTACTTTATAAAAAAATGAAAGGAAACAAAAGTACAGAAATTGTAAACATGAGAAATAGTAGGGGGGAAATCGTATATAATGCAGACGGAATACTAGAGGCTTTCAGAGACTATTTCAGAACACAATTCAGAGATGAAGTTATAGGACACCACAACTGCGATGTTGAACTCGATGCGATGGAAAACTCAATTGAGAAAGTCTATGTCATTGAGGTTAGGGATATAATTAAGAACTTGAAAAACGGTAAGGCTGCCGGGGTAGACGGTATTAACGCTGAAATGCTTAAACACGGTGGCGAGTACATACCACATAGAGTGTGCAAATTGATAAATTTATGTTTTGAGATGGGAGATGTCTCAGACGATTGGAAAAAAGCGATTATCGTACCAATATACAAGAGAAAGGGAGATAAAAGCGAGTGCAATAATTACAGAGGGATTAGCTTATTAAGCACCGTAAGTAAAATATATTCAAATTTACTTATTCGTAGGGTAATGAAAATAACAGAAGCAAAGATTTGGGTAGTCCAAAGTGGGTTTATGCCAGCAAGGTCATGTACGGATCAAATATTCAGCTTAAGGCAAATAACAGAAAAAAGTTTGAGAGTAGGAAACAAAGTTTTCTGTGCATTTGTTGACCTAGAAAAAGCTTTTGACAAGGTAGATAGAAGTAACCTTTGGGAAGTCCTGAAAGAGTATAGAGTCAATGGATGGATCCTACAAGCTATAAAAATAATATATACAGGTAGCAAAGCGAGTGTAAGAGTGAATGGGAAACTGAGTGACTGTTTCGATATTATTCAAGGAGTTAGACAAGGATGTGTTATTTTTTCATGGTTATTTATATTATTCATGGATAAGTGTTTTAGAATGGCTCTCTTCGACGAAGAGGGTGTGGATCTCCAAACAGTAAGGGTACGTGGGTTAGCGTTCGCAGATGATAATAATGTTGTGGTGGCAGAGTCTATCGAAGACTTACAAAGACTGTTGAATAAACTAGATGCAAGCATGAAGAGCATGGGCCTCAAAATTAACGCAAATAAAACAAAAACTATGGTGTTCGAAGAAAAGAGTGAGAAAACACTATGCAATATTCTATTAAATGATGAGAGAATTGAACAAGTTTATAAGTTCGTATATCTTGGTAGCTTATTTACTAGGGACGGGAAGATAGATGAGGAATTAGATAGACGAATAAATGAAGGTAAGAAGGTTATTGGTAGAGCAGGTCCCCTTATCAGAAGTAAAAATATATCAAATAAAGCTAAAATAGTATTACGTAATTCCATATTTGTACCGAAAGTACAATACGGTAGCGAGACATGGACTTATCAGGAAAAAGATAAGAGTAAAATTAACGCAATTGACATGAGATTCATGCGCATAATATGTGGGAAAACCCTGATGGTCAAAGTCAGTAACGAGACAATTCTAAAAGAATGTGGTGCAGAAGAGACGCTAGTAGACACATGGGAAAGAAATCGGTTAAGATGGTTTGAACATGTTCAGAGAATGCCAAATGAACGACTAACGAAACAAGTGTATCAAGGTAAAGTAAATGGCAGCGTACCCAGAGGTAGACCGCGGAAAGAATGGTTAGAATGTGTGAATGAGACCCTGGTTAGAAGAGACATAAAAAGTCACAGAAACACGAGAGCCTGCATAAAAAAATGCATGGACATAAAAGAAGCTAGAGAAGTATGCCAGGACAGGAAAGTATGGCGGCAAATAGTTAATAAAAAGAGTGTCAGTAGAGTGAATGAAGCCTAAAACAAAAGACCTTGGCCTCTAATTGACCCAAGTGGGGAACCTTACATAACGACTTCGTGAGGTTCTTCGCTTGGGGTGATTGCTAGAGAGATTGATCAGCAACCTGGGACGGAGCAGTGTTGCGGAAAAACGTGTTATTTACTTAAATAGCACGAGAATTCTGGATCAATCTGAAAAATTTCTATCCCTTCCACACACTACCCCTTTCCCCTACCGAGTGAGTCACGGCTACCCCGAAAGGGAAATGGCTTAATGGTGTCTGTCTCTCTGGCGTCTACGTCGTCGTTATCGTGGTTGTGGTTGTCTGTATATCGGATAACTTTTGAAAGAATAGTCGGATTTGGATTGTGGTTTGACACACTGATTTTTGTATTTTATGAATTTTATGTAAGAATTGTACTATTTTTATTTTTATAACAAATATTTTTCTTCAATTAAATATTTGCAATAAATGTGTTTCGAATAGATTTTTTAAAAATCTTTCGGGGAACAAAATTAGTATTTATAGGTCGACAAAGGTTTGCTTTCTTTACCAAATTTGGCTTTCGTCTAAATTTTTCCAGTTGTTTTTACTATAGTACAATTTACGTTTGCATCTCGGGCGAAGAAATCCATTCTATTGTTTGACAAATATTCTTTGTAAATCAATATTTTTCACAGAAAACAAGCTTTTTGAACAAAAATGACCTTGAGTGAACCTTTAATATATATTTGTTAATTTTTACAAACATCAGGCGTTATTTTCTTACAAAAAAAAATAATTTGTGGGGGGGGGCAAATTATAAAAAAATAAATAAAACTTGAAGTTGTATGATTTTAATTTGTAACTAAATAATTCAAGAGGTTTCAATATAAAATTATCGAACACTTTCCATTCAAAAATTCATATGAAATATTTAAATAGCTTTAAATTTGAAATTATTCAATATATTCTGAAGGCTACAAATCTAATATGTCTAAATTATTAAGGCTTTAAATATTTTTGAAATTGCTGTTCTGGAGACTAAATAGCACTTATTCTTTTATCAAGAAATCACAACAAAAATTGGTAAAAAAAGTTTTTAAAAGAGTTTTAAAAACCTTTAAAAAGATCAGAGGTTTTAATAGTTCAATATACGAGTATGTGATAGAATATCTTTAAATATGAAATTAGTCTACACTTTTTCATGTTTGAGCTGCAATTATTCCATTTTAGAGTTACAAATTACAGTCGTGAAAAACCAATACAATTTTTAAATTAATTTATATATAAAACAAAAAACCTTTGTATAATTCAATCTAAATGCAGCTGAAAAAATTTAATTTGAAATGTATTGAATTCAAGGTATAGTATAAAAAGAAAACTGAAAGCAAAGGATCGACTTACAAAATAAGCGAAAGAAAGTGATTTGCTGGATTGCAAATGAACATGGAAAATGGTGTATTTTCGCATTTTTAAATTTTTAATTCAAACTTTTTCGACTTTCAACAATTTCGAAAAATTTCGAAAAATTCTGAAAATTCAAACAATAAGGCTGTATTCTGAAAATGAAGCAATTTTAACGTTAAAATTCAAGTTCCTAAAACTGAAGGCCTAAAAATTTGCAAATTTTACAATTAGTGTTATGTAAATTGTATTGGTATCTTAAAAGAGTATAAATAGTTCTTAAATTATTTTTTAAATTTTCTGCAATTTACTTTTTTTACATATCTAGATGTCAAAAAAGCCTACCAAATTTTTTCAAATTTTAATCACTTATTTTCTAAGAGAAACTCACCCCTGTTTACCAGTCACTGAAATGGATTAGAAAAAAATTGCCAAGACCCAAGAATAAAAATTGGCTGTACGCAGCGAATTTTTAAATTTTTAATTGAGATTATCTTTAACTTTGTGATATCAAAAATTCCTATTCACATTTCTTTTTAATAATACTGTAGGAAAAAATCGACAAGATCGAGCGCCGAAATTATAATTAGAGCAAATTTTCTGTAATTGTATGGAGACGGCTGAAATATCCCGAAAAATAAAATTCCCGACTCGGTAAAACTCTCTGTCTCAAAAAATACAATTCCAAAACTAATAAAATTCCTGAACAGTTTATAATATTAACGAATTTGAAAATTCCCAAATAATAAGACTCCCTAAATAAAATTGTTTCTTAATCAATATTAATTATTGATTAAAACTACGATAATAAAATATTGTTATCAAATAAATTTTTGTTTAATACTTAAAGTGTTAAAAATTATTGTTTGAATTTAAAATTAAAATTATACAAAAAATTTTACCGACAAATTAATATATAAAAAGAGGTGTTTTTTAATTAACATTTCGATTTTTCAGAAGAGCTTTTGTGATTTAAAAAATACTATATACATTTTCAACCAAAATATCTTATCCAGAGATATATTTTGTTTTAATTATTATTTTAAATTTAAACAATCATGTTTATATTCAAACATTAAAAAATTTGTTTCTTTGGTATAAATATTTGATTATTGCAATTAAAAAAAAAATTGTAAAAGAAAAATGCTTTCAGCACTTGTTTATCTTGAAATGTCTTCCTATAATACTTTTTTTAAAATTAAAAATATGATTTTTCGAGAATATTTTTTTTATAATTAAAAAAAGACTGTACCGAATACCTGGATCAAGTTTCAGATCTGAAAAAATTAAGCGATACATACATGTCAAACTTTTCTAATCTAAAAAAATTTTTCTACTGCTTTACCGTCATATTTTATGAAGAATGAGAAAACAAGAATTCGACTTCGTAGTACGATGAGGGCAGCACCTCGATAGGGCAGAAAATGTGATGTCCTATATATATAATTCCCCACTCCGACGCCCCGTACCTCATCTACGTTTATAATATCTTTGGATTCGTCCTAGCGTTTTGGCGCGTCTATTATACATATAGGTACGCCTGGTGTGCCAAAATTTTTTCCGTGCACCAAAACCCGTTCCGCTCTTATCGGTAGACGCTAAGCTGAAATTATGTTCGGTGCGAGCCCGTTAGGTAAGGCCCAAGATAATCGCCAGACTAGGGAAACTTACTTTTTGAACACGCGTAGTATTAAGGAATTTATCGTAAGACTAACTCAAGGTCGGATGTTATTCCACAGAAAAGTAAAAGTTATGCCATCTATATTGCTAGTGTTTCTTTTTTTATTTCGCCCAGCTTTCTTTTTAACATCTGCTTGACGTATAATACAAATTAATATTCAATAATATAATTTATTTATTCTCTAATAATATTTATAACAAATGTCTTTGAAATGCATCAGAAACTAGGATCACATAGAAATTCGATAAAATATATATAATTGTTTAGTGAAAAGCAGTATGAACAGTACAAACAATAATTAAAAGCGAATATATCTTCGTTGTAAGTTTACTTGTACCTTTTGTTGAATTATTTGCTACAACTTCTTTCTGCCCTCCCGAGTAAATATTCTTCGACTTGGTTTCGACTTGAATGGCCCCCAATCAAGACAGGTTAAAGTCGAAAAGTTCGACTTGGGCATTAGGGCGGAGTGAAAATGATCAAATTAGTCGAATCGTTTGAGTTGAGCAAAAAATATTTGTGGGTTGGCAACCGAAAAAAGTAAAAAAAAATTAATTTTGAGATCGGTCAATATCTTTTGTTCCCTGTTTTATTCGAAAATTCAAATGTTTGAAAATTTAAAAAAATGTCCCTATTGCTTCGAAAATTATGGTAAATTTTTTTGATGTACAGTTTTTTAGTGAATGATAATAAAAAAGTTTAATTAAAAATTTTTTTTTGCTCAATATAGAATTTTGAAAAATGGCCAAAAACATGTTTTTTTGGATTGATTCCCAGTCACTTATTTTTGAAAAAGTTGAATATTTCGAATCTCAAATTTCTTCCGTTTCAAGGAAAGAAACATACTGTACTTTAAGAAAAAAAATGATTGATGTTTCCAGCTTTCAAAAATGGAAAATTTTACGAGCTTGTTATGAATCACTATTTGCCTTGCCCTAGGTGGCTTGGAAAATTTGTTTTTCGCTTTACACTTTTTTGATCTGAAATTTCGCTGTTTAAGGAACATTGAATGAATAAAACTGATTTTAGTAGGGAGTAAGCTTTAGGATAAAAAAACCCTAATTTATTGAATTCAAAAAAAAATTATACGCAGATGATAAAATTTCGTGGAAGTTGAGAACGGACGCGAGGGAGCTCCGCCACACCGTGATTTTGTCGTAGAAAACGATTTCCTTGAACCACGGAGTAATAATGAGACCGATCATGCTGTTCAAAGCGTCTCGAGTTTTAACTGCGGTAACTGTACATTTATTGCCAGACTTAAGCGTTTAAACCCAATGATCCAAGGAAGGGGACATGCGCACTGTGATTTTTTATCTCCTTTTCTCCCGCAAGAGATGTGCGAGTGAGTGCCGTGTTGAATAACAACTAAATACTGAGCTTATATTCCTTAAATATTGTCAATTGAGTTTGTCAATATACGTGCTTATTTATTTCTGTGTTTTTGTACAGAATTCAGTTGACAAATCGTGACCTGGAAAGTATGGGTAAGTAATACAGATTTAATTGTAATCATTAAATGATATAAAATGTGCAGGTTGAATAATGTGATAGTATAATATTAGGTAATATGTTGTTGTGTTTGTCAAGCACTGGCACTCACTCACACACTTCTCGCGAGAGAAAAAGAGATAGCAAATCACAGTGCGCATGCCCTCTTCCTTGTGAGCATTGTGTTTAAACGCAATAAATGTACAGTTACCGCAGTCAGAATGTATGTACGGAGATCGGTCTCCTTATTATTACTCCGTGTCTTGAACGACCCGAACCCGACGGAAAACGAAGACGATTGACTAGAGCCTGAGCAGTTCCGGCTGCCCGCGCATACTCACGCACAACTTGAACCTTCGGCCGGATTCACATTGTGACCTAAAGTCCGATTCACAACCGTTCGAGTTTCTATGTTACGACGGAACGGAAGACGAGGCCTATGGTGGTGTGTTTACCAAATGGTTGGATAAATTTAGGCCCCATCGAAAAGCTTCCAGAATTTAAGCCAAGGAATCCCAGGTTTGGTAATTTTTTCTATTGGTACACTCGACGGTCAGGTGGCCATTTAATATATATATAGATTGTTGTCTGAAAGTTGACAAATCTTGCCACGTGTTCCGACCATGGAGCCACAGCAACTACCATGAATGCATTATCTCGCGAGTGTTTCCGGGTTCCGCGCATGCCTGAGTTATGTTTCCGGGTTTCACCCCTTTATCAGCAAAGTAAATGACTAATGTTTAGAGTGTATGGGGTAAGAATCCTAAAATAGATAGATTGTGGGTAAAAAAGAGAACGCTGATGTAAAGTAATGTTGCGGCTGGTTCATGGGAAGCATTCTTTTTTTGTACAATTCGAATACAAATTATACTATTGTTATTTCCTGCAAAAATTGAAAATGGTGGCCTAGCGAATTTATTATCTTTATCGAACCTACCCCTATGTCTTTTAAGGTTATAATTTTTTTTGTGTGTAATGAAATATAAGTGAAAGTCAAGAATCGTTGATATCATTCCGGTAAGCACAGATTGCGTATTTAGTAGACCTATAAATTTTATTGGGATTGAAGGAGATCTAAAATATCGGAAATTAGTGACTAGAGAAAATCTCGGGGTGTATCTTTTAGGCCGGATTAAACCCCGTTATAATACAACGAATGGAGCAGTTAGATATAAAAATAGTTAACACGAAAGCGTCTATTTTCATTTAGCCTTAACCTAAGATCAGACATTTGAACGATAAATACAAATAAAATTCGAGAGATACAACGTCGATTGGTAGAGCTTTTTGCTTTGTTTGAAAGTTGTTCGCTAACAACTAGAACGATAAAGTCAGTTCAGGAAACACGTCGAGGATCACACACAGTGGCCACCTAGTACATCCCGAATTATTTTCCATCAGGATAACTACGGAACCAACCTTCATTTCAGAGGTGGATTTTCGCCATTTTTGGCGGGTTTTTAATTCAATGAGGTCCTCCTTGTACTACCTTTTCCAAAAATTTTGCCCAGTTTTGGTGATGAGGCTGTACGTCGATAGTCTGTTATCTGGAACGGAAATGAGATTTTTTCAGGCAAGAAGTTGAATGGTCGACCTATCAATAGATGAGCAGGAGTAATAGCTAACGGGTCATTGGGATCAGCTGAAAGAGCGTACAAAAGTCGAGAGTTTAAGATGGCTTCAATTTCGATTAAGAGAGTGTTCATCTGCTCATAAGTGAGTTTTTGATCTTTTAATACGCGTTTTAAATGATGCTTAAACCTCTTTACAGCTGCTTTCCAAAGACCCCAAAATGGGGAGATAGAGGTGGATTGAAATGACACTTTATTCATTTACATAAAGCAAAGGATCCTATCTTGTTTAAACTCTCCAGTTTCAAATAAATGGTAAATCTCGCGAAGTTCTTTATTGGCCCTAACAAAATTGGTACCATTGTCCCAATAGATGTTTTCTGGTACTCTTCTCCGTCCAATGAATCTACGTAAAGCTGCCAAAAAGCCTTCTGTTGAGAGATCGGTCGCAAGTTCGATATGGACCACTTTGGACACCATGCAAATGAAACCACACCCATACATTTTGAGAAAACTTCTATTGCGATATTGCTTTTGTTTAATGAGAATAGGACCGAAAAAATCTACCGCTGTATGACTGAAAGCTGGAGCTTCTTTCACTCTTTATTCAGGTAAAACAGCCATTTGAGCCTGTATCATTTTAGGACGTTGTCGAGTACATTCTACTCAATAATGGACAATTTTCCTAACCTGATTTTTTCTCTTTAGAATCCAGAACCTTTTGGGAAGAGTATACAAAGTTGTTTGAATACTAGCATGCATTTTAACTTCATGACATTTTCGAATGATCATGTCAGTAATCGGATGCTTACTAGGTAACAACAGAGGATGTTTTTGATTGTAACTTATATCTGCTTTTTTCAACCTATCACCTACACGAATGAGATCAAACACATTAAGAAACGTATTTAATTCGTCTAATTTGGTAGCGACGGTGACTTCACCGGGAGTCGGTTCTCGAGCGGTGGCGAGAAGTTTGATTGCCTCCGGGAATCTCTCAAGTTGGATCATTGCGATTAATCGACGTTCAGCATCAATGATCTCCTGACATGACAATGGACGATTCCTTTCAGGTTTTAGAGTTTTTCAACGTAGAAAATAAGCGACAAGCCTTATGAGTCGTTGAAATGATGAAACGAGAGAATAAACGTAGTCGCACGTCCCTGTACTGAGCGAACAAATACCCCCTTTAAACCTGGTACTTCAATCGATGTTAATTCAACCAACCTAGACTATTCTTTTTCAGAATAAACTAACCAACTAGGACTTGCAATCCAAAGAGAATTTTTGATGAAAACTGATGGTAGTTGTCCTCGTGGGACAGCATTGGCAGGATTATCCTCAGAACGGACATGTCTCCACTGAACTCGATGGCCTAGTGCCTGAATAACTGCGACGATATTAGCCTCAAACGTCTTTAATAAATGCGGAGCCTTTTTGCTCCAACAAAGTACGATGGTGGAATCTGACCATAGGAATGTTTTCTTTATTGGAAACTCAAATTGAGACTTTGATTCGACGTAGAGTTTCTTGAGAAGCGCTGCTGCTTAAAGTTCTAACCGTGGAATCGTGACAACACTTAACGGAGCCACTCTAGATTTGCTACAAACAAGATTAACTGTACCGACACCCTTTGAATCTAAAGGTCGACAAAAAGACATGCCCCGTAACCCTGAAAACTCTCATAGCAAAATCCATGGATCTCGAACTGGACTGGACTCACACACAATAAATTTCTAGGCATCGAGACATTCTGCAGACAAGGGATTTCGTCAATCCATGATTTCCATTTGGTCTGGATGTTTTGAGATAGCGATTCGTCCCAAGTGATTTTAGATTTCCAACAATCTTGAATTAGAACCTTAGCGCAATAACTTACGGGTCCCAAAAGGCCCAGAGGGGCACAAAATTAGTATATAGGGTAACAAGGGGTGGTCATACTCAGAAAGGCGATCGTCATAGCTAGTAAATAATTAAAAATCGAAAATAAGGGGTGGTCATAGCTAATAAATTAATCAAAATCATGAATAAGGGATGCTCATAGTTTATAAATTAATCAAAATCGAAAATAAGGGATGGTCATAGTCAACCAGCTAATCAAAGTCGAAAATAAGGGGGTGGTCATAGCTAATAAATTAATCAAATTCATAAATAAGGGGTGGTCATGTTCAGACAAAGGAGTGGTCATAATTTATAGATTTATTCAAATAGAGGGATTGTCATGTTTAGACACAAAGGGATAGTCAAAAATCAAAAATGAGGGATACTCATAAATTTGTAAATTTACTTAAATTAAGGGACGTTCATAATATATAACTTTATCATAATTACGGGGTGGTCATAATTTTAAACTTTGCCAGAATTACGGTATAATCATGATTTGAAACTATACCAAAATTACTGGGTGGTAAAATCTTTTAAATTTATCAAAACAAGGGATGGTCATATTTAAGTCAAAGGGGGAGTCATAATTTAATGGAAGCACGATAGCCAAAATTCCATATATATAAGGGGTAGACGAATTAACAAAGGGGAAGTCAGTAAACTCGTCAAAATTAAGGAAAAGTCATATTGGAACAGAAGGGGGAGTCGGAATTCCGTAGAAAAGGGCTGGTCAAAAACACATTATATCGAGCAAATTCATATACAAAACATCAATCATAAGGCATTATATAAATCCTTATAAATATTCATGTAATAAATCATCAGAAATATAGATTAGTATTAAACATATAAATCATTCAACGAAAAATTCAATAAACATAATTAAATTCCAACAACATAATCATCAATAAGAAATCCTAGCAAGATCCAGCCATGAAACTTCGCCCCGATCACGTGCCAGAAAAAAAGGACTTTCTCAAAACAGCTCCATTTAAGCCAAAATTTTCTACAACAATAAAAAAAAACGGCTCAACATGAGCAAGAGTCATCACAAATAATTCTATGCAACAGAAGGAAAAATAGATTAAGGTCAAGATGACTTCGAAAATGGCCACGTGTCGGGCTAGTTTCCCTTAACCGAACAAAATTACATTGAGTCTTACCAGAAAAATACAGTCTGCAGAAATCGTCCAGGCAGATCCTCCGGTAGTCAACGGAGGCAGCAGTTTTCGGACAATAATGCTTTTTACTACAAAAAAAAAATTAAAGTGAGACCGAAAGACGCGACACTTTGGGAACAACAACGGTAAGTGAGAACGATTCTCGGCGTGCTCCCGACTCGTTCCTCTTCTCGCCTTCTCCTTCCTGTCGCTCGAGCGCTGGTTGGTTGAAGTTGGCGGGACGGCAGGCAGTGTGTCGTAGTGAACTTCAATGCCGACTACTAGGGGTGCTAGCGGTCCCCGTAGTCCTTTTTATCTTCCTCACGTCACGATTTTGGACTGACCAAACATATTTTAGTCGATGGATAATTATTCTCTTTACTCTCCGGTAAGACCTATTGGCTACAGCCTGGAGCCCAAATTCATCCTGTCATCAGCAATAGATCTCCTCTGGTACCAGTAGTCCCAATAGTAATTCTCCGGGTCTGGTCTAAAGAGCTCCCACTAGTCATGCTTGGAATATAAGCATAAAAACTTCTCAAAAGAAGTATCGTAGAGTTCCACGCCAGGTGGAGAAGTCGAATTTAGAATTTTTGAAACAGTCTAGAATATTTGTCAAACCCAGTCGGCATCTCAACAAAAGTCTTCTTGAGGGGTGACGTACTTGTCAAATCGTTGGTTGGTATTCCATGTTTCGGCATGAGAATTTGAATAACTTTAAGTTCCACATAATGCCCAACGTCGTATAAATCTGGTTCTCTAGGTGTCCTCTGTAGTCCCAGGTGTCCAAGATGTCCCTCGAAATACCTCGCAGTCGGCGACGATCCGCAGATTACATAATAAAATAAACAAAACAAAGCGCAATCAGTTCTTAAATATACAATTTTCTTATAATTACACTCGCTAGTCGTGGAGTACCGTGCAGTTCCCAAGGTGTCCTTTAAAAAAACCCTCAAATCAGCATAAAAAAACCGAAAAATTAAATGAATTGAAATTTTTGTGAGTTGCAAAAATTTTGCAACGTCACGACTCCCCCCTCCCAGGGGAGGACCGAACAGGTCTTTAACCGAAGGTCAGTTAAAAAAAAATAATCAAAACCACTACAACAGATTTTGCCGGAAAAGACTCAATACTTCTCAGTTAGGAAACATCAACAATAATTTACTTGCACGAAGCTCCATGACTGGACCTTATAGTATAGTAAACATAAATTACCTTCACCTTTCATGATAATGCATATTATATTTAAATTTAATCTCGAAGGGAAATACTCTAAAATAAGTCTCTACATAAGCCTTGTGATAACTAACAACCTTATTTATTCAATTCTTTTAATACTAAGTTACAAAACTAATCCAACTAGATAAATCAAATATTCTTTATAAAAGACAAACTAAAGGGTTCATGTTACTTAAGCAAAATAAAAGGAGTGGCACAAAAAAAAACTAAACTTCAGAGTAAGCTATACAAAAAAAAATTAAATCAGAATTTTACATGAGAGGAATTAAAATGAAATGAAATGTTATCCATCGTAACAATTCAACAAAAGAGGGGTTGGGGAACAAAGGTGTAATTCAGGGGTCAGAAATAGTTGGGCCAAAAGGGATTCGAATGGGGATTGATCGGGGTCGAATATGGGTAGGTAAGAGCGTGGGATCAATGGTCATTACGTGGATATTAGGGAACAGGGGTACATAAGGTTGTGGACATATATCGTCAAAGGAGTCATCGGAGATAAGAGGTCATAAGCATAGGGTCAAAGGCTCTATCAGCGGTATAGGGTCGTGAGGGGATCACAAGGAATTGAGTTAAAGGGAATTTATATAGGGTACAAAAAGGAATCGTAAGGGATAAGGGCTCAAAGGTATGTGATCAAAGGGAGAGTACGGGAATTGGGATTTAATTTTGAACAAAATAAAATGGAGGTAGGACTAACTCAGTTGCAATTTGGGAAATTTTTGATCCATACTTCTAACCATTCTTCTATATAGAAACTATATTCTCTATATGGGTCTTCTTTGTACCACCAAGTCTTATCTACAAAATCGATCTGAATACCGAAAACCTTAAGAAAATCGAAACCGATGGCAAAGGACACTGGGAGTGAGGACAATACACGAACTCGTATCTGCCTAGACTTCTTCTTTAATTCTATTGGCACAATTATTTCCTGTGATACAAGCTGGACTTGACTATTCGCAAACTGTACTAGACCGTGTCTATTCTCGACTTTCAAAGTTAAATCTTTGATAACATTCATCCCTTCCGGCCCTATAAAAGATCTAGTTGAGCCCCCATCTACCAATGCCCTTATAGGGTTTGCCTAGGATTCTGAGAGTGACATACATCAAAGGCTCCGGTTTTGATATTGGGGTGGGACAATAGGCTATTTCGGAAAGATTAAATATGGGACTAATGGAGATTTTGTTGCAATTGTCTTCACTATCTGGGATAACGGATGTTAACGGTTTATTTTTACTAAAAGGGTTAGGTTCCTTTATATTTGTTTTAAATAGATTAATATCTTTCGGATCGGAAACTATTAATTTTTCAGTTTCAAAATTAGGGGTTGAGTGTAAGGGAAAATTATTGTCGAAGATATGAGTAGGAGAGTATTCGGGGAAATTAAGGAGGTGTTGGTCAGAAAATGGGATAGGGTCATAAGGGGTCAAGGGTCGGCTAGTATTGGAACTGTCCTTCTTTGAACTTGGAGACAAACTTAGATTCTCAACGTCCCCACTACTACTCTGTCCAATTACAAATGAAAGATTTAAATCAAATTCGTTCGTGCATAATTTTTCGGGATTAAGAGATAATACAGGAAACGTTGTGGGGCATTTTAACGTCTCCCCGCCACATTTCCCGAACAATTTGGGCAAGTGGGGCGGGTAACGTCTTTCCTACCACAACTATAACAAAATATTATCCGTGGCTCGCTACATTCCGTAGAGCGGTGACTTCCTTTTTTACAATTCCAACATTTTAGCACTAAGGGCTCATTTGTCCTAGACTTTTCTAGGGGGTCAGGAGCCAGAAAAGGGTTCGGCGGTGGGTTAGGATTATTATTTGAAATATTTGGTGACTTAGGGGCGGAATTTTTCATATTAGGGTTTACTTGGTCGCTTTTTGCCTTAGGCGTTACTTTGGACGACGTTTTCGGATCTGTCTCTTTGGTTAAAAAGAAACTCTCAGTTACTTCGGTTAAATCTACCTCTTGCTCTTGTTCGTCTAACAACGCGATTTTCTCCTTTCATCTATCGAGCTGTCTCGATCTATTCTCGCGGTATGCTAGGTCGGGTATTAAAGATCGTTCCGGTCGTGGGGGAGGTTTATAAGCCCTAGCGACTCTTACACATTTTTCTGCCGAAATTGCTAATTCTTCAAGGTAAGAAAGACTATGCACCATTCGTCGTTGAATGGTTAGCTGATACCGAGGTAACAAATTACGATGGGCGTAACTTATCTCCTCTACCTCAGTAAATGGGGAATCTAAGCGGTCAAACATGGGTATTAGGCACATAAGATAGCCAGCCACCGATTCTCGCTCCCCTTGAGTTCTTTTATGGATTCCTTGACGTAGTTCAAACTGAAAGTCTGAGTCTCCAAATCTAGAACGGAAGGCGCAAGCGAAATGATCAAAGGTATGCCACGTAGATTGCATAGTCCTAAACCAATTTAAGGCAATACCCGACAAGAAAAATGGCAATAATCGTAACAAAACTATATCGTCGACTGGAACGATAGATCGACCTTCCATTAGACGCTTAAGATAGTTATCCGCATCCTCTTCGCGAGTCCCCGAAAATTTAATATTCCACTTACGCATTATATCATACGTAGCTGCGGGACTAGGTGGGGCTACTCCGCGGCGGGAACGGAACTGCGTATTATAATGATCTGGGTGTGTTTTATTTTCGAAAAAGGGGTCTGATGATGGCTCGAAAGTAACATGGGGTCGATTGGGTGGCATAGCGGTACTACAACCTCGTGGAGGGGTTTCAAGATAAGGTGTTTGGTCGGTGTTTTGGGGTCAAAAGGGGTTACTAGGGGTATTATTTGTTCGATCCGAAGGAAACCTATAATCGCTATCAACATTTCGATATCGAATTCGTCCCTCAGCTACTTCGAGTCGATCCCTGGAATACACTCCTGTACTAGGATCGACATTTAAATTTTCATACTGATTTTCAGTGCGACGGTATACATTCGCTGTATTTCGATATTGTTTGCTATAACTAGAGCGATTATTATCAAACGTGTCTTTAAAGTGTTGGCCATGAAAGTCAAGATCACGGCGGGAAGGGTGGCGCGAGTCTACCCTACTTAAATCCAAATTATCCCAAATTATTCCAAGAGTTTTCTAAATAGGATTTTATTTGATCACGCAATTTAAGTTGAAAATTTCCCTTTCAATTTCGTGTAAAACGGAAGTATGATTGGATGCCCATTGCCTAATACAGAAGCCCCCACGGGCCAGTAAATCGTTTAATTCGTCGCGAATATTCAAAATTTCTTGAATTGAATTTGGGCGTGGGAACTCCTTTTCTTCATCGCGAGCGAGCTGATGCAATGTGAGAATCGCAAGAAAAGGTGCACAGGTAATTCCAAAAGTTCCTGTGTTCAGTTGAAAAGTTCTTATCTTACCCTGATGGTACCACAACATTGTCTGAAATTTCCTATCATCTGGATGAACTAGGATCTGCACGTACATCTTTGCAATTTCAGCGGTAATGACATAAGTATGTGTCTGGAATCGAAGTGTTTGTTCAAAAATGTTATTCTGAATCGTGGGACTTACCAACAGAACCTCATTAAGTGAGGTACCCTGTCGAAGTTTTAGCTGATGCGTCGAATACCACCCTGACCTTAGTAGTTTCACTAGATGTTTTAATGACAGCGTGATGCGGCAGATAACATTCGTCACTGGTATTATTGTCAAGAGAGTCATGTGATTTTACGAAATATATTCTTCCCTTACCCGGTAATATTCGGATTTTAACTGTGAATTAGACACATTGCAAAAAGCCCTTGAAAATACCACGAGAACGTCAGATCCTCCTGTCATAATCCAACAAAAGTAGTTTTTTTAAGATGATTTGAGATTCCTGGCATTGAAGCTTGATCTGGCTGACAGATAATACCGATAAAGTTGTACTTGCTGCTATCCATAAATCGACTGGCTTAGGTACGTGGAATTGCGGATCTGCAAGTTGCAAATTCCTAGCAATGTCAAATAAATCCCGAGGAAAAGTTTCGTTGGGCACGAGGTCAACTATTTTTGGTACTATTAAGAAACGTAATACTCGTTTAAAATTGTTGTAATTTGAAAGGAATGCTACTTTAATGTTATCGTTAGAAACAGTACATAAACCATTAACCGCTCCAATATTAATTGAAAAAATTTGTTTAGATAATTTTAAAGAATTCGAGAAATTCTCAGTAATCAAATTAGCCGTCGAACATGAATCTAATAGTGCCCGAGCCATGAAACAATTTCCTCCGTTGTTTTCTACTTTTAAAACCGCTGTGGCCATCAATTAAGAATCCGACGGAAACGCTTTTGAAGCAAAGTGTGACGAACTAGTCATGCTTACAGATTTGAGGAGATAAAAGCTTTTGTTTAGCCCCTACCATGACAATGTTTTAAATTGGATCTTTTATTTGTTTTATCCAAATACAACAAAGTGTAATGATCTCGATCACACTTGTTGCAACGTTTCCTATTCTTGCATGGGAGAGCGTGGGCGTACAAACAGTTTCGACACAGTTTATATGTCTTTAGTACATTCAAGCGTTCTTGAACCTTGAGTTCGTTAAAAATCGGGAATTTATAAAGATAATGCTCATCATTGCATTGAATACAATTGTAGCTTGAGGAACTTGAAGCCGAAGTTACGAGTGAACGTGCTTCGACCCTTTTGAATTTACCAGAAAATTGATTGAGTTTCTCGCCCACCCGTTTCCTAGCATTTTTGCGGCCACTCGAGGCAACCCTCTCCAGTGATTGAAGTTTGAATACCGTAGCTCAAATAAATTTATAAAATTTATCTTATTTTGAAAGCTTGTTTCCCTCTAATTTATCTTGCCATATAGCTGAAATTCCCTGCGAACAAGTGAAGAAAGTTCATCGGGATCTGCTTTTAAATATACCAGTAGATCCAAAAGACCTTCAAGAAGTTCGATAACGATCATACGTTTCTGATCGTATACCTTGCACATCGATTACCAAGCTTTCCCGTAACTTCCTTCACATGGTGGAAAAGAACTGATTTTATTCCAAGCCGATCCGGTGAGCGCGTTTGCTAATGGAGGATGTTTCACGTAGTCACTAAGATCTCTCCGCGAATGCTCAAGTGCCATGAAGCTATGTTTCTGCGTAACCCATTTATCGTGACGTCCGTCAAAGTTTGGTACCCTTATTTCCGATAGTTTAGGTTTATCCTGTCGTTCAGTAAAGGTTAAATTACTGCTATTCAACGTTGAATTCGCAAGTGGTGCCGCGGCTTGTATATTGGTGACTGTGGTAGCAACATCGTAGTAATTTGTTTCGATTTCTGAAAACGCATCGAGGCGCGGGTGAGCAGGTTGTAACGCGATCAACCCATCGTTATATTTAAAGTAGTCCTTAAAACGACTGGTAGTACTATTTAAACGTAATTTTTCATTAACCGGATTGCAAGTAGAACTGTCAAGATAGTTCTTTAAAGTCGCGATAGTCCTCTCCAATGTAATCCCTTTTTGCACGATGTAAGATACGCGTCGCTTCTGTTCCGTAGAAAGTCCCATTTTAAAAGTTATAAAATTGAACTATTCACTAAAATTGCGTTGTCTCGACTGGTCGCAACTTGATAAATATTATCTTAACTTTCCTTTAGAAACGGGGAAGCTTCGCAGCACTTGAATTATGAACGTGGAGAATCGAATACATTTCATAACCCTCAAAACTTTTATCAATTCGAGAGAAAAAAGAAAAACCAAGTACTTATCTTGCATTAATCCTGAGGATGTAGGAGCCACTGGATGGTGAGGGATCCTTTTTTGAAAGCGTCGACCCACGTGTGTGAGACGCGAACCGATCTCAGAAGTGCGGAAAATCAAACCTCACAGGAGGTACCATGTTTTGAATCACTATTTGCCTTGCCCTAGGTGGCTTGGCAAATTTGTTTCTTGCTTTACACTCGTTGATTTGAAATTTTATTGTTTTGGGTCGTTGAATAAATGAATGATATCACACACACATCTCGACGCGTCGGTTGGCATTTTTGAAGATTTCTTATTGCTCGATGAGCGTGAGAACGATTTGGCGACGAGGCCGTGGTTTGCGACTAAGCAGATGATAAGACTTTGTTGATGTCGAGAACGGAAGCGAGGGAGCTCCGCCACACCGTGATTTTGTCGTAGCAAACGATTTTCTTGAATGACCCGAACCCGACGGAAAACGAAGGCGATTGCCTAGAGCCTGAACAGTTCTTCAGCCTGAACAGTTCTTTTAGAGCCTGAACAGCTTTCAGGTGACTTATCCAATTTGCAATTAACAGTGTTCTTTCAAATCACGGCTATGGTGCTATCACGGAAAAACGATATTTTCGTAGGAATAAATTGATGAAATCATATTATATACATATCCCTGCCCCACCCCCTATATAGGCATACAAATCTGCTTGCCCCCCCCCCCCTCATAAACCTAAAAAAGTTATTTTCGGAACGCTTTACTAGCTATCCGCTGAAAAAAAGGATACCGTTGACATATAGACATATATTCATGTCCTGAGACGAATTTTTATGACTCCAAAACGAGCGGTTTATGACTTCGAGTGTATACCTGTTCTAACGAAAAGGGTCTGTCATAAATGCTAATCTTTGTTAATGATTAAACAATCTTGTGAATTTGTATACCTAGAAGGTGTGCCTTCTATTAGGTCCTACTACCTTGGAAAACGGCATTTGTACTCCCATTCTATATGGCTTACTTTTCGGTTTCTAGAACCTTTGAACTGTATATGATAAGGATTTGATGTGTTGTGTATTAGGTACTCGCAATTCACTACTTCTTGGATCCTAAGTGGAACCTAATCGTTTTTTCTATTTGGTCCCTCAGACACTGAGAAAAAATACTTCCGAATCAATGTTGATTCAAATGATATATTTTTAAATTATCAAAAAATTGATCATGCTTTAAATTCTGAAGTGTGATGCTATGTTACCATAGTAAAAAAGTTTAACTAGAACATTGCCATAATCTATTACCAAAAATTTTTGATTCACAGAAGGAAAATATTAATCCGAATGTAAAATAAATTTTCTTTGCAAAAATTAAATCTAAAGATTTTACACCTTCCTGAAGCCTCTGACAGACTCTCCTGCGTTTTCTCGTATTTCTATTGACAATCGATTCTTCTTAACTATACTCCGCACGTTATTCTAAACTAAAGTAATTGTTAAATTTGCCTAGAGAAGCTTATTACTCATAACTAAGGGCAAACGCAGTTTATTAAAATATCCGCAAGCGCCGAGAATCGAACGCACGCACCGCACGCTTATAAGTCGAACGTCTAATCCCCATAGCTACGATGCCACACTGAGTGCGATATCATAAATGCTTGATGGCATTCATCGGATACTTTAGAAATTAGGGAAACAGTTTTTTGAAACTCGATTTGTTATATATGATTGCTAAACGTACTTAAATGATTTTAACTTAAATCGATCTTTAAGAAAAATTCTTTTCAAATTTTTAAGACACAAAATGCTTTATATTTTTTCAGAAAAAATGAAATTTTTAAAAGTTTGCATCTCGGTGATTTTTTTTCTTTCTAAATTTAAGTATAATTAAGCATAAGAGATCTTAATTGGTTCTTCTATTCGGTTTCTAACTGGTTTTTATCTGGTTCGTAGTGACTTATTTCAGGTTAGTCGGTCTTATTCAAATCTACACAGGAAACAAGAAACGATTGGCCGCGTTTCAATCGTATTTCAAGTCGTATGCAATGTGTATCTTAAAGAGGAATGGCAGATTGTTGACGATAGGTTAGAGGTACCAGTAAATCGAAGAAGTGATTATTATACGATTCACCAAGAAATTTTTCGTTATCGATTAAAAAAGGACAGTTAATCGTAATAATACTATTGGGATCCGCTGCGCTTCAATACGCCATCTATTTTTTCAATGCGGCCAAAATGTGAACTCGCGAAACCATGACGTAGGATTTTGAAGATGTATTTGAACTTGAGCTTAACAGCCATTTTTTAGTTATTTCGCAGGGGTGCACAAACCATGTATGAAAAGTAGCGGTTGCTACCCCATTTGGGGGGGGGGGGCTGTACCCAAGAGGTTGGGTGGGTGGATGGGGTGTGAGTTTGAGTGAGATGGACTAGAAAATGTAGATTTTACTGAAAATAATACCAAACAATTTATAATTTTAAGTAAAAATGAAGAAGAAACATTTTTTTTTCATAAGAAAATAGCCCCCGTCGCTAACCCGATGGCGCACTATAGGTCAAATTGCATTTTTCTGGTTGAAAGTCTCAAAGGGAGATCATGATATCGATACAATTTTTTTTTAATTGTAGTACAATTTTGAGAGAGCACTTATGCCAGCGCTTGATCCAATCCTCGAAACATTTTTTATAATCGGTTTGCGGTATAGCGATCAGAGTCATCTTTGATTTTTCCATGACATTCGGTCGACTCAAGAAACCACTCCGCGGAACGCGTTACAGCACCCGAGTTGAGGTCATGGAAAAATCGAAGATGGCTCTGATGGCTATACCGAAAACCGATTATAAAAAATGTTTCGAGGATTGGATCAAGCGCTGGCATAAGTGCGTTGCAGTAGATGGGGAGTACTTTGAAGGGGGCAATATCGATTATGATGAATAAACTTGTATTTTTTATTTTAAAAATAAAGCCCTAAAACTTTTTGATCAAGGTGGTATTTAATTGTTATGCTCAAGTCACGAAAAAATATAAAGTCATCAAAATGTCTTTTTCGAATATTCCCCATAGTGTGGGGGAACGAGGAACCATCCCACAGTAGAGAATAATGCAGAAATGGTTGTCGAAATAACATTCAACCCCCACGAAACCCATTTGCAATTCCATTCTGCGATATTTTGCGTTTTGAGATTCTCGCTGTCCATTTCCACCCCTAAAAAGAGGAATGATAGGGAGAAACCATCCATGCAGTTAAGGATTTTAAAGAAATGGTTACTAGAATCGTTTTTACCACCCATGAAAACCCTTTACGTTAATCTGCATTGCATTTACTACACTTAAAACGAAAATTTGTGTCGATGTCATGATTTCCCTTTGAGATTCAGCAAAAAGAAAAGCAAAAGGTCATCAATTTTTTAAACATGCTCAACCTTAGCCCTTACTCCAGCCCTGCAATAAGCAATGAAGGCATTCTTACATATTTTGCTTTAATCCACGTAACATGAATTTTATTTAAAAAAAAAATTGTTGAGTTATCTCTATTCTTTCTCGTTATATTAGATTTTAAACCAGAGAAATGCAATATGACCTATAGTGTGGCGGAGGGAGTGTACGCCACTGTTATTTCGCATAATTTAAACTACTAAGTGAATGAAAACAATTAAAATTTATTGGAAACTAAGTGTTACATATGTGTTATTTTCATTGTATACAACGAAAAAACACAATTTAGGTTAAAACAGTTTTTGTCGAAAAAATGGTTATTTTATTATGTTATATATGTTTAAACAAATTACAAGTTTCAATTAACTTACCTTGACATAAAAGTGAACTGGAAATAAATTTTGATTAACTTATACATGGAATATTTACTATCTACAAAATTATAACCTAAAAGTTAGGTTAGAATTCAGATTTCATTTCTGATCGTCTATAATTAATATTTTTTGCATATTTTGCTATGTGCATCAACTAAAGTTCATTTTAGCTTATGATGTGTTGAAACTTATATGATATAGTAAAATAATTATTTTATTGACAAAAACAGTTTTAACAGGAAATGTGTTTTTTCACTGAATACGATATAAATTCTATATTGAACACTTAGTTTCCGAAAAATATTAATTTTTTGTATTGACTAATTGCTTTAAACTAATAAAAACAGTGCTAAAATTGGTTTTAAGCCCAATTTCGAATGCAACTTAAAAATGCTACCTGGGAACCTGCACTTCTCCATTCAGTTTGACATCCTTCAAACTAAATTTCATTGTGAAGCACGAATTGAATTTAATTTAGTTTCTTGAGGTTGTGTTCTCCTATTCAGAATGTCTTAAAACTATAGAACGAGTACATCTTCGAATGTGCCTTGGAATATTTAATTAAGTCCAAATAGCTGACCAATTGAAAGAGTTCCAAAACAATTGAAATGCAACTTTGTCAATCTGGAATTTTAATATACACATTTCAAAGCGCTCCAGTTCAGTCGTTTCTTTTTTCCTGGGTATTCACTATAGATACTCAAGGGTGGATTGAGAGAAGTAGATAAGGCTCCGGTATATCGGTCAATCATCGAATCAAATTTGTAAAATGAAATAAAAAAATCCAAAATGATTAGATTCTTTGGCAATGCGCTGAAAAGTTTCACCGTGGCATTGCGAACGAATTACATCTTTTTATAACTTCTTATGTAAAAATGGATCATGTTTTAGGATTCGTAAAAAATAAAACATAGTTTTTACTTGAAACTGAAAAATATGTACGTATTTGCTAGGTTTTTTAAGAAGAGCATAAAAAATAAAAAGACGACATTTCTTCTGGCAACTGTATAAAAAAAATGTTTACAAATTTTGTTAGATTTATAAAATTAAAACTTTACAAAAATTAAAAATATTCAGTCGACTTGTCCATTGGTAAGGAATTTTTGTATTGTCTTTTAGTTTGCTCATGATGCCACAAGGAATTCTCTGCTTAAACTTTCTTTAAATTTCTTCTTTAAGAAAATTTATTTCTTTAAATTTTAATTTCTTTGTTAAGGGTTTAAACTTTTGAGTGCTATGTTAACAATGAATTTAATAATTTTGAGTTTTTTCAGGCCATCCTAATGTTTATTGCATTTCCCTTTTCTTGAATGATTACACTACATTATTTAACATAATCTAAGTATAATCTAGTTGCTAATTTTTATATATTTTTATAGATATGAGAATATATTGAAATAAGTCTTGAGGACGTCTTCAGGACGACCTAACGTCTTCGTTATAATTACGTCACTGAAGACATCTCAAAGGCATGCATATGCCGGACGTTGTTGAGTACGTTTCTTTCGCAGGTTGAAGCTGTTCTCAACTCAAGGCCGCTCTCTCCACTCACAAAAGATCCAGATGATCTTAGCGCTCTTACTCCTGGGCATTTTCTAGTTGGAGGTCCACTCAACGTGATTCCTAAACCTTCTCTTGTAGAGATCAAAGTACAACGCTTATCACGCTGGCATCTCTTGCGACAAATGTTAAATAGTTTTTGGACAAAGTGGTCCAAAGAGTGTCTTCAACGCTATCAGACCATCTATAAATGGAATCGGCCTACTCCTTAATTGCAGAAGGGTTCTCTTGTCTCAATCATGGACGAGCGATATCCACCTTCAAAATGGCCTTTAGGACGAATTCTTGAGGTTCATTCTGAGAAGGATGAACGTTTTAGACACTTTCTATGCCTGCGCTTCGAGTTGCGATTGTTTATGTTATAGTGATAAGTAGTCTAAACTTTGATAACATTCTTAAATGAGATCACGAATTCGACGAAAACCTATTCTTACAGAGCCCTTTTCCCATACGATGACGAGAACCGAACGTGATCGTAAAATCTGAACCAGTTACTTGCCAGCTTTAAAGCTTGAACCATCTCTTGAGAAATGTTAAACATTTTTTGGTCAGTTTGTTGCCACAAAAACTTTGAGAAAATCATGGAGGCTCTATTACGAATTTTCTTTTAACTGAGTGAGGCTCTAGTCAGAGTTTTAGTTACAAGTGAGGCTGTATTCAGAGTTTTCTTTACGTATAAGGCTCAATTCAGAGTTTTCTTCACAACAAGCGAGGCTCTACTAAAAGTTTTCTTAAAAATGAGTGAGGCTCTATTCAGAGTTTTCTTCTGAAACGGAGTGATGCCCTATCAAGAGTTTTCTTGAAATCGAGGGAGGCTCTTTTAATGAGTTTTCTTATATTTGAGTAGTCTCGTTTCTAAGTTCTTTATATCTTAACTGCTACCTCTAAGTTTATTGAGGAACTCCACGAAGTGTGAATCATCTATGATTTGTGAATATTAATTTATTTTATTGATTTCAAATAAATGTTATTTTAGTAGCTAGATACCCTAAAATATCAAAATTATATAGTTTTATTAAATTATATTAATACATTCAATTCATTAAATAATTTATTGAATAAATTAATTTATTCAATTTCAGTATACTATACTAAGAGCGAATGTGCTCATTTTTATGTTTCGTACGAAGTTTCTGTATATTATTATAAATAATACATGCATTATTTCTGATTTAGATTAATAAAGATCAAATCTTTGGCATTAACTTGAATATGCTTTAAAATTTTAAAAGTTCCTCAATAAACATTACATACGAAACTTTTATACCTTGATTAATCATGAATTATTTCAATTTCGTGATACTATGAATGGAAAATTATATTGTATAGTGCAATTTTTTATTTCAACTTCTTATAATCTCATTCATATCCCCCAGTCGATTTAAATCCGCCGCCCGAAATATATTCAAGATGGCAGGAAGGTCGGGTGGCATAGGGTGCCGCCTCATTGATTCACTTTTTTTAATTGTGCCTGGTGGAGGTCAGAAAACTCAGCGGCGTCACTAACGAAAAACAAAATGTCACATAATGCATGTTTTTTTTTGCTATTTTTTATCAGAAAAAATTTTTTTGCTCTATCTGTTTTCGAGAAAATACGGCGGCGCTAGCTTGCTGGCAACTCAGCGGCGCCCACTACAAAAATCATTCAAAAATCAATAAATTAAACAAAATGACTAGGTTAGATTTTTTGCTATTTTTTTGCTTCACAATGAGCTATTAATCGCTTTTGTAAAGTCAACCCTTATTTTAAAAAATCTACCCCCTGCAATGGAAAAAAGTATTAAAAAAGTATTAAAGAAATGACTAGGCTAGATTCTTAGCTATTTTTTGCTTTACAATGAGCTATGAATCGCTTTTATAAAGTCAACCCTTACTTAAAAGAACTACCCCCTGTAATGAAAACAAGTATTAAAAAAATATTGAAAAAATGACTAGGCTAGATTTTTTCTCTATTTTTTTTGCTTTCAAATGTGATTTTAAACACTTTTGTATAACCAATCCTTATTGTAAAAAGCAACCCCTTGTGATGAAAAAAAGAATTAAAAAAAAGTATTGAAGCTTCATTGACACTGGAAAATTCCCAAAAAGATTATTTTAAGACAAATTTATATCGGCGTGTTGAAGAGGGGTTGATTTTAGACGTTGATGGTTAGGGCCAAAAAATTGGAGTGTGTATTTTCGAGGAGCCCAAAAATCAGAGACTACATTGACACTGGAAAATTCTTAAAAAGATTCATTTTTACAATGTCATATCTAAGTCGTAGTAAGGGGTTCATTTTAGGTGTTAAGGGTTAGAGAAAAAAATCGAAAAGGGTGCTTCTAAAGAGCCCAAAAATCAGAGACTTCATTAACACTGGAAAATTCTTAAGAAGATTATTTTTTTACAATTTCATATCTACGTGGTAGACAGGGGTTGATTTTAGACGTTAACGGTTGGAGCCAAAAAATCGCAAAGGGTCTTTTCAAGAAGCCTAAAAATCAGATACTCCATTTACATTTGAAAATTCTCAAAAGGATTGTTTTTTTTACAATTGCATATCTACGTGGTAGAGAGGGGTTGATTTTAGACGTTAAGGGATGGAGCCAAAAGTTGTAGTCGGTATTTTCGAGGAGCCCACAAATCAGAAACTTCTTTAACACTGGAAAATTCTTAAGAAGAATATTTTTTTACAATTTCATATCTACGTGGTAGATGGGTTGATTTTAGACGTTAACGGTTGGAGCCAAAAAATCGCAATGGGTATTTTCAAGGAGCCCAAAAATCAGATACTCCATTGACATTGGGAAATTCTCGAAAGGATTATTTTGTTACAATTTCATATCTACGTGGTAGAGAGGGGTTGATTTTAGACGTTAAGGTTTGGAACCAAGAAATTGTAGTCGGTATTTTCGAGGAGCCCAAAAATCAGAAACTTCATTAACATTGGAAAATTCTTAAGAAGATTATTTTTTTTAAATTTCATATCTACGCGGCCGAGAGGGGTTGATTTTAGCCGTTAAGGGTTGGAGCCCAAAAATCGGAGTAAGTATTTTCGAGGAGCTCCAAAATCAGATACTCCATTGACACTGGAAAATTTTTAAAAAATATTTATTTTTACAACTTCATATCTAAGTGGTGGTAAAGGGGTTCATTTTAGGCGTTAAGGGTTAGAGCAAAAAATCGAAAAGGGCGTTTTAAAAGA